>NC_072766.1:14961215-15328715 GCF_022539595.1 Amphiprion ocellaris
ACATTTTTTACACAATTTAGACGACATCCTATGACGTTTTTTTCCAAACGTATGCCGATAGTCACCTTTTTTCCCACATTTTGGATGACATACTAAACTGTGACATTTTTGTGATATTTTGGATGACATACTAAACTAGAAAAGCACTCAGAGAGAGCAGTCCTCTGACAAGGCTGCTCAGCAGATGTATCATTTCCGACGGCTGAAATCTTTAACAAAAAACAATCTTGCGTTGAGCACAGACATGTGTGATGCATGTGTACGTTATGTTTGAATACTGACATGCGCGTAAATTACTCTTGCAAAGGTCTGTTGATCAGTTCATCACTTTTTGCAAGCCTTTGTTTAGCAGTCCTAAAATAACCGTCCCTTCCATGCTCTTATTTTGAAGGCGTATTTTTAAATGCTACAGGCTTTTATTTTGTCACTATTCCAGCAGCACAGGCAGTGTTTATCTAAGAAGCAGTTTCTTGATATGACGAAGACGCTGCCCACCGAAAAGTCCAAAAGTTCACGTCAAGATGAAAGAAAACGGTTCCACGCTGTTACTTTCTAGCAAAGGATGTGTCTAAACTTAGAAACACCTAGCTGGAATGGGAACAAGTTCTTACGGTGTTTCCTGAAGAAAGGAGTGAAGGACAGAAAGGTGAATTTGTGTTCAATATAAGGCTGACGGCTGAACGTAAATAAAGGCTTCGTGAAACATTAGTATGCTTCACCATTGTCTGGCTGGGGTTTGCTACATTGCATGACCTAAATATGTAGCGGGCGGCAGGAATTGATGGGACTCAGAAACACCCCACAGTTTGATCATTTGTTCCTTGTATGATTTCCAACTGATAAATCATGGTCAATTTGTAGTAAGATCATAATCATGTGATGGTCAGCAGGTAACTGACAGTGCTCACTTGTTGTCATGGTTACAGCGACACCATGCTGGCAGGTATATCTCGCAATGGGAAATCCTTAACAAATCCGTGGATCCAGACTATAAGCCACATTGCTGCCAAAATTTCAAGAGGTAGTCATTGTGTCATTTCTGATCTTCCCTGAAAATGTTATCCAAATCCATTAGTCCATTTTTGAGTAATGTTTCACACTGACAGACAGACAGACGGACTGATTCACAGACAAACGTACACCGATCATCACATAACTCGGCCGCGTTCCTTGGTAGAGTAATAATCCAACTTTGGTTCAAGTCATCTGAAGATTCCCCTCCTCTGCAAAATTGTAATAGCAATTTTCAAATCATTTTTTCTTTGTTTATTGATGGACCAAGTTAATAACAATAGAAAAAAATCATCTTCAGCTTAATCAGTAATAAAAATCATCGTATATTTTACGACAAGGGGGTTGGAGCACACAGCTCACAGCCTTTTATTGTGCAAATGGGCTAATGTTTCAACTGTACTGTGTCTTTGTCAGATTCAAGACATGAGACAAACACATATATTCAGCCAGGTGCATATTTATCATTGGATATTTTGTAAAAGAGAGATTTCAAAACTCTTGGATTGTAAATTCAAAGGAGGTAGTTGCTATAGTCTGTGTTCAACACCGTCAAACACTATTAGAAACAAAGAAAACTGGACCCATCTTAAAGTAACAGAGACAATGATTCTTTTTCTGCATATTGTTTAACCTATTCAGGGTCACGAATTAACTCTATTGGGGGTTTAACACATTAAGAAAGATGAACAAATTCAATCTCACTGACTTTTATTCATCTATACTGGATTTGTTAGGACTGCATGAGAAAATTTCAGCTCCCCGAGAAAATATACAACAACAATGCATTTTAGTCTTATTCACAGAGTATATCATTAAGTAATTCATAAACCAGTATGTTAGAGTGATGCAACATTCAGGCAAAGAAAGGCATTTAAAAGATTATGTTTATTCATGGGTTTCAAAGAATGATTAGCTCTTACATTTCTTAACTGTAATTAGTAGCTAGTGCCATAATGAACAGCGAGTCAAATCACAACACAAATCACAACTTTACCCGGTCTTCTATACGTAATCACCCAAAAGTCTGAATATTGAGAGAAACTGATATGAACTATACAATATTTGTATAAAATGTGTCCATTTAAAGCAGTTGCACTACTATTTAGCGCAATTATTATGACAACTTAGAATAAGTGCATGAAGGAATATTTTAATGTATTGAAGATACAGTATTTCTGTTAGCAGAGACTGAAAAGCAAGAAATAAATAGTTGAAAAAGACTGGATATTACTGAAAACAAAATCAAGGGGTAAACAAAAATAAACAAAATGTCCAGAAGAAATATAACCAACTTTGGAACATATGCAAAAAAATATATATTTATATATAATTTTTGAAAAAAAGCAATCAGTTTTGCCAGACTTTTATTATACATCACTTAAAAACGGGCCATTGATCTTGCTGTTTCCTGTTCTCATGTATGCATAATTGAAGTTGGTGTGTTTGAGTGATCACTAACGAATCTTTTTGGAAGGGCTGTGTAATTTATAGGATGCATAGAATTACTTAAAATGCAGTCTGGGTGTAAATCACGGAATCTAGCAGTTAGTGCTATGCACTGACAGTGTAAATAAAGAATATTTCAATTAAAAGTAGTAGTTTTCAAGGCTTTACTTAACAAGAAAATGGACTTCTACATAAATTTACCTTTAGAGTAAGACACCATGTATGTGTGTGCTTGTGTGCATGTGTAAGTACACTTGTTAATAAAAACGGTGTCATGGTCCTGACTTGTGATTCACTCGCAGCAGCTCAGGATCAGTCTGAAGTCTCCCTATTTAGGACCATATGCTTACACAGAGGCTGAAGGGGACTTTAAAACAGTCCATTGTTCCTGGATGGAAAGCGACAGCACATAAAGAGCCTGCACCAGGATGTAGTGGATGATTAAGGGGCAATGACATTTAATATGCAGTCCTTAGGAGCTCCACAAGGACACAGCAGCGTCCTCTCATTCCTTCAATACAATGGGGTACAACAAATCTCTCATATCTACATCCTTCCCTCTCTGCACTATTCAGCAGCGTCAGTTTGTTTGAGTGTAAGATATGGGCTTGTCAGTATTCACCAACAAGGGTGGTGGTGTGATAGAGCTGCAATTTCCAAGCTGTAGGCTCTCTCGGAATTAGAAATCATTCCTCCCCTTATGGAAAGAGGCCACGTATTGTTCAAATCACTGCCTCACTGAACCTGGGCTAGCCGAAATGTTATTGTACCGAGAGAGGATGGATATTTTGGAACTATTCAGACAGGAACACAATACATATACTGTTAAGCTCAAATATTTTTTCTCTCTCTCACACACAGAAGAAAAAGGAAAAGAAATGAAAGAATTAGTGCACGACATAAATAATGTACCCAGAAGGGATCAAAGCTCTTTTTTCGTTTTAGTTCGGTTTAGATGGAAGTTGCATTTGAAAAAGAGGCAGAGTCAGCCAGGCGTAGAATTGCCACTTCAATGGGAAGCACATCTCTTACATGGCAAAACACCTTACAAGCAAAATGGCAAAATGGACTCATTTATACATATAGCAATGATCATAGTGCAATAGTACTGCTTTGCTACAGGGAAGATACAGTCATAGTCATAGCTAGGGACCTTGTCACTCCTTGTCACTATCAATTTAGTGTTGCACTCAATAATCACAAGGTTAAGACCACAGGCACTAACATGTGGGATTACTAACTACATTTTAAAAATAAGTCCACCAAGTCAACAACATTTTCTTTTACTGAGATGTCAATTTTTTTATTTTTTTATTCCTTTTTTACTGTAACTCACTCACTTCATTCTGTCAGATATGAAGAAATCCTCTATCCTTACATGAAGGTCATCCTGGAAGGATGTCTCGCTGTGAAAAACATCTCATAAAAAACTCTCTTCAAGACTAATAGACTCATTCAGGCATTGAGAACCAAACACATCTGGCTCTACAGGCTGTGGATTGGTAATCAAAACTAAGAAAAAGTCAGAGGTGTGACGTGGATTGCAAATTGGGGATTTTATAGTGGTTACAAAGACATACAAACAGTCTAAAACCTGGACATCAGCAACCATTTTTGAAATACCTAAACACATAAAGAAACTGTAATACGTCAGGGAATGTACTGAGTTTGGAGACAGGAAGATTTCTGCAGATTTATATACATTTCTACAATTTTACACTCAATCTGTATACAGTACCATATTTTAATTTTTGAAATTGTAAACAAGTATAAGAAGCCACAGAAATGCATGCTAGTAATTGAAACATGAATTCTCTAGAGTAATTCATTTTCTCTCTGAAAGTCTTTCAGACCTTTGTTTTTGACAAACGTTAAAGCACCTACTCGAAACAAAGCTAGAATCCTGAAAAGAGCTGATAACTGTATGTGTCCTTGCAAAGGCTGCACTAATCAGGCTCACATTCTGACAGCCCTGAAATGTCAGGTGTTCTCGGATATTATTTCTTTTGTGCTTTTGTGTCTATATAAATTAAAGAGCAAAGTGAATGTTAGGCTTGCAAAAATACAAACACGTTTTGAAAGACCAGCAGCGTGGCTAGAATCTATCAATAAAGAGCACCATGGCAGGTATGTCATTGTATATAGCCGCTTTTTCAGTCAAATAAAATTACCAGCTTAAGAGAGCCATCGTTCCAGAGAGGCAAAAAGGGTGAGAGCCAGTACATTTACATGGTCTTTTTGCTCAGTATCCACAAGTTAATTAAGGGACATGATGGACAGGAAAGGCTCCCAATGTTGCTCCCTCCAGCTCCATTCACACAAGTCCATCTGCTGAAGTTTGAGAATGTGGGAAATGCTTTTTACAAAACTGAGGTTGCACAAAAGACAGGTTTTCCAACACAAGGGATGGCACCACAAATGTTCATTTTTGGGCATGAACAATGGTCTTTTAGCGATGCACTGTGGAGTAACACAACAAAAGGTTGTCCTTTTACCACACATTTCCATTTGTAAAAACACTATCCAACAATAAAGTGGAAAAACAGGTTCTGGTGTATTCATACTTTTTTTGGCATTTACTTCATACAACACTCCAATTAAAGTAATTTCATAACCAATTTCTACACTGTTTAACATGCAGTTCTATGCAATTTTTTTAGGATGTTTAGATTCTCATCCAGGAATGATAAAAAGACGTCTGATTGTCCCAGTCTGCAGCATATGACAATGACCCCAAACAGTCAGCGACAAGAAAACAAGTGACTCTGCAACACATGGCACAGCCTAAGTCACTGGCAAACATTTTGGCTCTAGAAAAGACACAGCACACACAAACTAATCTGAATAGAAAATAGCAATGCACAAAATACCCCACTAATTCTCCCACAGCTGAAGCAGGCCACATAAGAAAATTAAACAGTTTTGTGACTCTCCATAGTAGATTTTAGAAGTAGCTCCAGTCATACATCCTTAATGACCACATGCCCTGCAGCCAAAGTCCAAGATTAACTGCTACCTTTTCTCTGTTTCTTCTTGAGAAATACCTCGACAACTGATTTAAAGAAGTGCCATCTCTGGTCTAGCTATGGTCTACAGAAAGAGTAGGAATAGTGATGCTGAAAGGTAAAGGGGGTTGAAGGCTTCTTAAGTAGTGGAAGTGTGGAGCGAAAGCACCATGTCAGATGTGGACATGAGGTCAGAGTTCACCAACTATCTCTCCCTCCTAATGAAGCTTTTTCTGGCTGAAGGATTTGTGCAATCACTGCAGTAGTAAAACATGAGGAATCAGAAGCCTGGCAGCACTAAGTCAAAGTCACCTCTCAAAAGAAAGAAGACAGATGGGGTTGGTATCATTGTCAAATTTTAAAAAGGAGCAGACAGGAACTATGCACATCTGACTGAATCTGACTCATTATTTCACAATTATCATTGGAAAGACTGTCATAAACCATTTTAAAAAATAATTCCGAATGAGGATTAAGTGTTGGAGTCATATCATCAAGAAAACACACCCTGACATCCCAATTAGAGCTCACGGGGAGTCATATTAAAAAACGTATTAATGTATGATAAACGATGGGATAGAATGATAAATGATTGTAATAGTTTGCAGTTACAGCTGTAGGCAATCTTAGCAGCAACTTAACAGACACATTTATAAGCACAGTGAACAACAACCATCAATGATGCTCATAGTCAGCAGTGAACTAACTTAAAAATCTCAACCAGAGGACAACATTATACTACTAATCAGACAGAAGTTGCTGTATATCATTAAACACTAAAAAGTGCGTGTGTGTGTGTATTTACTTCAAATGATGACTTGGAAGTGGTGATTACTCTTTACTAGATTTAAGCGTCTAGTAATCAAGTATCCATTACTGGATTTAAGATGTGCTACAATGCTATAACCTCTCACTTTGGGGTTTTAAAATCTGATCAGATTTCAGCTCAGGCCAGGCCCTGTTTTGAAGAACTAAATAACATGTTTTTCCATGTAAAACAGGGAATTCACAGTGACATTCGTGATTTTATTTTTATAAACTAAACTAAATCTTCTGTTTATATTGCTGAAACAGAGGATGGACTATTGGTAGTAAAGTAAAAGCTTGGCATCACTATATTCTGTGCATAATAATAACCCACATGAATACCCAATTTTGAATATGCTGGATGCAAACAAAGCTGGTTCTCTATGTAACATGTACCCATGCTCTCTGTTTCTTGTTGTGTTTAGGTCCCCAGCGTCTCTGGAACAAATATGGGCCTACAGAGTGCACTGCTAAACACTACAATGCACGAGACATCACCTTGCAACCATATGCATTTGTTTTAATGTGACAACTTGAATTTGTGGGTATTACTTACATGACCTCCTTGATTACATTAGCATACAAAAGAAACACTCCTACCACTGTGGCATCTAGGCTTCAATCAGAAAAAACAGACTTAATAATAGTGTTTACTGGTCTTATTTTAGCATCAGGCGCCTAAGTAGGTTCTGGTTGAAAATAACATCAATTTAATTCTTGTTTCCAATAGCTTTAAGAAGTAATGCACAAGGACTTTTAAAGCTGCCTGGTCAGGTATGAACTTTAGGTGACTTTGCTCAGTGTCAGGGATTAATGCCACCCCCACCGAGCTGAGTAAGTGCCCATTTAACCAGAGAGGAGAGAGGCAGGGGTGAGAGCAGTAACCTAAATACTGCTTGTTTTGCAATTCTGTGTGGAACCAAAATCCCTGCGAGAGGGAGGAGGGGAGGAGGATGTAACAGTTTGGGGTAGATCAGTGACTCAGACACAGAGAAAGACTCGAGACACAAGGTAAAATTCAGAACAGCAAAGTCTTTACTGCAAGACCAGCAGTCATACATTGCAAACAAATTCAGGCAGGGAGAAGTCGAAAACCATGGATGCAAACATGAGGAAAAGGCTGGAACGTGATGAACACACAAGGTAGAACAAAGGCATTGGCTCTGTTTGGAGTCTTGGATGCTGCATAATTTTGTTTACTACTGCCATTTGCTATAGTAGTATACAATGCAGTATGCAATATGTAAAAACTACCAAAGTTTGCTATGTAGTCACATGACCACCAGGCTTATAATGTCACTACAGAAGCACACTACTTGGTAGCTGACAACAATAATAATGAATGTTACTGTATGTTTCTATATAGGAATCTACATTTGCTAGGTATAAGAATGTTCATATTAAATGTCATTGTCAGTGTCCTACCTAACTAGTTTATCAGCTCATTTTAACATTTCAAACTACAAGAGCGTATTGTATTTTGCCGTCATCATTTGGGCGAAAATACCACCCCATTTGTTGGTAAAAAAAAAATTGTAATCTTCTTCTCTTTTGTGGCATTTGCCATTTTTGTCAGAATTTTCTGAGCTGGTGAATGGACAGAATTATATACCACACTATCACATATGGGAATACAGACAGTTCCACCTTTGGAAGTACGTGTAGTCCAAATTGCAGTTTTGCTGGAAATGCACAAGATCAAGAAAGTGACTACATTTTAAACACAGCCAGACAAGGCAAACTAGGGAGTATACTTAGTATACATAGATCAGCTGAGGAAAAACAAAAGGCAGGTGAAGTACAGAGGGTTGGCAAGAGATGAGGGCAAGTTGATTGGGAGCGAGGCACATTGTCCTCCTGAGGAAGCCCACTGCCATTAAGGAGAGCTGTTGCCATAGGAGAGTGTGCTTGGGATGCAACAACATTTAGGTGGGGGGTATGTCAAAGTAACGTCCACACGAATACCAGGACCCAAGGTTTCCCACAAAAACGTTGGTTTGTAATGAGGTGATCATACATATGTGTGTGGGTCTCGGTCATTTATTGCTCCTCATGTTGCAGCAGGTTTATACATAATGATCAGCAGGATATTTTCCTTGGAGTATTGTTAATTTTGAGGCCACACACCTCTTCTGAAAATCCAAAGCCCAACTTGTTATAGTTCCTTATATAATTGAATGGAAGCTTATCTAATGTAAACATGCTTTCTAATGCTCCGTGTCCATTTCTTCTGTTGTTAAATGTACAGCACTTCCTTGGCAAGCATGGTTTTGCCTGTTTTGCCTTTGCTGAATCTTTTAGAACCGCTAATGGTGAGTCATGAGAGCAAGCATAGCTCATCCGAAGATTCTGACAGGAGCTCCGTCAGTATGATGGAATTTCATATTAAGCTGGATAAAGTTAAGCCATCTTCGGATTTTCTTGTCATATGGCCAAGTAAATGAATTGGACCCATCGGGTTTATTTTACAAGTGGAAACCTAAGTGAAGCTGCTCTGACACGGAGCACAATATGTTAGCTGAAGACTTAACACAATCTACAGAGCTGATGATACACATCAATTGTCAGCCAAAAGAAAAAAAAGTAATCTTGCCACTAAAAATGAGTCCCAAAGTGCACTACAAGACAAATGTAATCACCCACAACCTTATGAGCATTTGCTGCTGTGCCAGGTACGATCCATCTATCAAGACTAGAGTAAACAAGCATGTGCTGTAATTTGAGATCTCTGCAACAGGTCTTGGTAATTGAGCTGTATTGTTTGTTCAGTGCAGTTCACTCAAGACACATGATGCATCACAGAAATACACAGTAATCTTGGAATCTGGAAGATTCACACAAGTCACGCCAACTAACATGAGAAAACTCACAGAAAAGCAAGCTGTTTGCATCCCTGATGTCTGGTAGTGTGTGCTGTGATTTACAGAGCAGTGCCAGAGATCCATTAGCAATGAAACACCATACCCTCTATCCAGGAAGTGATTTATGTATTCAATAAGCCTCTCTGGCTTTCATTCCCTCCTTTGCCTCATTTCACTTCCTTATTCCTGACAGCAGCAGTAAGACAAGTCACAGTATGGAATGTGCCATTTACCAAGCAAGGTTTCCTCGGTAGGTGAGAATACAACTGCACCGTGACCCTGCTAAAGTGGAAGTTTGCTTTGGCTGCTTTGCACCAGTGGGTGTATCTCTGTAAAATGCTCCTGTTTTCAGAAAGTTGTTAAGTTATGAGTAAATGCTGAAAGGCAGCAGTGCCTCAGAGTGAACTGATTTTAATTCAAAGCAGAAAACATCAGGAAAACAAAGCCGCTTCATCAATAGCTGAGGCAACAACGAGAAATTTATTGCTCCTGTCAGATTGCTTGGGGCTCAATTAAGTGTTGTTCAAGCTCATAAATTGTAAACCTTATTATGCTGTAAATCTTGAATCCATTTGGATTGAGGGTAAGTCATCCATTGTAGACAATTTTGGTGATGTCATTCTGCATCATCAGCGATGCTACATTAGCACACTTCTGGAAATCAAATTCAGGTGAATGACAGCTTAGTCATGCAGTACTTTAGTGAATCTGATCTGGTAATTTATCTACTCTGGTGTCACAGAGTGCTCAAAGTAATAACTGATTGTAAGCATCCAATAGACTGCAACTTGTCCTCATGTTGTGACGATGTATAGATAATAACAGGATGTGAAAGAGGCAACTTATATCAGAACATTACAGAAAAATAGTAACTCTCAGTGGATTGTTGCTATATTTCCTCTGCTTTTTAATTAGCAGCTGACAAGAGTACAAACACAATATGCATCTGTTGTAGGGCTGACACTGATGATTATTTTTAATTAGTGTGATTGTGTCATAGTTTTTTTTTTTTTTTTTAATTGTTCAACTAATGTCATTACTACTTTTCAAAATGAAGTCTTTAAATTACTTGTTTTAAGTGACCAACACAAAAAAGAAATACTAAAAAGTAATTAAGCAACAGGAACATGTGAAAAAAAGTAGCAAATCTTCTCATTTGAGAAGCTAAATTCTAAGAATAGCTGGCATTGTTAGTTAGTCCATTGTAATTGTGAGTATTTTTCTGTTGATCAACCAATCCACTAATTGTTTCAGCTCTGATCTGCTTTAACTCATTTTCATTTTTGACATATCAAAGAAAACTATATAAAAGCAAATGCACATCCTCATGGTTACCAAATGGTTTGTATAAATGTATACATTGCTTATGAGTACATACACAGATGGGTGGCAAAGTAAAAACCTGGACAAATGAGTGGAAAAACATAATGAAAGCAGATGCTTCCATGCAGATGCACTGCATGGTACAAATAGGCAATTAACATTCACTCATGCTCAGTAGCATGTCGAAAAATCCTGAGCAGACCCAGTTGCTTCAGATTTTGTATGAAGATGTAGAAGAAAACATCCAAGTGGCTTCGAAGGAGGTTTTTTTGTTGGGAAACAACTGTCAGAAGCTTCACTCACAAAGACTGTTCAGCTGGTCAGTGTTTGCTTAGAAACAGTGACTAAAGTGACATGTTCATTTACATCTGACATCAATAAATAGGGTCAGGAAGCACAAATTTTTATGCCTGTGCTTGTGCATTAGTGTGATAGCAAAGAAAAAAAACTTGAAGCAGAGCTTCCTCTGGTGAATGCGAATGTCAAAGTAGGATTTAACCAGACTGTCAGCAAAAATGGTTGATTGATAGTTACATAGAGGACATTATAGGAAGGTTGATAAATAAGCCCCTCATTGCAAAGATTAATGCACATTTGGGGGTTCAGAGGTGTAAAAACCATATGTGCTGCTCTACAGAGGTGTGGAAAAAAAGTGATAAGGTCAGATGAGTCATTTTTCACAGTGTTTTTGATAAGGAGGCAAGAGAATGTGTGGTTCACACCAACAGGCCTGAGTGCTTGACCTCTAAAGTCAACGGATTCAGTCCCCTTAGAGAAAAGGGTCACAAATCAATACAAAGTTGTTGTGAGGGATTATCTTTATCTGTGATTAAATATTTCTCTGGGAGCCTTCTCTTCCAGAATGACAATGCCCCCACCCATAGGACACGAGGGGTCACTGAATGGTTTGGTGAGCATGAACATGTCGTGAATCATGTGGTCTTAAAATCTATATTGGGTTTTGGACCAACATGTTTAACAGTGTTCTCCATCGCCCTCATCCAAACACCAAATGAGAGTATATCTTTTTTAAGAATGGTGTTCATCCAACCAGCAGAGGATCAATACTAAGGCGCTTTGAAGCTTCTCTGACAGCCCTTGGTGGTCCAACACCTTATTAAGACACTTCAAATTGGTTTTCTCGTTAATCAATCGCCCGTCTGTACACCATTCATGCAAAGAGTACATCATGAAATCCTGTGGTTGGTCCACTTTGCTTTCAGATTAAAACATACACACACAAAACTTTAAATAAAAAAAAAAATAAATAAAAAAAAAAAAAAAAAAACTGCCTCAAAAGGAGAACTACACCAGAATCCGTTTGAGCTGAATCAAACAGTTTAGTTGTGAAGGAAAATTGATGCTAATTTGCTGTGACTGGAAGATTATTATTATTTTTCATTCAGTGCATAGAGAAATGGTAGAACTGGCCTGTTTTTTCCCCGTTAATCTGAAAATGCAAGCTTTTTTAAGGGTACCTTTTAACAAAATATTAAAACTAGACATATTCTGACAGTGCAAGTCAGGAAAATTGCCCAGAAAGCAACAAATGAGTGAGAAGAGCAGAAGAGGAGAGGAGATGCCTTGAAGGAGGAGTGGATAAAGCAGGAGGGAGTGTGTAAGAAGTAACAAGAGAGGACCAAGAAGCCAAATACTGCTGACTGCTTAAGTTTCAGACAGCTGGGTAGGGAAACTCACAGCAGTCCTTAACATACGGTATCACTGGGCAATTAATCTAGAGAGGCAAAATATGGGAAGGACAACAGAGAGAGAGGTACAAAGAGCTGGCAGAGGGGGTCAAGAAAGTAAGAAATCAGCAGAAAAGGTTTGAGGAAGAAAGAAAGCTGCTTACAGTAACACCCATTAATTTCCCCAAAGGCAGGTGCTGCGGATATTAATCCAAATAAGAGAGCCAAGCTTTGCCAGCTTCTCTATTCCTGCTCCAGCCAAAGCTCTCCATATTCCACCCAGCCAAAGCCTCCTAGATGCTTTCCATTAGAACGAAGACAGAGTTATAATTTAATGGCCAAGTTACAAAGAAGGAACCCAGCCTGCTATTCACCACTAAATAGCTCCCAACCTAGTTCTATACTTCATTCAAAATGTAGCCTCAGTGGTCTCTGATCTATATATGAATGTCTAATCTTAAATGTAGGTAGAGATACTTATTATGACCATTTTCACAGATGTGTGCCTTTTAAAGTCATTTTCAGACGGTTTCTGCAGCTTCATTCCTAAATACTGAAAATTCTGTCTCTGTGAGAAGATAATCTAACTGCTACTTGGCAAACAAAGATAAAAATATCCCACTAGCTCTGATGGATCTCAGGCTCAATTTGAGAATGGCAGATATGTAACAAATGCTTTAACTGCAGCATTGTGCTGTGTGTCATAGCTCAAATACCTAAAGTTAAGAAAAGAACTCAGTACTGCTCTAGATCCTGATTTATCCGATCTCCATGTTGGGGATAATTTAAAATGAGTAATTATTTAAGCTACTGCTGTTGTACTACATGAATAAATGTGCACGACCCTCTTGCACTGGAGACTCATGTGGATCCTGCTGATGTTTAATGCTGTAGGTATTTAATTGTTACGGGGGAATGCCGGAGAACCCAAGCGCAGACTCACAGAAACTGACAGACCAATGAATAACTGAAAGAGATTTATTTAACCAAATAACTAACCAATACATAAATACAGAACTGAACTGGGGGGAAAGAACCAAACCAAAACTACTAACTCGATAAGCAAACTCTATGAATACAAAAACGGAAGTTTTACAAGACTGAACTGAATTACAACACTAAGCTGGAGAGGGATACTCACAATATGGGGAAACTGGCAACCGAGGGGAAAACAGGCTGGGGAAAATCCATGAACAACCAAACAGGAACACAACAGAGTCCAAGAGGGGGGAAAGCAGCAGAGTCCATGGGGCTGAGAGAGTCCGGAAATTGCAGGCTTGGTGGGGACCAGTATCCAGGAGGGGAACAGAATCGATGGTCCGACGGGGAATGAGTGACTGAGCAGAGTTTAAATAGTGAGCAGGTGATATTGAGGGCAGGTGAGCTGATTACTGCAACGTGAGTCACCTGCAGTAATCAGCTGAGTGCAGACAGGTGAAGCAGGGAGAGCAAGACACAGGGATGAGAGACAAGAGGGAGAGAAATGACATATAGAGGGAGCCAAAGGGACAGGTCAAAACAGAAACAGATCAGGAACCAAGGGAAAAAGGAGGAAAAAAGAGGAAGAAGGGAGAAGAAGAGCAGGGGCTAGAGCAGGATCATAACATTAATACACTTAGATGAAAGCCTTTTACAGACAGCCAGAAACAACAATCTAAACTTCAGCTCTTCTTAACATTTTGTCAAAACCTGGATTATATTCATTATTAATGACTCCAATTAATCTGACCTGCAGATTTCTTATGGGCATTTCCTTTTGTAATAGATGTGAAACTGTAGGGTGAAGTGATGTTTTGTTGTTGTTGTTGCTGTTGTTTTTTTTTTTTACCAATAAAGTTGGTGTATAAATGAAGGAAAAGCCTTCCTCAAATCCCTTCACACACATAAGTTGAAGTACTGTCTCTTGTTTGTGTCAGTCCGTTAATGTGATGACATGCATTTCGGGCTTGTACTACATTGTAGGTGATACTGAAATGTTTTTAGGACCAATCCAGGCAGACTGCGGTCACGATTTTCATGGAAAAGTGACCAGGGTGTTCATTCAGACATGCAGCCGAGACATTCGGTTAAACAGAAGGCAGTGCCTGTCTGACAGATGCTTTATGTACCATGTTTGCAGTTTGGTCAAAATAGCCACCGTCCCAAAAGGAGAGAAAAGTCATAAAAGTAGAATTTTTATGGTGAAGAATGGTGCAGGCCAGAGGTCTGAATTAAAGGGACATTGCATTATATCTTCACCAGCAGGAGGTTTATTATACACCTCAGCTCATACACTACAGCTGTCTCACTGTCTACTGAGCCAAATCACACTTGAGGAACACTGTATGGAGGTGTTCGATCAACTGTTTTTATAGAGTTTGAGGAAAAGTTTCAAGCATGGTGGCTTTGACTCATAAGGGCTTTAATAGCTTAAGGGCAGACTGAAGCAACACTTTAGTTCATTTTTGTCTGCTGTGAAGTGGCAGCAACACCGAGAGCTGTGTGCACGTGTGAACACCTGTGGCTATTTAACAGCTGATCAGCTTCCACTCAGTTCTTGGCTCAAGTTACAGTGAGCTGAAAACTTTTTTTGTTTGTTTTTGTTTGGACACATTCCTTGGTTGTCACAGTCACTTAATGGGCTTGCCAACAAAATTAATTGGAACTCTGATTTTCAACAAGAAACCTGTTATTTTATTATTAGGTGAAAATATTGTGCCCTGTTATCTGGACCCCAAGTACAGACTTACTGTTGAGACACTAGCACAATAAAACACACATAGCATATACAAATATAGCATTGCACTAGCTACTAATTAATAACTATATGTATTGATGTAAACCTCAGGCTCCTGTCTATTTGTGCTTGGATAACTGTGCAATGTTGTTCTCATGCAGCACATTGAGGTGTTTTTGATAGCATTTGAATGCATCAAGATAAAAATACGCATAAGACTCTAAGCATCACCTCTAACAAATTACAGAGACACACACTGAACTATTTTCCACTCTTTTTAAAAGCAAAAGCTATCCTAAATAACTCGGATCAATATTTCATAAATATTCAATCGACATTATTCGGCACAAAATGACATTCTTACTACTTCTAGCAGTGTGTAAACAGTGCGCTCATAAGAAAATCTCTGGAGAGAAATGCCTGTCCTGTTGCAGCGATGCAGCCAACATCCATGGGTGAGTCTTACAGGAGAGTATAATTTTGTTACTGGTTGCCTTTAAATGACAAGATGTATTGCCTGTATTTATTCACCTAGTGGGTCAAAACTTTTTCATCAAGTGATGTTTTGAGGACTGCAACTGTCGTCAGATAAAGCACCACCTTATGAATTAGTTCTAAATCAAAAATTACTGTCTTGCAGAAGAGCTACTTCGCATTTAGTAATATTTTCACACTAGCTGACCCTCTCGGTGCAACAGCTTAACCACAGCCTGCATTTGTCTTTTGTAACATATACGCACTTTCTGTATACACTTAGAAGCATTTGCCAAGAAATAAAGATTTCCAGCTGACTGTATTTTCCTCAGCAGTAAGGTGGTACTCAGGTGATGTTGCATGTGCAGTAAGTATCTTGGACAGCCCTAGTGTCTCTGAACAGCCAGTATATCAAATGTGTGAGGTGAGAGTAGCGACAAACACTGAGCGTTACCTAAGACTGAGAATCTGCACCAAGTTTTGCACTTACAGTAACCAGGTCAAGCAGTGGTCTGATCATTTTTTTGAGGAGGTGGACTGGAATTTGCTGTGATGCACTGACTGGAGTGGGCAGAGATAATCAATAGAATTGCATGAAGCGGCATACTGAACCGCACAGAGCTAATCTTCTGAAAACCGTAAAGGTTTTTCTATTTTGAGCTTGACGGTCCTGACACAGAAAAAGTTGCCAAGCTTTATTTACTGTATGAGCATGATTCATTTGAACCACAGCATCTGTTGCAGAGACACGGCAAGCACTAAGATAATTTTAATGTTGTATTCCACTGCGTGGTTCAGAGTTAATGAGACTCAGTCAGTCTGGTTTTGAGTCTGACTTTGAATCCACCACCCACTGAGTTTGTGTATTAAAATTACACCACTGAGGAAGAGTTCAGTCAGTGGAAAACAATGCATATTTCTCATCCATACCAAATGATATAGATACAAGGATAAAATGTTATGTTTTGGGCTATCTGCTGTCATTAGATCATTTATGGGTGAAGCGGTTTATCATTTGTTTCATCAGGACCTTCTGACTCACACTAATACCAGAGAAGCTACAGTTACGCTTCATTTCGCAAATCCTGTCAGCTCCCAAAAATCCCTCAGTCTGAATTCAGCGAGCTGAAAGTGCAAATATTCTTCTTAGTATCAGGACACGTCACTTCTAGTGTCACAGATGGTTTGCTAATCAGTTGATTTCAAGTCTGTTTTCCTCCCTTGACTTGTCCTTGCACTGACCATTGTGGTAATTATCTAATCTTTGTGCTGATGTCTGCTCACAAGGATGCATTATAATTAGTTTAAGTAGCCGTTATTGGAGATAATGGACCTTCAGAGTTGGATCACATTTAATTACAGCTGCCAAATTAGGCCTTAACTGTATCTACACTCTACCTGGGGGAGAAGACATCAGAAAGGGTGTTTACAGGTGTCGTGCATGTCACTTGAATTAAAATGACGACTTTTCATAGCGAGACGGATAAAATGGAGCACAAAGATATAAGTGTGGATACAAGCAGAACAGTGTAAACTCTGGCCACAAAAGCAACGCTGCAACACTAAGGCATTATTTCCTTTGAGGACAGACAAAAATGTCAGACATACACAGTTTTGGCATTCTCATTAAAATCTGCCATAACCTATTTTTTCTCCAAGTTTAAATATTCTTATTTGAATAATAATAAAATAAGCTTTTCTATTATATCACTATAAGCAATATACCTTGGCATAAACATACTGTGTCTGCACTGACGTTGATAAAGTCATGAGTTAGAACACAGATCTGACTTTTGAATGTATAATATTCAAGAGGATGTCATCATGATCCATAACAGATGCAGCTCCATATTTATTAGAGGTAACAAGATCAAACTGGTTTACTTTGCAGTGAATGTTGACACAATGTGCATTTAGAAATCATGACAAATATTAGCTACTTGACTTTGCGAAGTATGTTTAGTAGAATGTTATTGCTCCTTATTATGTCCAGCAATCTTTCAAATTTAGCATTTATTAGCATTTCAATAATGCCATGACTTACTTTCTTATAATAGTAATTTAATTTCTTTAAAGTTTCATTCTCACATCACTGGAGAGCTATGCTCATTGGGATTTCCACATCATACTGGTGTATGTTGTCTGGATTGCCTTCAAGGCTTATTGTGACAACAAATCATGCTTACAGGTAAACACCATCAATGTGGATTTTAGGTGAACACAAAGACACTCTTCAGTTTTAGCAGTCAACTCTAAAACAGCAGATCAAATTCTGAACATAGATCTTTCTGTGTAGTTAACACAAAATGATGTAGCACTGACCAAAATGGATTAACATTTATAGCTGCAATATGCAAGAAACATCTAAATCTGATGCATATCACTGTCTATAAATTTTTATGTGATCAGATTATATTTATTGTTATAGATGTACAGGAGGTTCCGATACTTTTGTGTACCATTCCTGAAACACCCTACAGTATAATGTATGTTGATAGACCTCAGCAATAAACTTCAGCCACTCAGACACAACTGAGTCAAAAACACTTTGCATATGTCTTCAAAATGTAACCATTATTGTTTCATAAAGGGGGTGTCTATTGTATTAAACTGTATCATACTATAGTGACTACAGTTTTTGTTAGTTTGTGAATTGTCCCAATATTTAATGCAGCACTTTACTCCCAGTGAATGCACAGTTCTCTTTCTCTATGGAAAAAAAAAATGGTAGTTAGACTTGTTTTAACTTGGCCAGTTTACCACTTCAGGATATGCCTTTCTGCCAATCCCTTTTGAGAGAGAGCATCTGTTTGTATGGCTTTAGGCTGAGCCCTAGTGGGGAAAAGGCAGAATTACAGATTTACTGCACCAGTTTTCTATACGCATAAGTGACCATTAAAGTAAGGTGATTCAGTTTTGGCACCAGTGCTAGCAACACAAACATCAACATAATCCATCCATCCATGGGGCTGGAGTCTATCCCAGCTGACTTAGAGTGAAGGCAACAGACACCCTGGACAGGTCACCAGTCCATCACAGGTCTACACAGAGAGAAAAACAAGCACACTCACATTCACACCTAATGACAATTTAGAGTCACCAATTAACCTTACCATGCTTTTGGGCTGTGGGAGGAAGCCAGAGTACAGGGAGAAAACTCAGGCATGCACAGGGAGAACATGCAAACTCCATGCAGAAAGGTTCCAGGCCGGGACACGAGCCAGGGTGCTTCTAGTTGTAAGGCCACAGTGCGGACTACCGTGCAGACCGCCATGAACGTAATAAAAAAAATTAACATAATAATAAAAACATTTTTAAAAATTCCAATTCAAAAGTATTTTTTTGGATAAAGTCACATGTAAACTAGAGCTGAAATACATAAAGTCAACTCAAGATGTGTCCTTTTTATTTGACCTTGTGGTAAGAATATTTTCCAGATAGCTGCCTAGTAGATTCTGTTAAAGTTCAGAAAAATAAGTGTAAATGACTGAACTTTTAGGTGATTTTGATTTGTTGTTTTAGTGCAGGTAGTGAGAGTAGAGATCCATTAAAACGTCAAGGAAGCTTTTAGAGCATCAAGGCCTTACAATTACAGATGACACTCCTGGATATTACTGAAATCTGTAAAATGACTTACACCGTACTTTTTGCAACCTCCTTATAGCATAGAAAGCCTAAAGAAATAACATTGACCTTCTGGGTGATGTTACGGTGGCACTTTACAAGAATCGGCAGGGTGAAAAGATTACCTTTGAGATCTATCAAAAGAAGAGCCAGATGAAAGACAATCCAGCAGTGAACAACTAAAGGTAAAGACTCTGTTGGCATGTAATTGGCTTGTCCACTTCCTCGAGCATACAGGGCACTGGTGTACATGAAGAGGACGTAAAGTACTTATGATTCTCACATTAAATACAACTAGTAGTAAAGCAAAAAGTACTAAATTCTGCCTGACCTGATGGTCATAGAATCCATTGCAGCTCAATTGTTTAAAAAAATGTTTGCGTTGGAAGTGAACTTGAGTATTCTCTCAAGTAAAAATGGCCAAAAAAAAGGGAACTTGTCACAGTTATGGCACTATCAGTCACATCAGAATGGTATCTGGAGTCATCATGTCTGTACTATCTAGCTACTCTGACGGGTGTTGAGCTCAACATATACATTTCTGATGACTGTTTCTGTTCTTGTGTCAAAAATCACAGTTTTATTCAGAGGCATGAGTTGCTCTGTGCAGGAAACACAAGTGCATACTGACATTCTTGCTGTACAGCATGCTGATGTGCTGTGGAGCTAAGTCACTTGTCAAAACAGGCTTCCCTAATGAGAGCACACATCAGTTTTTTCTGCTTGAGCTGATTTATGTTGCAGGCCAACTGGAGCAGTTTGTGTCTGAACAGTTGATGGCTGTTTCACAATCCCAGCACAGCTGAGGTTCTCCAAGCATCAGTATGCAGAATTAATGGACACCAGTGTTTGCAGATGATGCCATAATGGTCAGCTAAGATTAATAACAAGGGAAGACATAAAAAAAAAACAGCTTAGTAATTACATTTGGCACTAGTAATGTGCGAAGTTCAACCATGCTATAATGATGCATCCCAGCTAAAGCCTGGTAGCTACATACACTTCACTCAACAGTGGGCAAAGGAGCAGGTTCAAAGAGAAGATTGCAAAACACCTGCATGAAACATTAGTCAGTCCAACTCGCCAGTGAAAAGAGAATAACACCCACACAATTTATCCTTGGTGTCCACTTATTATAGCTGTAAATACGTTAATAAAAATGTGAGAAGAATAAGAGGAACAATAACTATAAAACAACTAAACTAAGTGAAAAAAAAATGCATCAGTACTGTAACCACATCTATGACACGCAAAACATGCAGAGATCACTTATAATCAAAGGCCTTCTCTGTCTAAGCACACTTGGCTTTTAAACAATGTGTTATGTCAAAAATAAGAATTTATCAAGATGAAGACAGATTTCTTGGTAACACAACTTATCAGAAGAGGGAACTATGTTGTTATACTTCTCCGATAAGAAGCTGTAAAACATCAAAGATGGCACACAGTTTCTTCCTCACTCATCACCTCAACTGTATTGCAGCCAGTACTGCCCTCTGGTGGCTGCACATTGACTTGCAACAATCAACCACAGAAAAAGTTATTAATAAACATTTTTTTGCGTCAGATTTCAGTCAAATTGTTAAACAAATTATAATAGTATTTGCACACCATATTGTTAACTTCAACCATTGTATTACTGTATGTTATCTAAACAAAAATAAAGAAATAAATCTGTTCCCTTTCTGTATGTATTCTCCATTCTCTGTGTTGGTGTAGCATAATGCTCCAACCTTATGGCTAACAGGTCACAGTACACAACTGTCAACTTGTGAATGAGTTCACCTTCAAATATTACTTTATCAAGGGCTAATCTATGATATTATGCAGGAGGGTCGGGTAGACTGCAGAATTGGAGCTTCAGTGCAACAGCTTTCAACTCTTTTGAAACTTCTCTTGAGGAAACTGACATGCAGAAAGTGAAAGAGGTGTTAAAGGCACAGGCAGACTCTGGTCTTCTAATAAAATCTTTTATTTAATTTCAATCATGTGGGCTAATATTTCTTTCAGTCTCCATCATTCTCAGAGTCTCTGCTCAGTCTCTGAGGAACATCAAATAGCTATAACAGGATCAAGCAGATGAAAAGGAAATGAGGAAACAGGAAGACAAAAAAAGACACTGATTTTTAATAGATTTAGCTCACTTTTTATGTCATTTTATAGAATAAATACTCATCATTTTTCTAAATCAACAAACCCCCTAAAACCCCTCTTCTTTAATATCACTAAGTTTTCTCAATTATCCAGCATGAGAATGTGGAAAGGTGTTCACTTCTGGTATACACAAAAATGGTTTGACTGTATTTACTACAGTTTTTAAGACACAAGTGCTCCTCTGAATAATGAGTAAAATGAAGCTTGGGAAAACAAGCAACAACAGAGTTCTTGTTGAGTTTAAGACATACAGTATTTCCTTATACCTACTTACACACCAACAGGCATGAGTATAAAAGAACAATTCTTGGACAACAGGGAGGCTTTGTTGAATAGTTATGATGCAAAAAGGCTAAAGTCATCCAGGACTGCTAAGAAAAAGCAATACTGTTTGAAAAAGAATGATTTAAAGGCATCTTCACTCAAGAGTTGTCTTCCTTATGTCATGACTGACAGCTTACTTGTGACGACACTGATCATAATATAACCAGCAAAGCGTTCCATGTGAATTTTAATAATATAGCAAAAGTAGGCAATCTATAGCATCTTCTTAATGTTTATGCAAACATATTGCAGCACCCCTGCTATAGGCCTACACACACTCATCTCAGTCATCTGCAGTCAGTCCCACTTTCCATTCCCAAGCCAGCAATTGTGCATTGAGAGTTCATTAAGAGTTCAATACCTACTGATCGCTTTTATGCCACAGTGAAATATGAGTATGAGTGGTTTTCCGGGAAAGATGAATTCCATCTAATGTTTGCAGTGATTTACTGACTTGTGTTTTACTGAATAGTTCATAGCTTTGTGTTGGGCCTTTGTATGGTGGTATTATTTCATATACTGACAAGATCAAACAGGCTGACAAGGCTGATTAAAACGGCTGAATAATTCAGATCAAATAAGTTGGTGTCATCAGAAAGGTCAGCTGGATCCTTGAATGCTTCGATCTTCCACCATATAGAGGTGACCTGCTTCCTTCCTGTCCCTGCTGGAATTTCTAGGAATTCTATTCAGTGTGCAGAACTTTACTGCTCTTGGATCCCTATGATTTCTACTTCTGTTTGTTGTCTTTTATTTAATCTATTTTAGGCTCTTTTTACATACTGATATTTATGATGAACTCACATGACTTCGTAGGTGGAATCTTTGTTGTGTTCTAATGTATAGCCTGGCTAATTTCAAGTATGGTTTTAAACATATTTGACATTACAAAATTAGTTTTTATAAGGTAAATGTCTACCGTAGCATACATGCACTTTGCACCTTACAAACTGGACAATTCCAGGATACACTGGTGATCCACAGTGATATGCTCATACTGAACAAAGCTTCTGAAACAGTTCTTAGAAAACAACAAGTGTACACTCAATCTGAGTCAACACTCAAGCAGGCTTTTACATTGTTACACAAAGACACAAGGGTTTGTGCACTTAAAACGCTGAATGGGAGTACTGATGCAAAACCTCCTTTTAGGTCAAACTTTTACACAAACTTGGTGTTTTATTCATGAAATGTGCCCATTGAGACCATTAAGATAGCTTAAGGGCAGTAAACAAATAATATACTCCCTCTATTTATAGTTTAACTTTACAAGAAATTGTGGCACCACTATCAGCAGCAAAGAGGACGCTTTTTGTTTAAGGTCTTGGGGTTGTAGCGTATGTGCACTGAATCATCTGCAAATCTTTAAACCATGAGGCTCAGCGTAATACTGCTATTCTATGATGTCCACCCAGCTGCAAATATCATCCGACTTCAAGGTTTTCATGTTGGGTTTTTGTAAGCAAGTTTTTATCCTCGAGAAAATAAAAGCACACAGTTAAGTCTAAGCATATAACAACAGTAAAATACTGTATCTATCAATCAATAAGTCAACATACTTTGTGCACACCTGAACAAATATTGCCAGGGTAAATGCTTCCCTCCATTTCAGAAACAAAAACGAACATGAAAACACAGATACATATATAATGTCTTCAGTCCATTTGTTAATTAATGGAAAATACAGTTTAAATCTATTTAAAAAACTATCAGACCACCAAAGACAGCCAGTGTTTGTTGTTATTGTGATGATGTTAATATGAGATATGTCAGTAAACTGAAGAATTTCTGCAAAGTGATGTGATAGTTTGACATGGGGTGGATGCTGGAATGAGCTGATACTGATGTAGCCGGTCTTGCTCAAGCTAATGCGTCTATAAAAGGAGATTACATACATGATGTCCTTATACTGTACATGCTCATATACACTGTGGTTTATACTTACCCATCTGACAGGAAGAATTTGGTCCTCTCAGTACAGACAATAATGCTACAGTTTTTCTCTTCTCAATTGATGCTGATTCACACAAAAAAAGTCTAATCCTGGAAAAAATTTCCATATTTAGCATATCTTATTGACATATCTACAAAGAGATGTAGTTACTTGGGACATCATCAATAGAGGATGGCAATATTTTTTTTTTCTAAAAAGAAAAGCATCTTTTCTGATCCCTCAAGTCAAGGGCTGAAAAACACCAACGGTGTGTGAAAAGAAATCAGTAAGTGGTTAATCTGTGTGTAAGGAAGATCAGTCTGTTTTACAGTACAAACATCAAAAATCAGTCTGAAGGAGTGCCACCTTTGTGTGCCGCTGCTGAAGACCAATGCACAGTTAACCATTTCCTGCACACACGGGAGCAGAGTCAAAACTCAAACATGTCATTCTGCTTCTTCGCCAGCTTGGCCACCTCCTGCCGGATAGCCTGCACGAGTGCAGAGGTGGAGAGGCTGCTCAGGGGCATGCTGTCCATGTCCTTCAGCACCTGGGGCAGACTTTGCTGGGATGCTGTGCTAGGGGCAGTAGATGGCTGCTCCAGTGTCTGGTTATACTGCAGGGGCAGCCTGGTGGGACTCCCCTGTGGGTAGCGAGGATGAGGAAAAGCCTCTACATACCCAGGCAGGGGCATCTGGAACACAGGGCAGAGGGGACATCAGAGATACAGCAAGTCCATTAGTACGACCTGCTAAAAATGACTGCTAGTTAAAGGGCACAGTAAGAGAGTTAGTTTTTCATCTTGCTGAGTGTACAGTTTCTCTTGCACCACTATTTTAAAAAATGAAATGGGTTATCAGCTAAAATATACACAATCATATCTGCAAAAAAATCATTAAAAAAAATGGACCAAAATAAGAAGGAAAGTAATGAGTGTGGAGGTCTACAAATGTATGACACTACAATGGATGTTGTTTCAAACAGTGTTTTGAACAAAAATGGGCTACTTTTGCATGAAGACACAAAGTCTTCATAGGTCCCAAATTTTAACGACAAGAAATGAAAAAAAAGCAAACAGTAGAAAAAGGTGTTCATTTAGGAAATGTGCTCAACTACCCCAGTGTTTTGTTGTGTCCACTCAACGCCAGCCATAAATTCAGTTCAGCAAATGGTTTCTAAATGACACTGGTTCTGCAAAAAGACACTGCGTGAAGGCATCTGGTTGAAACAGGCAAACAGACAGGGAAAAAAAGACAACATTCCATACAAACAAGGAGAGTCCAGTGCAGGGGAGGGGGAGGCACACATGGGTCACATGAGTTATAACATATCTAACAGGACAAATGGAACCTGTCCTATTTTAATGAAAACGGGAGAAGGTAGGAGGATGCTCAACAACTGCTTTTAAATGAGGCTCGATCCTGTTCAAAGGTAGAGCATGAGCACAAAAGATGTTCTGAATAGATGTCTGTTCCATAAAAAAAACAATGTTGAAATGCAGAGACGCAATCCCACCTACACATGACAGATACAGGTCTGTCATGATAACCCTATTTGGTGTTTAAGTGTTTATAGCCCTATCTGTTGCATTGCTGTAGCCATAGACTATATAGAAAAGATGAATGTAGCTGCTGTCACCCTTCAGTTTGTTGACAACTGCTATAAAGCTTTGAGGCTGACATTTTGCTGTCGCCGTGTTGGCCTTTTGAAACCAAGCAAGGGGTGGATCTGACTGTGAACACGAAGACACTACGCAAACTCTCAATCACAAGGTACCCTCGGCCTAAATCATACCTGCTTTATAGTCTACTTTACTCTAAATGGAACCATAATTCATAAAACGAACACCTTGCTGTATTCATAAATGTCTTCCAGCTAGCAATTAGGACCATGAACTCATTTGCAAAACATATACTGAAGTAACAGAATGACGAAGGAGTAAAGTAATTTTTTTGAATTTCCCTTTGCAACCAAAGGAGTTGCCACCTTCTGGCTGAAAGAAAAAATGCATGTTTAGGACAGAAGCAGATCCAGAGGGTCCATCTTTTATAAACTAAATCCATGACTGCAGCACACTTTCTGGCTCTGTAGGGTTGAGCAGAAGTTATGGAAAAAATATCCTCCCAGCCAAAAGGTGAAGCTATAATAACCTTTACGCAAACATGATTGATTGAGTCGAAATGTACAGCTGCTACACTAACAGCAGAGACAAACAGAGCTTATTTTCAGTTTCTGTACTTCTCTAACCTGTTCAAGGTCTGAATATGTCCCTAATCACTTTATTTTAAAGGTCTAATAATTGACAGCACTGGGCCAACTGTTTGAACTGGACTGTCCTGTTTAATCAAGACATCTGGTCACATTATTCTGCCGCTACATGTTTTAGCAGACTTGGGTGGCTCCTAAGCAGTTAAAATGGGCTTCCTTACAGAGTCTGCCCACTGTGGCGGTACATCCTCAGGCTCCGGTGGATAGGACATCCAAGAAGGACTGTGGTAGGAGGTGGGTGGCGTGGAGACAAAGTACTCTGAGTAGCCGGCCCTGGTGGCTGGGATGGCATAGACGGCTGTTATTGGGTTTCCTGTGGAAAAGACAAGTAAGAGTGACATTGACTGACTGACTGTGTCTTTCAGGGGATTAATACGTTCAAGCTTTTCATTTAATTTGTCAGAATGTTGCTATTCCTGAAAATCAATGTTGGCAAAGCAAAGCACATTATGGTTTACTTTTCAAATCCAAAGTCATTTCCTCAGATACCTACCTGAGTAGTTGGACACAGGCTGGTCTGCAGTGATAGATGGAAGTGCTGCTCTTGTGGTTGGCCCATATGGGTTGTTGTCATGTTGACTTCGCATTTCAGTGACAGATGTCTCTGAGCTCCTTCCCTTAGGCCCCAAGTCAGAAGTGGAACTAAGTTGCACAGAGATTGGAGAGCCACAAACAAAGAGCTGTTGCATCACTACACCAATAGATGGCAGACACACTCCATGTGGAAAAGTGAGCACCTCATTAACATTCTCGCCATCTCTCAATGCACTAGTTCGATATTAAAATTTATACAAGGCCTGAAATCACCCTGGCCACAGCACATCACCTAGTGACTATCTAGTCCCTGAAAATGAATTTGAATGTGAATAAATGTGGAATATCTTTAGTGAGGATGCTACAGGGGGCGTGTGTGTCTGTCTGCATCCGTGTGTGTGTGTGTGTGTGTGTGTGTGTGTGTGTGTGTGTGTGTGTGTGTGTGTGTGTGTGTGTCAGCTTTACCGTCTTAAGGAGGTCCCTGGAGGAGGCCCAGTGCGCGGCGGTAAAGGGGGAGGGGAACCCATGGCCATTTCAGGAAGCTGGGTGAAGCGAAAGGCCTTAAACAGACAGTGAGAGTCATTTAAGGTTTCTCTGTTATAGATCATTCAAGACATTCAAGAGAACAAGTCACCTCAGCTCACTTACTGGTTTAGGCAGGCTGCACTGATACACATCTGCACCATAAGAGGGCACCCACTGCAGACCTCCCCGTCCACAGCTCATTGTGCCCGGAGCGCTGGTCACCACGTCTGCGTAGGGGAGGGGAGGCGGCGCGGGGCTGTAGTGGTCCGGAGGGGGTTGGTGGTGGTGGTGGTGGTGGGAGTGCCTTCCGGATGTGGACTGGCCCCCTGAAGCCAGGCTGAATGCCTCCTCCAGCAGCAGGTGCATCTGCTGCCGCACTTCATCAATGGACGGCTGTGAGCTCAGAGTGGACGTCTCTGAGTGGCCTTTCAAGCCCCGGCCGTACATGTATCCCTGCGGCCCCAGTAGACGATCAACATTTGTTTCTTCAATCAACTCTGGCTCTGTCTATAACCAAAAATATAGAAGAGATAGGCTGAATACACTCTCCAGAACTTTTAACACAAAAGAAGAGTGCAAACTAGGTAAACTGATCGAAAAGATTTGAAACTCGGGCACAAGTTTAAAGCGGTCAGATTTCAAAGTAGCTTTGTGGTGATGTCTTGTGTGAGTAGATCTGCAGCAGTGGCCACCTGCTTTGATTTACACGTAGATCAAATATTAGAAAATTAAACCTCTCCTTATTGAATTGGCAAGGCACTAGCAGATATACCCTGAGAAAGCTGGGAAATTCCAAGCTCTTTAAAGTCTTCTGTCATTCTCTCAGTGGGTTGTTGACAAGCTGCTGACTGAGCTAGAAGAAGGCAGTTTAATGTTGCTCTGAGTTTCCTGAGACAAATCAGTTGGAAGGGTTTGATCCAGTGGTGTTACTGCCTGGTCACAGTAGGTTCAGGAGCAGAGCCAGGCAGTTTGATTCAATGAGTGTTAACATGTAGTTTTTTTGTACTTCCCACAGTAGTTTCTGGAGGTTTGCTGTCATGCTATTTTGTATCTTCCTCCTCTGTTTCTTTCTACACTATAGATACAGACATCATCCTCTGTGTTGTGTATATTCACTGCATCTCCATCTCGACCCTTCCCTTCCTTTTTCTCACATTTTCTACAACTACTTCCATCTTTTTATACCCTCTTCTTCCATCTACCCAGTCCCTATATTCAGTGATAAATTAATACGAGCTGAGTCTGCCCTATTTCCTGTGTGAATAGAGGGTAGCCACGGGAGACCCAACGTAGTGCACCTCATAAATCAGCCCCCCTGCAACACGAAACAGCAGAGACTTGCATCTGCAGTGATGGGGCCTGGAGCTACACTAGTCCCTTTGTAATCAACAGGGCTGGGAGTTCTAAAGAAAAGAACTATGGAGCTGGTACCGGCTATTGTGCCATATTTCGAGCAGAGCTGAACACTTGGCTGTGCCAAGTGTAACCACAGTGAGTACAAAACTAACCGAGAGGCAATGGGGTGTTTAGGGTTTATATATATCATGTCTGAAAATGTTTCAATTTATCCGAATCTGTCAAATTTTTTCTGCAGTAAAATTCTGACATTTTACTCATGAGACCACCCTGTAGTCCAAACACCTAATGTATCTCAACTGAAAGCACAAGTGGTCATGCCAGTTAACAGCATGCACAATAGCAGAGCCAGTTATACCTGTGCTTTTTTTCTGCAATGAGAAGTCAGATGGCTGGAAGGTCAGTGGGAGTTCAGCGAAATATTTCCATCACTAGCTCCAAATAAAAGCACTTTTAAGGAATGGTCTGCTTAGTACTCTTAGATGGTCACATACTTGTATTTTGACTTCAAGCCAGAAAGAGAGCCATAATGGAACAATAAAAGAATAGAAACATAAACCAGCCATCCTGAGATGCATTATATATCAAAACTACAGGACTTTATAACTCTTAATTATGAATGAAGCACGTCTCTACCTTCAGTTTACCGTCCGTGGCACATTTGATACCACACCTTAGCAGAATATTTCAGATTTCAGTCTTAAATAGAGCAGTAAGGCAGAGATTTAGCACTAATTAATTATGATCTTTGCATTCAGAATCCGAAAAATTTATTAATCCCCGTGGAAAATGCTTCATAATAGTGTTACATGTGTTCTACTTGGTAGCAACCATACGCACACATTTCAATAGTACATCATGAGCACATCATTAATGCATAAAATAAGTTAAAAGGTAATATGTTACTCACAAGTTAAAGCTGTTTGTGCATCAGCCTTCTACACAAACGGTACATATTACTGAATAATAATATAGGTATTAAAAAGTAAATTGCCTTATAAAGTAGGGGATACACTTTTAAAATGGTACATTTTGGAGTTTAATGGCTAGATTTTTGCAAGTCTATCTTCTACTAATGTCCATATTCCCATGTGATATGTTATCTTAATGCAATTCCAGTGTAAATGAAAGGGAAGAAAATCGTCTTACTGTGTAAAAATACATTCCAATGTCCAGCTGAAGCTATTATAAGACTTTAGGAGTTGTAATCAGGTTGGTATCTTCCAAAGTTATGGTATTTTTAGTGCAAAATACCCTCTTGTTTAAACTGTCCCTCTGCAGCAGCACAGCAAGTTAACACTGTCCACAGACATGAAGAGGGGAAATTTGCACTAAAGGGATGGTAACTCTGAAGGATACACTCTCTGTGTGTCTAACCCAGACTGCTGAAGTCTCATTATAGTTTCGGCTTAACTGTAGAAATCATTTTTACACACAGTGAGGGCTGTGGTTTTGGTACCCATCAGGGAATCTCTTCACAGCTAGTGTGTACAAGAGGAACAATTACAGCCACCGATAATTATTTCAATGCACGGTTTTAATAAACATTTGAGAAACATTAGAAAATAGAACTAGGAAAAAATGAGAAGCTAGTTAGTGGGCTGAACCAGTTGCGTGGACAGAAGAGGTGGGTGACGACGTGTGACTCACATCATAGCCGCTGTTTCGGATGCCTCTCCTGGGTCTCTCTCTCATTACAAGCAGGTCCATCTCTGTTCCCCCGGGGCTCGGACTGCTTAGGCTTTGTCTGCTGCGATAGGCCGTCTGCCCTACCTGGGAGTGCCTGCCAATTATAGTAGAGTGGATTCAGTACAAATCAGAGCTGGGGTAGTTATTAATTTAAAACAGTTAAATTACTTTTTCCAGCTTAGTGTGCCTGCAGTGAAAGGTGGGTGAGGGAAGGCCTGGTACAATGAACTTTATGGGTTTTATTGAGCCAGACATGATGGAAGGGAGGGGGAAAGTACTTGCAGTAACTGAAGTTATGACACAGATGACATGGATGTCATATGCGAGGATATCTCATGAGGACATTCAGCAAAAGAGCAGGCAGATTTAAAATATTCATTCTAAATATTGAGTTGCATGAGGATAACCTTTTTTTCTGTATATAATTTCAGCAAAATGCAGCACTGATAAGGTAGCTAGTACAACATAACACAATGTGCGATCAGTGACAGACGACAAGATACATATCAGTAAACCTGCTCTGATGTGATAACTTCAGCTGAGGGAATCTATGTTGCTGGCGTCACTGATCAGCCACACACTGACTGTGACAGTAAATAGCTACTTATCTTGCTCATCTGGGTGGAATATAAAAATAGCTATGCAACCCTTCATCAACAGCCGAGATTCATAAGTTGCTCTCTGTTCTGAGTGGAGTTGGTACCTAGTTTGAGAAGGTACGTGTAAATCTCTTGTGGAATAAACAGTTAACTCACTTGACCTGAATCTGTAAACCAAAGACTGTCAATGTTTCTGTACATCTGCGAAGCGGAAGCAGGCCAGAACCTGCCTGTCAATCTCCTCATCACCTCTCTAGAAGTTCAGCACTTGAACCAAACTAATCCGACAGGCGTGATGGTTCTCTCCCTGCCCACTAACATGCGGTAATGACAACATTAGAGGAGACAGTTTCACTCATCTATAAGTTAATTAGCCAAGGCAGGAGTGACCAGGGATGGATAACTGGCCGTGGTTAAAAGCCCAATCAGCCTTAACGAAATCCATGTCACCTGCAGCACTTAGTGGCTGTGCAGCTTCATCTGTGTACGAGATTCTTCTCAAACCCTTCTGTAAGCATGAATTTCTCTTTCTGTTCACATTCAACCAAACCCAGGTTCCACTTCCTTCTCCACTCTCCCCTCACCTCCTGTGAGACTTGACATAAGTGGAACCTCGCTCATCATCAGGCTCCAGTGGTCTGCCATGCTCACCGGCTGCCCTCTCATGGTCGTGACGCTGCCTCTGTGTCAGGGCTCGAACGCTGCTGCTGCCGTTGGTGGATGGGAAGTCATAATAGCCCTTCCTCTTAGCTTTCAGTCTCAACTTGTTCCTGTAGTGCTCAATGTCTGACTTCTGCTTCAGTGCCAGGTTCACCTGCAGAGAGAATAGACCACAGGATACAACGAAACATGGAGAGATCAGAATATAAACAGACACGAGGCTCTGCTGTACGTGGTGTGGTTCTGGTTTTGTCTTCATAGGCAAGTGTGGATGACAGATCAGAGGGTTCAGGAGAGTAAAGTGAAACTCTGACACAATAGTCACAGTCAGAAAGATTATTTTTCATCTATATTGTATTGCTGTAACATCACAGACAACAAATAATGAAAAGAAAGAATGCATGATGTATCATGCCTCTGAATCAACTATTTCCAGCTATGCTTTAGTTTAAGAATGTTATATTCTACATCATTCCAAGAAATAGCACTTAAATGAGCTCACAATATATTAAAAAACTGCTTTTCAAAATAGAGTATCACATTTTCGTTAGCTTAACTGCGATTGGTGCACAGAAACATGTGACCATGTTTTCAACACAATCTTCACTTACACAAATAAACAGAAATACATGAGAAATAACCAAACTGTTCTCTAACTCAGTGTTTTCTTGTAACTCTTAGTGAGGGGCTGATGAAAATATGATAACAGAGCCTTAAGTACACTTGTACACACATGTAGTTGTGAACAAAAGTTTAGGTACACTTGTAAAGACCGTGTGTATGATGGTAGTCCTGATTTTTCAATGACTCCTTTAACTTTTAATCGTCTGTGATGGATGTTGGAAACACATTCATTTTTGTCACGAAAAGCAATCATGAATATTGGCTCTTTCACATATTTATTATACAGTAGGTCTTCTGAAAAGTGACAAAATTTGATGGGTCAAAAATATACATACAGCAACTTTAATCATAAGTTTTGGTGATGCATAAAATTGTGTCAATCAAATTTTCTTAGTGACATGATCTCTTAACTTCTCCTGAGTGATTACAACATCTACAGCGACTACAGCTGTTGACCTATCTGAGCAAATTTAAATAAGGCCAATTTTTTATGCTTACCAGGAAAAAGCAAAACATTGAAACACAAACAAATCAGCAAAGTAATTTGAAGCCATTTCAAAGGATCTACAGAACTAAAAATTAACTGTGCAAACCATTGTTTGTAAGTATTAAGTACATGGTACAATTGTGCCACTGTCACAATCACAAGAAAATACAAACTATCACCTGCTGCTGAGAGATAATTGGTCAGGATGAGTCAACCAAAAATGATCCAAAAACAGATCTGCAATACATTGGAAATTGCTGGAACACTTCTGTCAGTGTCCAGAGTCAAGTGTGTTTCACATCACCATGGGCTGAGAGGCTGCTGTGAGAGAAGTAAGTTCTTACTCTAGAAATGGCACCTGCTGATCACAAAGACAAAGAAAAGGACTTCTGAAGGAAAGTTTATTGGTCAGATGAAACAATAATTTAGCTATTTGGCCTCAATGTGCAGAAATATGTTTGGAAAAATCAAGGTGAGGCCTTTAACCCCAAGAACACCAAACCAACTGTCAAGCATTGGGGTGGTGGTATTATAGTTGGGGACTGTTTTGCTGCCAGTGAAATTGGTGTTTTACACAAAGTAAATGGAATAATGAAGGAGGAGGATTATCTCCACATTGTTCAGGAAAACCTAAAGCCAGAAGGTTGGATATTGGACGCAGCTGGGTGTTCTAACAAGACAATGACCCCGAACACACATCAAAAGCGGTAAAGAAATACCAAAATCAGGCCAGAATTAGAAGTTTTGGATTGGTCTCTGCAAAAGTTATGACTTAAAATCCGACAAGAACCTGCAGACTGTGATGAAGAAACAAGTCTTTGCCAGAAAACAAAATTAGTTTAACTGCACCAATTCTGTTAAGAGGAATGGTCAAAGACATAACAAGAAGCTTGCGGTTTAAGTAAAAGTGACAAAGGGACATTTATCAAATATTAGCATCGCTGTATATATATTTTTGACCCAGCAGATTTTGACATTATTCCAGAACAAAGGAATCAAAATTCCTGATTGTTTTTTGTGACAAAGACACATTTCAAATATTCCATCATAGAAAAAGAGTTATAGGAGTCATTGATTGAACTCAAGACTGCAATGATATACATGGTGTTTACAAGTGTATGTAAACTTTTATTTACAACTGTGTATATATTTATGCCAGTGTTTGTGGATGTGTGCGTAGGCATCACCTCTCCATTGACGATCGCTGAGTCCTGGCTTCGGTCGGAGGTTGCAGGATGTGAGTAGTTGGTCTGAGCCGCCATGGGCTTTATGGAAATGAGCTGCAGGGAGCCAGAGGAGGTGTCATATGGATCTGAAGAACAGAGAAGGAGTTCACTCACAAAGAGACTACAAATACCGCTAATCATTACATGTCTGTCTGACTTTTTCCCCTTCACTCTTTTCCCCTCACTCTCTCTCTCTGTCACCTTTGGGATTATGTCAGACATCAGTCGTCTGAGTCAGCAAATGAAGCGGCGGACACGCAGACTATAGATCACAAAGATAGCTTTGGCTTCTGAGGGTGTGGCAGTGCATCTCTCTGATAAATGAAAGAAACTGACTTTTCATTTTCATTCCATATTCGACATCAGATAAACTGGATTCAGATCTAGTTTCCCTTAACTCAGCTGATGAATTATTCAAATCCACCCATTAACAAAATTACAATCTAGCGAGCTCGATCCAATTCACAAGCAGAGTATTTGAATTAGATTAATTTAACCCACACCCACCACATGTGGAACATTTAGCTTCAGCGAACAAGAATAGAGCTGCAAATAATTCAACATCCGAATGGCTTTTACTTAAACTGCTCAGCATCTTAGAGGAGCACGAGATGTAAGACTTCACATGGTCTTTTTGCACTTTTTTTTTTGTTTTGCATTAGTGCAGGTGTGTATGTGTTTGTGCCAGCGTGTCACAGCATCCACTGGTCTGACGTACTGCATCATGTCTAGCAGAGCGTCTCACTCATGCATATTCATAAGGTCCATCTCTGGTTATTGCTGAGTGGCTACCTTTCTGACTATAAAATAAAAGCTGCAGTGGCAATGCATTTTTTTACAGTACCTGTATGCATGAGAAACTGAGACAGCAGAAGTGTCCCACGCAGGACAGAGATTTTAGTCATCTGTGACCCAGCTGACCTTGCGTGCAAAACAGCTATAGACTCAATTATTTGTTTTTTCATTTACGTGCAGCTCTCACCATCCCTCTTGCGCGTCTCCTCCTTTGTCAGTTTCTGCTGTGCTGTGACTTTCGGCACTGTCAGGCCCCTGCCGGAATTCAGCTTCTCTGATTCGTTGCTGATGACGGAACCATCCTCACTTGGCAACTTGCTGCAAGTAACCATAGCAACAGGAAAGGCGGTGAGCTCTCAGGAAGCTGGGCTCACAGCCAGGTTATGTCATCCCTCCCTTTAACAACCTCACCTTCCTCTCTCCCTCTCTCAAGCCTGTGCCCAGTAGCCATAATGTATTATTACGGTATTTGTTTGCATAATGAAAAAAAAAAAAAAAGTGTTCATATTAAAACCATCACTACACACTCTCGCTTCAAAGAATATCAGTCAAATCAAGACTATACATTAATGTGTGTTCGTATGTTGTGAACTGATGTCCACTGGTTTTGCAGTGACATTATAGCAAAGGAGAGAGAAATCATATTACTGTCAGAAAACTGCAGCAAAACCAAAGATGACAAAACAATTAAGATGATAACACTGCAATATATTGACTCTTACCAAGTGGTACATGGAAATTTATGCTTTTGTGTATTTTGCTGCCGTTCTGCATTTGTGAACTTGCGCCGTTTTACATGATCATGTGTCTCTACTACATATAAATGTATGTATTCTTAATTAGGTGTCATGCATGTTTCATAGCGGTGAGCATTCATGTCCAGATTGAAAGACGACTGGTTCTTGCATTAATTGGACAAACAATTGCTTTGTACAATTCATGTTTTACGAGCTTCAAACGCCGTACTGTAGTTGGAATTAGAGCTGATCAAGCCTCGGCTCAGAAGACCACAAGGCTGACAGTGACATCAAAGCACCACGGTCTATCCCCTAATTGTCTGGTAAAATTGATAACAGCAAAGAGAGACTGTGGAACAGTGGCTGCCCTCCCCTGCTCTAATTGAGGCAATGCTGCAGAGAGCTGGTTCCATGCAGCAGTCACAGGCTGTGCAGAGATGTGTAATGTGTAAAAAAAATAAAAATTAAGTTTAAGATTAAGTTTACACTGGCTTTTTGAGAAGGTTGTACATTTGATCCTGTCTTTGTGTTTAGAACAAATGTTTGACCTTGGTACAAATGAATGGATGACATTAGAAAGGATGAAGTATATTAGAGTTGATTATATGCAGTATGCATGAATGCTTTTTTGTTTTTGGTTCATTTGTAATGCATACTACATTCCAGCCCTAAGTCATATGTTAAGCTAAATACATCTTTTACCCAATAATAAAAAATTGTAATGTCACGCCATCAGGACATGGCTCCTAAGGCATTTAGGGACAGGTGTTGTTTCAAACATGCTGTACAACAGGTGAATGATTTTGCCTTCAGGCATCAACCAAAGAAAACACAAATCCGCACCAGATTCAATGAACATAGCATTCACTCGTCTGTGGTCTTGGCATCAAGTACAGATTTCTAATCCTGTTGCAATTGCATGACATCTGCTTTTCCACCAGCTGTGTCATATGCTGCATGGTAGAGAAATACTAAAAAATGATACTGTCAGGTGTTCGCAATATTCCAAGCTAAATGTATAGCTACTGCCATACTGTTATTTACTCTGATCTCCATCAGTTTCTGGGCATTTTTTTGCTCCTGTCACATTTTTACTCACTGTGAGCTAATTTTCACTGCAATATAAAGTCTTGCACCACTGTGGAAGCAGCAGTATCATGGCTAGAAGTTGAGAGAACTCAAAAATGTCTTCTATCAAAGCAACCCAAAGCTATAATGGCATAAATCGGCAAAAAGAAAGAAAAATGAAAGTTAAATTTCTTCGAATATATATGTTTTCAAAAGTTTAAAAAACATGGAAAGAATGCAGTGACATTTTTTAAGTGTCCACGGGAGTTACAGGGATTGTAACTCTATGCACTATAGATCTTTCACTACTTTCCTTTTTCATTTGTTTCCTTACTTGTCTCCTATCTGCTTTGTCTAAACACAGCCTGCAGTTCAGCCTAGTTCTGCCAAAAAGTCCCTAAATGTACGTGTGGTAATGGCACACTGTTTATTATTGGCATTTTTTTAATGAGACATATGGAACAAAGAGATAATTTTGATGAAATATCATAATTTTAAGCTTTGATGTAGCTGATTGTTCTGAAGAAACTACACATCACACATGATGTTCAAGGATTCAAGGATTATGTAATCATTTTTACAGTTTTTGGCTCTGACAATTTAAAAAAAAAAAAAAAAAACTGAAAAACATGGTGACATGACAGTTGAAATGCCAGTTCTCAAACTTATAATCCACCATTATCAGCTTCGTAGAACTACTAACTGTTACAACTAAGGCTGAAAATTCTTGAAGGTCAAAGTTCATATAACTGTTCACCTGTTTCAGGCATTTTGAAGGAAGCCCTGCAGCAATTCACTGATTAATGTGGCACAATCAACATCTGTTGGGTTTAAGGCACTGTCACTATATCCCAGATTTTTATCTCATAACTGGTGACAATTAGTAAAAGTTACCAACACTCAAGCAAATATTTGAAATCTGTCATAGAGGCTCTAATCTCTTCTTTTAAAATGTTACTATCTATGTGTAGGATGCCGGTAGAAGGAATTAAGTTACCAGCTTGTTATTTCCTGGGTTAATAGTATGTACCTGGCTGAAAACCAGCAAAAACTATTCATGATGACACCTGAAGACTTAAAGAGCTTTGGGAATCCTAAAGACCACCCGCTTGATGAATAACAAATTGAAAACTTTTGCTGCCTCTGGGCTCTTCCAAATCATTACTGCAGGTCCACCAAGTCTATAGATTCCCTATTCTGTGACATAAATTTAATTTGATATCATTATCCTGCATGGCTTTGAAAAATGACGCCCTTTTGCGTTCCTCGATTAAATAGTTTAGAATGATTTAACGTGGCAATTAATTTCCGAGAGAGCGCTACAGACTGTCAGAAGAGGAAAGTGGTCAATTTCACCTGTCCATACAGAGAACCATGGTAACGATCGCTTATCCTTCAGCGTCAGGGTGAAATGAGGACAGACAACAGTGCTGGAGGGAACTTGGTGTTTTATCGTCCTTTCTTCCCTTCATGCAACATATGAGCTTTTGAATGAGCAGGGGTGTATTGCTTGAGATAACGCCCGTGGTGTCAGCAAATGCATCACCCTACTGATGTTTGCTATCAGTCTCTGTTTAAGGAAAAACCTTAAAGTACTTCTAAATAAACCAGTATGGCTCAGTTGTTTCCTTCTAACATGCTCGATGCAACTGATGCAGCTGGGAAGCTGAGCCAAGTCTGAAAACCTAAGTCATAGCTTTGCAGAGCCTGTTAAACTGATCTTAAAAGCTGCTGTACAGATCATGAATATTGTTAATTATACTTAAGTGACAGTGTGGCTTTTCCTCAGCGTCATCCTTACATTATAGAGATTGACCACACAATATGCCCTCCCCCTTCTTGGCTTAAATCACTAAAAGATGAAAGATATCTAATGTTACTCAAACATCATAAAAAGAGAAAATGTCTATTTGTATGTCCCCAAGCAACCCTGGTGGATTTTAATCAGTAGCAGCCACGTGAGACATGCAGCAGTGTGAACCTTGGATGCTCCACAGACAGAGTCAGAAAGCGGCTCTCCTAATTATGAACAATGACTGCAGCTTTATTTATATTTACATTTTTTTTCTTGCACAAAAAAAAATGAGGAGAAATGACATTTCATTTCAACTCTAAAACAACTATCTGAGAAGCATACACATCTTCACTGCGCTAATTTTGAACACCCGACTTGTACTTCACACCAAACTGAAGCATTTAATTAAAACAAGTTCTAATAAACATAGACTTACTTTGGAGCGTTGTTTGCCTTGGAGCTGCCCCAGGCTCTTTCAAAGCCATCACTGTGACGATATGCACACTTACACATACAAATCTGTATACAAACACTCATCTGTCAACTGTCTCCCAGTGTTTTAATGCTTTTTATGTTCTTCTTAGCTCCAGAGACACTGAGAAACCTGTTTTGTTAAAACTGTTCTACAAACAGGCTTTTAATTTAACATTATAATTATCATTAATAATACACATACACAAACAAAATAAAACTATTTAACATCATCTCCTGGGGGGCTGCACAGTGGTGTAGTGGTTAACACTTTCACCTTGCAGCAAGAAGATCCCTGGTTCGCGTCCCGGCTTTCCCGGGATCTTTCTGCATGGAGTTCCCTGTGCATGCGTGGGTTTTCTCCGGGTACTCCGGCTTCCTCCCACAGTCTAAAAATATGCTGAGGTTAATTGATCATTCTAAATTGCCCGTAGGTGTGAATGTGAGAGTGCTTGTTTGTCTATATATGTAGCCCTGCGACAGACTGGTGACCTGTCCAGGGTGTCCCCTGCCTTCACCCGAGTCAGCTGGGATAGGCTCCAGCCCCCCTGCGACCCTAGTGAGGATTAAGCGGTGTATAGATAATGGATCATCTCCTGGGCTGAATATCAGCAAGGTTCACCTACATACATTTCCTCAGAGTAAAACTTTTTTTGAAGCCGACATAATCTGGATAACATCAAGGTTTCATTTTTAATGTCGCGACCGTCTTGTAATTTTCACTCTCTAGTTTGATTCCCTAGTCTTTCTTTTCACAATTTTCACCTGTTTTTTGTCATTGATCACAGCGCAAGAAGATGTAGATATGTAGAGTCAGTGCTACCTTTTGTGTTTGTCAGCGGTGAGGCTTTTCTTGCTGGCAGTTCCGTCTTGTTGCAGAGCCTTTTCCAGTGAAAGCGGCGTGTCCCGAATTTGTAGGGACATCACTAAAGTATCCTGGCTGACAGGCAGCGTCTCCTCATCTCCTCCCTGTTGGCCCAGGTGTTGCTTGGCGTAGTCAAAACCCTGGACTGGCTGATGGACAAGTTGAGTTGAAAAAGTAGAGAGACAGAAGGAATAGCTTCAGTGAGACTGATTTCCTTTCACGCACCTATAGTTATGTAGAGTAACCACTGATGGGAGAAACAAAGATGTATACATTTGCCAGGCACAAATGCCACATAGACAAACATCTAAAATAAAAAGCTAAAAAAAGTATATCTTTTGATGTCCAGAGGATTTAAGCAACAGAACTGGGATTACTGCACTGCTGTGCCTTTAAATAGATAAGCACAGATTTAACTGGGGCCCTTTTTCATGTCCTTCCAAATTCTTGTCAAATAAATGACTCGCAGTGGGCGGTGATAAGATGAGATTCGCAGACTTTCACAGAAATACAGTAATGAAGTTAAACATTAGAACACATTTGAGGAAAAGCAGCAGGACTAAAAGGACTCTCTCCAGCATTGGATGTTGACACGCTCATAGAAAGGTACAATAGAGGCCAGAGCAGTTGAGACTCACACACTAATACAGACACACACCTATACACTGAAATATTTAGGACTGCTCTCATCACAGTGTCATAAATTGTCAGACACACATCACTGCCTCAAAGCCCAGCCGTGGTGCAAAATCAATGCGTGATACTCTCCAAACATTCATCCTCTCTTAGCCTATAGCACATACACAATAAAGTAAAGTAAAGATTTTCATAGAATCCGTTTTCTCACCAACTGAAAGTGTGACTGTTCCTGGTCTCAAAAGACTAAAAAGGGTGTATGATGAAGGAGGCTGCCTTGCAGAGAGTGAGCAATGCAGAAAAGGTAGTGCAGGAGCTTCATTTAAATTTTTAGGAGTTACTATCTCAAGAATTTCACTTGGTTTTTACACTACATATTTGGAAGAACTTGTTATATACTAACTAAAATATGAAGGTTTGTCAAGCCAATAGTTTCTTATATCTGATAGAAATAAGCTGGGAATGCGTTTTTTACATGATGAGTCTTTGCAGGACCTTAGACAGTGTGGAATAACTGCTCTGAAGTAGCACTGAAGTTGTTTTTTCAGTTTAATATAGAAGATTTTATTGCTTTCTCTCTAATGAAATTCCATAAATAAAGCAGTGGGATGTGCCGGGAGATATATTCCGCGTTTTCATTTATCTACAATGATGTATGCCAGTGTACCACCGGGCACAAAAAAAAAAAAAAGCAACACACACAGAGGCGGAAACATAACTTGTTTCGGACACTGCAGCAACCCTCAATGCAATGGTAATGGGAACCATTTTCAATCTTCCCTGCACAAAATAAACAAGTGTCAGTATGCACACCAACACAGGCGCTCATTCTGCTTGAAAAAATACGATACCCTGAATAACCATTCTCTGTGAAGCTTAGTGTTTCAAATTTGGCATCTGGAGTCTGCTATAAGAAGAACAGGCAACACCAGCCCTTCATCCAAGGAAATCTCAATGTTAAAGCTTTGTTACTCCAAAGTGCTGCTGTATCCTTAGTTTCCATTAGCACAGCAGGATTTATTGAAATATATCGCAGGTGTTGTCTGCACAGAATCCCATTCAAATCCCACTGTTGGCACAGTAGAGCCTTGAAAATGAAAACATGGATCGGTAATGAGAAGGAATACAGAGGCAGATACCTGGTGATAATAGCCCACATCCCTCCGATACGCCATCTGAAAGCAAAAGAAAATGTTTAAAACTGTGTGTGTGTTCAGTTCAAGTTTGTGTTCTGCACTTAGTGGGATTCCGCCAATGCATTTAAACAAGGGATTCAGATGGGATAATGTAGGAAACCTGGCAGTAAAATATAGAATGCAGGATAAAACTCACAGGATTCATAGGAGTTACTTGGATACAAAAAGTCACCTACACACCACAGCATCACAAACCCTCATCAGTCACTGACACACCACACAGTCCGCACACTGTAGCTATACAGTTTTATAGAATTAAAGCGCTAATTGTTTTCTCAATTAATGGTTTTATAGATCAGAAAGTAGTAACTTTAATTTCCCCAAGCCCAAGGTCTTTGCATGTCTTCATCCAGTCAGCTATCCAAAACTAAAAAGTAGTCAGTTTGCAATGACATAAAATTAAGAAATGTAGCAAATTATTACATTTGAGAGGCATTAAAACTAATTGAAACAATAATTTATTCTCAGAAATGTAGATCAGAGACGTAGAAAGATAGATACCTTAGCTCTGGGATTGAGGTTACCGATGGCATCAGCTTTAAAGTCATTCTTATTCTTCCTGCACAGCACCGCAGTGATGATGATAATAATGAGCGTTACTACGGAGATCGGGGCCAACACTGCAGCAATTATCCAAAGGTTATTAGGAGGGTTTTTGACCACAGCTGAAAAAAGAAAAAAAAAAAACATTTTTTCACCATCATCACTTCATGACAAAATGATAACCATTAGTCCCACTGATGGGTTCGTTGGAAGGATAGCACACAGTGTAATCTTACTGCTAAAACATGCAGAAGCATTCATCACACCCACACTAAAAGCTGCTGCTCAATCTGATACATAGTGTCCCTGATTCAGCTATTGTAGACGACACTCTGTAAGAGAATGCTCCATACGCTCTCCCCCCTCCTCTCCCTCTCTCTCTTATCCAGCTCAGTCTCACCCCGTCTACCCTTCTCCCTTTCTCAGCACTGCAGCCCAAACAAACAGCGTCCTGCCGGGAGCATTTCAGAGAGATTAGAGAGCAAAGCGCTTTCTCAACCTTTTCTTCTACGTCCCTCATCCCAACACCAGCTTTTCTTTCCAAACTCAGCATGAGTCATTTGTTTTGGTTTGCATGTCTGTCTCTGAGTGTTTCTGTCGATTTGCCTAGTTGGCAAAAACGCTAGAAGGATGCTGTGCTTACGTTCTGCTTGCAGCTGGACAAAGTAGCCCAGGGTGAGCGCCATGGTTTGGGAATCGACCGTGTTCAGGACCTTGGCGGCTGACGTGCCCGATAAAGGAATGCCATTGTGTTGGACGTAGTAGGTCATCTCTGCTGGATTCTTTAGCCCCGACACCCTTCGGATGCTCACCATCTGATTGGAAAGGAAAAGGGCTGTGTTTCAATGAACTACAATGCTCTCAGTATCAGCTGAAGCAGATTACATTACAGGGAAAAAAGAGTAAAACATGTGGAGTCTCCTGAGAGGAAAAAAAACACATGTACAGAATAGAATATTTGTTTAGTGAAAGATTCCACCTCTGGCTTGCTTTGATGAGCAATTAGCAGATGATGAGTTGAGGAGCTCCCTAATTATCATGGGCTGACCACAAGTAATCATGTAAGCGTGTGCACAAGTGCGAATCAAAGTGTACATCTTATGAAATATTCATACAGTTAGAAATAAGCCCACACTACAATCTGACTAATTTGACTTCTGACTAACATGCCAGGGCAGCCAGGCAAAACATTAGAATCAGAATCTGAAATGTTTGGCAGTTCCCAGATGGAACACGGTGCCGGTTTCTTACCTGGACAGTGTAGCTGCCTACAGTAGTGGCTCGTCTAAAGCGAGTGCCCTGCTGGCCTGCCAACACGAACAACTCTGCCAGCCGCTGCTCCATTAGACTGGCAAAGCTTTGGTACTGTCCCTCCAGGCTGCCGTTATCCACATCCTGGATCACTGCAAATGTAGTCGAAAGACAGAGGATGGCCAGATGGTTGTAAAGAGAGAAAATAAATTATTGGCGAGGACAGAAAGTAGCACCAAAGAAAGAAGGGACAGAAGCAGAGTTAGCAATATATGTGTCCTCACAGCTTTCATATTCAAGTCTAGTCTCACATTAATTAATGAGACATTCAGTAGATTATTACAGAAAAAAAGATTCTTTCTGTCCCCTAGTGGTAAAAAAAAAATCATCTCACATGGCCGCTCTGTTTTATCAACAGCTGAAAAGCAACAATCCTGGTTGTATATCTTGTTCAGTGTGAGTAAATCCCATTATCTAGGGGCTGACCTTGAACTGGCTCAGCCTCTCATTGCAGTAAGTGCAGGGTTAAGAGCTACAGAGTCTGATGGGAAAGATCCATCCATTACACAGTATGTATAACAGTGTGGATGCCCTTGACCATTGTGAGATATATTGTTCCTGCTCAGCATATGCAGTCATTCATAAACCCCGCCGAGCGAATACTATCAAGGACGCCTCAGCATTTAGTTGCTCCTGTGAAAGGAGGCATTTCAGATTATGAACATATGGAGGTGCATTATGTGGTAAAGTTCCCATAAATAGTGTCACAGTTGTATAAGTGCATTACTCTCAGTCCTGTATGTGCATATTTTGTGTTATAAAGTAGTTTTAGAATTGTGAATTGCTTGCATCTGAAAATTTGCCGAATGTGGATCATCAGATTCAAAAGGAGATAATGAGTCATTCCCTATAAAATCAACCAGATCTGAAAAACTTCCCATCTCATACCCCCTCAGAATCAGTTGGTGTTTTTTATACAATACCTTTAGTCTATTTTATGAAGCCATGCAAAATTTTACCTTCATACTATGAATATTTTCCGACTTACAGGCCTTGGAAGAACATAGAGGTGGGTCAAAATTTCACGCTTTTGAATTCGTCATACTTTTTCCAGCATTTTTTCAGCCCTCATAACTTCACAAGTAAAGGAGGTAGTCACATGAAATTTCCAGGGCTGAGAAACACATCTGCACTCAGTCAAAAACTGCAACCAAATCGATTTTATATCCATCCCCAGCTGTCACAAGCCAAGCTCAAATCTAATTTCTCTAATAGTGGCATATTTTCACACACATATAATGTCAAATCTGAGATTCTATTTAGTGAAAGAATTAAAAACATAATAATTCCTACACCACCTTTTTTTTACACATAAAGTAGGTCACAAAAAAGATGAAAAAATACTGCAAATTTAATAGCACAGAAATATGATCCACCCCTATGTCGTATGAAGATCAAATTTTGCATGGCTTCATTAAATATTACTAAAGTTACTGCGCAAAAACCCAGCTGACGTTCGTATAGTCACAGAGGTAACAATTGATCAAAACATTTGTTTTGGCACTATATTTGATACTTTTTGCAACATTACATACAAAAAGTCTGAAAAAAGAATATCTGTTTTTTTAGTAATCGATAAAAAATAAATAAAATTGAAGCAATATTCCTACCTGTGACAACCCAGAAGTCTCTGGTTGCAATGGAGGTGTTTAGATTGTGATATTCCAGTGCTGCAAAGACAAAAAAAAAAACGGTGCAAATAAAGTCGGGATATTATCTTCTTACCTTACATTTTCCTTCCCAGGTTTGTATTTTTGTTTTGCAATGAAAGCTTTCTTGTATAATTATTATTTCTGACGCTGCAACTGTCACTTTGTTGTCTCAGCTGTGTTTCTGTTAGCCAGGTGTTTATTACTCGAGGAACCATTTCTCGTAAATCTGAGCCACATATTCAGCATTTATCAAACCTTCCTTGAAGAATGAGAGCAGTTTACAGTTTGGTGCTTTTTGTGTGGTTGAGATCTCAGTTTAAAGTCTCATTATCACTGACTATCAGACAAATATGGAAGCAAAGAGGGGTTTAAAGCTGTCTGAGCTCTGGTTGTCTTTGCGTTCTTTTACATCTATTTCCTGCTTGATTAAGCTCTTGCGGTGGAGGCTGATGCAGTGTTTGGGGGGAGAGAATGCTGTATCAGTGGCCTGTGAAAGCAGAACTCACACATGACAGGAGAGAGGGGGAGAGAGGGGGAGAGAAGGGTGAGGGGAACAGCAAGAGTTTTTAGCATTGGTAATGGATAGGGCTGCAGGGTTGCCACGCAAAATCAGTTCTGTCTATAAACTTGAATCATGTTGAATATTAATCAGCGAGGAGGTGTCCCATGAAGCACTGCTGTTTTGTGATGAGAGCCAGGGGGTTAAACACTGAAGAGCGTTTGTAAGTCATTTCAAGAAGTTGAGGGGGAAAAAAACTTCAAATTCTGCAGAAACAGAAAGCTATATTTAAAGTTCTCAGTGACTGTTGCAGTCTAAAAAGAGACATTTTACAAATAGCTTGACTCATAGAAATTACTGGAGAGCAGAGGAGGAGTAGAAGAGCTGAACATGACGGTCCGGCCTACACAAGTGCCATAGGAACACTGGGGCCGCAAACAGGCACTTCGGAGCGGTGAGAGATCCCGGGCCTTTTTCTGTCAGTGCACAGCCCGCGGTGGTAGGAGAATCCCCCACTGTTAATTATTTACTGCAATAATTGGCTTCGAAGTGCGGAGGCAGCCTCTGCTAGCATATGCTCACACCTCCTGCGAACAGTGTAATATCACTAACAGAGAGGCTTCAAAACATACAGAGCAAAATCCCTGTTACACACTCTCTAATTCTTGCTTTTACTCTGCTGTCTCACTGGGGTTTTCTCCATGTCAGTCTTTGCTCCCTCAGAGTCTCCTCTCCTTCTCTGCTCAGCAACCCAAGCATCCTGCCTGCAGGTAACTTGATTTTCTTACTTAATTCAATCACAGCACAGAGTGATGTTTAATTTAATGCTCGCTACTAGAGATCCTATTTATCTTGATCTAAACAGGGCAGAAACCAAAACTCCTTTCTGCCCTCAGTGACACTGTATCCCAGATCAGGAGCTAAATCCCTTTGAAGACAGGATTTAAGGGATGCAACCCCACAAACCCAAAGGCTCCGGTAAATAAAAAAAAAAAAAAAACTCTGCTTAGAAATGCAAACTCCTTTTTTCTCAGTTTGGTAAACACAACCTCTAAGTGTTTAATCTTATATTTGGATCTTTTGATGTTGTCTGTATCCCATAATTCATTGCAGGTTGGTCCATTATGTAATGAAGGATGCGGACTGCACATGCCAGCTTTTAAAGTAGGGAACTATTATGTGAGCATGTTTTATTGAGCAGGTATGTGGTTCAGCTGATCAGCAGTCACCTGCAGAAGATGAATAATGAAACCATGAACTTCATCCATTTATCTCTAATACCAGGAAACAGTAAGATTCATGGAAGTTAATGCAAATGTCTTATGGATTAGCAAAGTTTCTGCAAAGAACACATCAGTCTTCTCTTAACAGTGTGAACTTTTGATTCTAAATCCTACTATATGAGCCAACAAGGTACACACTGGGAGGATTGAGAAGATCTTTACCCCATTTCCACAATGGTCTCAGTAAAGGAAAATGGTAAAAGTTAAAATAAAATGCTTTCAGAGAGAGGGTGTTAGGAGAAAGCCCCTGGCTTAAGTCCAGGCTCAAGCATCAACTCTGTCGTGACCCCGAGCATGATCTTGCATAGCCAAAGCTCATTCTTGTCAAACTGACCACAGTTTAGAGAATTTCAAGCACTGCAGCCGCTTAAATGCCATTTAAATTAAGCTAGGGGAGTCTTATTTCTGCTTGAACAGAAAGCTAGCCAGAGGTACAACTCCCACACATAGGCCTCTTCGAATCCACAGCCACTCCTATGGATGAATCTGTGTTCTTGACCCAGTGTATCTTTAAAAAGATCTCATCCAGTCCTCTTTGAGCTTGACGGGGCAGCAGTTTGTTTATACATTACATTATGTAAGACACTGAGACCCATTTTGCATGTATTCTGCAACACTTGTCTGGGCAGGGCTGAGTGCTCTCACAGTGTCAACATTCAGAGTCCAACACTCAATCACTTTGCTAAGCATGTTAAGCAGAAGAAATAAGGCTTAAAACTATGTGCAGACACTTGTATTGATTAAAATGGAACACGGAGAAGACAGACGACTGAAAAATGCAGCTGAAACGCCTCCTGTGCAGACTGTTGAACATGAACGATCATTTACCCTTCTCGTGGTGTTCTGCAGAGGTTTTGAGCAAGATATGTTATGAAATATGACATTTTGACCTCAGGGTGTATGATGGAAGATGCCCTGTTGACTTGTAACTGCTTCAGAGCAACGCACTGAGAAGGTCCCATGACTTTTGTAACACAAAGAGCAACAGGGAAGCCCAGATCAAGACAGGAAAGTGTAGTTATCGTTAGAAATCAACTCTGGATGGTGAAACGGGTGAATGCAGATTCCCAGATCTGTTGATGAAGTTTTGTTGTGACTTCACTGTGAATGAGATCAAGCAAAACAATGAATCTCTCTCCAGGGATTAATAAAGCGCCATAAAAATTATGTCTCATTACATTTGCATCTGAGCTCTAGATCTGCCATATTTCCCTCAAATGAGCAGTTCCACTGGGGATGGACGCAGGCTGCACACTACAACTCTCCTGGGATTGCTGTTTAGAGTCCTGCTGATTCCCTGTCACTCTTCATTTGTATTTCTCTGAGTACAGTGCTAACACAGATGGAGGCTGAGAACGCCCTCAAAGCGGGCTGAGATGAAAGGCATGGGCTTAGTTGTGTCTTTTCATCAACTGTCTTTTAGTGACTCAAACATTAGAAAACAACTGTGATCGTAAGAGCAGCAGAACAGTCGCAAACATCCAATTACTGAAAAAACTGGACGTCAGTCAGGCTTAGGGAGGGAATTCCTGAGTTTTGCCAGTGCTTAGATTCTGAGTCTATGTGAACGCAAAAATTCTCGGAACAACAATAAATAAATTTCAGTTTCTAGGTTTGCATTTGGTCTTGATTTCTGTTAGTATTGTCCATCAATACATCTGTCTAAAGTGGAAGATGAAACCTTTGTGAGACAGTTTGAAAAGTTTATATACAACCTCTTCTAGGCTTCAACACAAGGAAAAAGTCAAGAAAGGCTGAGCACTTGTTTTTGTTTTTTTTTCTTTTTTTTGGAGTCTAATTTGTAGTTGGAGAGCAAATCATTCCCAAGAGAACACAAGAACTACTTCTGGTGTCTGTTCTTGTAATGCTGTTGAATTACTCCTGACTAAAACGCGTATTTTAGAATGCAAATTGTAACTTACGCTCAGCAATGATAAGTGGTGGATAGAAGAGGAAGTAGCCCACCAGCTCAGCTGACAGCTGACCAAGGAGGTTTGAAGCAGCAGTGCCATTAAGGAAGACAGTCCCATTTTTCACAGTGTAGACCAATGACACAGCGGGAGAGCCGGCTGCCTGAGAGACACTCAGTATCTGGGATAAAAACAGGAAGAGGTCACACAAGAGGGTGCAGAGAAGCATGGAATATTACAAACAAATTGCTTGGGATTAGACTAAACACTATAATGTGCAAATTACAACAAGGCTTCTTCTAAATAACATGGAAGAAAGTGACAAAAAAATCAATAATTGTCTTGGATCAGCAAACATTATGAATATCATCATCAAGAAGCACGACAGCAGAGAAATTGGCAAGCCATGAAAGAGTGTAAAAATATTCCAGCATCAGTTTTTTTCATCCATGCATAACCGTCAAATTAGTTTTAATATAGGGTGCACTTTAATGTGGCAGCTCATTAAAATTAATACAAACATTGCCTCTCTAACATAATTAATTTGCATCTCAGAAGCAGCTCTTTAAAAAGAAAAAAAGGCACCGCCTGATGCGCTAAAGGACAATTTAGCTAAAATTGCACATGTTTTGCATCTGGGTTTTTTTTGGCCATCAGTTCCCACTAACCACATCATGATACCGATGTGTATTAAAGGACAAAGCTGTTTAAGTTATCTATCCTACATATCCTTTTTAAAATGCTAAAAAAAAAATACATTTTGTAAATTTGAGTGTATAGCAATTCATTTTTTATGTCTCTTTGGGTTCTGGAAAGTTCTGTATACATGGCATGGTCCAAAATAAGGTAACATCAGGCCAAACACCTTCTTTTGACTAATGTAAGTGTAATGATGTCCACTCGAGACTTTCAAAGCTGGTAATCATGGTATTACAATTTGTAACACTAACAGTAAAGGGAACACCTACACAGTTCTAATAGTGCAGCCCAGTTGTTCCACCACTGTACCTGAACAGAGAGTCTGCTGTTAACGTTGAGCACTTTGGCCTGAGCTTCAGAAAACACCTTCTCAAGCCGCTGTTCCATCATTTGAGAGAAGCGACAGGACCGAGGATCATCATCTGCTCCCACAAACTGCAGCACTGCAATATAAAGATGAGACAAGCTGACAAAACTGTGCACTTCAGAACTATTTCTAAAGAATTTGATAGATTGCTACAAAGATTTTGGCTGTCTTGATAGTGTAGTAACACTGACTATAAGATGACTTTACTATTTAAGTATCTATATTTAGGTTGTGACATTGTCATTCCGCTCTCTGATGTGGTGTCACAAAATGCCATTTTTATTTACTTCTCTTCACTTCTCTTCCAGTGCACAGTCACAGCAGGAACAAATAACAGTAAGTCTCAACTGATCTCTGACTTATTTTTTGTTTTCATCCTGACTGAGCACTAGCTGACCTGTTTTCAGCTGGAAGCCGGCGGCTGGGCTGGTTCTCCATAATGCAACTGGGAGGGGCAAGGCTGTTACCATGGGGAGGTACTGTCGCAGGTCTGCAATCAGCTTATCGCGGCCATAGGACGCCAAGGCTTCCAGCACTACAGACGGAGGGTAAACTAAGTCCCCTCCAGTCACATGATAAGCCACCGTCATGTTGGGAGAACCAAATACAGTCTCCACCTGAGTGAGAAAAGTAAAAAAAAGAAAGGATTAAAAAGTCTTTCACAAGCCGTATTGGTAGTTTTTCTTACTTTACAACCCATTAATTACACAATGGTTTCACCTGAGAGGGCAAAATTAAAGGGGAACTTCACATCAGGTTGAAAAATAATGTTTCATTGCCCTCTCAGGTTGAAAATATCAAATCTGTCTCACCTATGACCCCACACTGATGAGTAAGGTCAGAGTTGTAGGTAAAACAATAATGTCACAAGATCTTGGACTGCACTTGTACATCACTACAGCAATGTGAGAGGTGAAACCACTGAAGGTCAACAAAAAGTCAAAGGTTGAGATAAATTTAATCCAATTTTCTGCCACTGTTGTCTCACAGCATAATTATATCTTGAGATAAAATAAATTTTCAGGTGAAGCCAGCAGATAGATGTGCCTGTTTATGGCGAACCCAGTCAAGTATAATAAATACTTGAAAGTTATGGCAGGTTTAATGGCAAAAAGATCCATAAAAGTACAGAAATTACAGTACCTCAGTCTGATTTCAAAACACTGGAAATAAATAGCCCTAGAATAAAAACATAGATAAAACAGTATAAAGCTAAAGTTTGTTCTATAATAAAACATCCAAACAACCAGATAAAGTGGGCCAAGATTAAACTAAATTAAACTCTAAGTTTGCATTCTCCTCTGTGGAATAAAAGTGACACTTCATCACCCGGACGAAAAATCGAGCAAATCTAATGTGACCATAAAGCTGTTATTTGCAGAACCACAGCTTGATGTGCATCGTTACCCACAAAACAACCACAAGTGACAGTTGTTCTGTATGATAAAAAATCTGACAGTTGACGGCTGACAGTGATTTCTTCCTTTCAGATAACCGCCAGTCATATAAACAGGGTTTGAAAGTCACTTACAGACACTTGAATATTGCTTAAAATAGGCTAGATATGAGAGTAATTTTTTTTTGTTTCATTACCTCCAATGTCAAAGTCACCATTGTGTGGTAAAATCTGGTCACAAGGAGAGACTGCTTTCAAAGATATTTACCAACAGACCTTTTTTTTTTCACAAAGCTTGGGTGGAATATAATTGATCATAGCGCTATAGGCTGCTTCGTTTTCATGAGCCTGGTATTGCACATGCTGACTCGTCACACTGTTAATCTTACTGGGACACCTGATTAAAACAGAGGACACCTGTGCTTTTCCAACAATGACAAGTCAAAATGTCGGCTGTAGAAAGGGCTAGTTTGAAGTATGATGCATATTTTGTACACTATAGTGAAATTTAAAAAAAAACATACGCTGTGAGTCAAAAATTGTATGTGTGCTTTGAAAAATGTTCAGCTAATATAAAGTATTTGCAGTTAATCTGAAAAGGCATGTAAGCAGACAAAATGAATGACAGTATTGAAATGCATTGGACTGAATATGCACTGAAGATTGCATTGTATTGCATTTTATAACCATAGACTGCATATGAAAGATGGACATAACAACCATGACGTCAAACATTTGGTTTGTGGACTACTACTTTGAAGCAACGACTTTGACGATTAGCCATTGTCTTTGAAAACTTGACGTTAGAAGCAGGCAGTGGATCTGACTAGAGAGTCCGAGGACACTACACATGTGATATGTTAGCGACCTGTCAATCACAAAATAGCAGCGTCTTCAAACATACCCTGCTTCGATGTCAGTTTGACTATAAATGTGATGATAATTTATTTAATGAACTTTGTGCTGTATTGAAAAAATCTTGAAACTAGCAAATGATACCATAAACTCAAGATTCAAATGTTCGCTGATATAACAGATTAAGTGGGAAGCTGGGCTGTTTTCTCATAGACTTCTCTACAATCTGACTTCTTTTTGCAACCAGAGGAGTCACCCCCCACTGGTTGTCAGAAGAAATGCAAGTTTAAGGCATTTCTGTACTGATTTCACTTTTTTGTCCATCTTTATGTCCATCTTTTATATATAGTCTATGTGTATAACACAGATGTGTCCAACTAGAAGAGGCTGCTGGAGGTTAGTTTTTTGTAATGAGAGGTTTATGCTTCTTCGCTTTTAAATAAAAAATTCAGGTATTCCTATGTTCTTTTTCCCACAGAAGCAAATACAAAATCGTGGTGTGTGATGAAAATAAAATGTAAGCGTATTACTCAGTAAGAGTTTGACTTTTTCGTGAACTCTTTGCACGTAGAAACTGGGAAGCAAATGATGACAGAGCTAGGTGTGTTTGTAGGAGAGGGGAAACCATTCAGATCAGTCATCTAAACCCATCTGAAAGCCTGTGCTGACAAGGAGACCCACTGCCCGAAACACTGAGAGCCTAGTTTCTGTAGCTGAGAGTCACCACTCTGCCTCCTCACAATTCAGCCTTGTTGCAAGCTCAGTGAAAAGAGCCCTTTATTATCACTTCATCCTCTCAGGCTTCACCCATGTGAAGGTGTTATTAAGAGATTGAATTTCCAACACACTTACTAACGCTTCCTAAAAAAGAAAAGGGTGACAGACTGCAACAGATTAACCCAGCAGATCTCAGCTTTGGCATTCAAAAAGTTTCAAGTCACGGTAGATTCTTAACTCCATGGAAGACACGGAAATAGTTCACTATCATTTTTTTTCATGGAATGGTTTAAGGCTTGTGGTTGAATTCATTTAGTCTATTTTTCATCATCTTTTTAGCATCAGCTCAGCACATCGCTCTCCTCCCAACCGTTTATAACCTATAATTAAACACAGAAGCAATTTCCCCAGCCAACAGCTTGCTTCCCATTGGATGAGAAAGCAGTGCTACTACTAAAAGGAACCCAAGCAACGTTGAAATGGGTGACAGGAGTGCACTGAAGCACGACACCTTCAGAGAATACAGAGAGGGAGTGAACATGTGAGAGCATTGACCTTCACATGGGCAGGACGAATAACACAGGCTTCATTCTCAATTATTTGATACTTCCACGCAGAGAAATACAACACGGTGAAACATTACACCAGACTGCACACATACAAGTAAATGCACACACACACATAGAAACACACACGCATAGATGCATTTAACACTCGCTCAAAATTGCAACACTCTAAAGGCACTTCAACCCCCTGGAGACTATGAGAGGAGAATTTTGTTCTATGCAAAGAATCACACTGCATTTCCATTTATTTCCACAGCCCTGAAAACTGTTTTATAACAATATTTAGCTAGTTTTTCTCATGTTTAGTGCACACACAGAAAAGAGACATTTAACATCTTGCAAACATTGTTCCCAGAGTAAGTCTTTATCTCTTTATTTTAAACACAAGTCCCCACATATATGCATTTCTGCTTCACACCGGCTGCATTTTAACAGAGCCTCTCGTGGCTAAGAGGTGCTCCTGATACAAAGTCGACTCTGAGTGCAGGTATTAGAGGCTTACTGGAGAGAGAGAAGCTGTTTTTTTGGCACAGTGGGAACCATGATTGGTTCCACAAATTACTAATCCACACACACAAACACCATTGTGTGTGCACTGGATCCATTTGTGTCATTACTGCAGGCGGAATGTTGAGATTGGTTTTTGCCTGAGTTTTTGTTCAAATCTTGTGGGTCCATTTTTATGGTAGAATTTCCTTTTGGTGAAATATGGATAGATTCTGTTCATAAGAGCCAGCTGATTATAAATATCTAAAGCTCTGCTCCAGTCCTAATCTACATCTTGTTATAATGTTGGTACAGTTACTCAAATATGTGACATCACCCTCTGCCTTCTGGGACACTTTCAGTCAACCTAATTTCTATATTAGTCCTCATCTCTTCTCACATAGCCTACATGATGGTCCTTGGTATGAGTGTCTTATTAATGCTAATAAACCTCCCCTTTTCTGCACAGCTAAGAACCATCCACCAGAGTTAAAAGGTCGTTTTTTTGATTATTTAGCCTGAGCTGAGAATCCAGCAACAGTTTGTGGAAAAAGTAGTTGTCCATCAACAGCCTCACAGAATATGTGAAGATGCAATTACTTTATACTTCACTCAATCCACAGCTTTTCTACAACACACTGACCCAAATTCACAGCAACAGCACACCAATTGTTTGTTTCCAGCAGAATTTGTACCATCCCCCCTAACAAGCCTAACAAACATTTTTTTTCCTTTCCGAATTCCAACTCTGCTGGTATGACAGAGGTTGTTTTCAGATTGTAGGAAACTTGTCACAATTGTTCAATCTCTGCAGATGCTCATTGACTGGTGGGATAAAACAGCCGTGTGAATTTCACACACATTCTGAAAGGTTTTTCTTTTTGTGGGACCAAGGTACCACCGCACCTCCATGAACCGACATCTGCGACGCCCTGAGGTGGTGTCTGTGGGAATCGATGAGTTTGATGATCATCAGGAAAGTTCCACAATAAATGATTCATCCAGTGGATGTCAAACTGCAGCACCAGCATTTTAGACACAAACTAATGGGAATGTTGCTCACATGAAAGGTTGTGGACACGAGACCCAACAAAAACTAATGTAGCCACGACCGTCAACCCAGACTAATGGATTGCTCTTAATTTGAGTAAAGTTATCTTCACTTAATCTGTCTCTGTTTTCACGGTCCGTCAGACTGAAGCAGACCCGTGGACAGACTGGAGAATCTGCGAATGAGTGTGTGGAAACGGACACACAAAAAACTGAATGGGACAGACAGGAGCACAGAAGGAGTTGTTGAGGATAGCCTCTAAAAAAACAAGACACTAAGTCACACTACACTGAACAAGTGAAAAAAAAATAGAAAAAGGAGCATAAATAAAACACTTTCTTTTTACATTTTTTACCTGTTGACCTGTCCAGCATGTCCTCTGCCTTCGTCTTTAGTCAGCGGATTACAACACACAGAGTGATTTCAGTCTCTGCTAAGGCTGTCATTATTACACTATATCTTTACGCAGCAGATAGTTGTTTGCTGCTACATTGCTACATTTATGTTCAAAATCCTGCATCCTGATGAGAAATAAGCAACAACATTGCCTCTCTGTCAACCAAGACATAAAATGCTTCATCTGCCACATCTGCCCTCAGGTTAAGACTGTCACTGCCTCAGCCTGTTTAAAATCAATTCAGTGACATTATCAGTGTAACAGAAACTGTGAGCACTTGCCATACAATTTTTTGCATATGTGAGGTTGAAACATATTAAAGCTACAGCATGCGGGAATGTAGACAGGGCAATTTTAAGATACCATAGAAAAAAACACCCCCTCCCTTCAATGCCACCCTCCAAAGCCATTCTTCAAAAGCATAAGAACGTACAATAAATGGGTACAGTTGGTCTAATCTACAACAGATAGTGCTGGTGGGGATAATAGTAGGAGCACATTAAAAATAAACAACACAAAAAACACGGAAAGATCTAAAAAATACAAATGGATGCAATAATCTTCTAATCATCTTTTGTTAGCCTGTTTAATTTGTCTACACTGCAATTCTTGTGCAATCTATTCACAAGCTCTACCCATGCGTCCAGCTGGCCTTGTGGAAGACTCACCTGACCTGACCTCACCTGGTACACAGATAGAAAGGTAAACAGGCCATCCAGTCATCTCATGTAAACCAACTGAACTGATTGGCCTGGCTGTTTACAGGCCTGTGGCTGCCACAGATAACAGATTTTGTTTCTTTTTATTATCTGTGCCATTGATTTTTTTGCATGTGTTCAGGAAATAAAGAGGCTTTTAACAAATTTAGCAAAAAAGGCCTCTGGAATGCGTAGCACAGTAGAGATTTAAAGGTAAATTTTGGAGTCTTTGACCAGTAGGAGTGGTATGGATTAATGTTTTTGAGAGTTGGTCTCAGTTTTGCTACTATGTCATGCACACACAGAAGGACTCACATGCATCCACACGTATGATGTGACAGACAGTCTTGTCAAATTAAGTACAGATCTACTACATGAAACTGCTGTTGTATTAAAAAAACAGCAGCAACTGCTAACAGTCTGACCTGTGCTTGGGCTGAGGTGTCATTCAGAGCTTTCCTGAGGCCTTGACTTAATCCCCTTCGCAGGTTCTGCCTCTGAATGCTATCCAGCCTGTTTCGCCTCACATAGATGGAAACAACTAAGAGACAAACAAAAACAAGGAGAAACCAAGACAGGCAGCAGACAAACATGTCAGAGAAGTCATTTTAAAAAAAAATTTTTGAGAGACTGTCACAAAAAATTTTGTTTACCTGTTTTCACCCACAGTCTTTCTGTGATGTTGCACTGTTGTGGTGGAGCCTCTGTGGTCGTGGTGAAAGGAGAGATGAGGACGGTGGTGACCCCTCTGGAAGGGCTTGTTCTTGGGATGGGTGGTGTGAACACTCTCCTGCTGGTTTGGGTCCTGGTGGTTGTGGTTGTGGTTCTCCTGGTCACGGTCGCAGGGTGTGGCGTGGTGGTAGTGGTGGTGGTTATCCACAATGTAGTAACTCTTGGGGAAGGCATGGTAGTGGTGGGGATTTCCGCTTTTGTGGTCGAAGCTACAGTTGTGGTGGTTAGCTTCACAGAGGCCGTTGTGGTGTCCTGTCGAGGGGTCAGAGGTGATACCTGAGATGTCCTCTCGGTGGGCCCAGCAGAAAGTGGAATTCTGACTGACTGAGAGGGGGCTAGACTGGCCTCTTTTTCTTTGGGGAAACTGAGCTCTCTGGAAGTTCCAGCTGTTAGCTCATCCATCTCTGCTTCTGTAGGAACAGACATCTCTGTCACCTCAGAACGTAATGATGAAGTCAAACTCGGCGATGACGAGGCAAAAGCAGGTTGTACAAGTTTTACATACACAGATAAAGATGCAATACCTGGTGTTGCTGACAATGTCATATCAGCTGAATTTGCTGTCCAAGATGGCACTGAAGCAGTGGGTTTCATGTACAAGGAGGACAGGTGAGAAGATGATGATGACACTGTTAATGATGATGAATGAAATGGAGTGGACCAGTCATCAGCTGGTGAGGTTGATGTCCTCAGAACTGAATTTGTGGTAATACCAATACTGTCAGTGTCAGGCAGACTGTGAGCAGGGTTTTCTGGAAGAGTGACAGCAGAATCAAATGCAGATTCAGGAGAGCGAACATTTGCCAGAGGGGGGCTGTGATTGCTCTTATACACCAGTGCAGGAGATGTAGCTTGTAAAGATGTTACGGAGTCAGTAGTTGCGCGAGAGAGCGGCAGAGAAGAATCTGAACCCCATGCTGATGTAGCTGCAGTGTTTACAGTGGGACCTTGCTGAACACTGACAGCCACAGCAGATCTGAGATTCGCTGGGGATATATTAGGACTCTGTTCCTTATAATGTGACGTTCCTTTGTAATAGGTAAAAGATGTATATTCTCCCACAGTTGGATAAACTGGATATGGATCACCGGCAGCAGCTGTTGAATCAGCTGAATTTGATGCATACACATTACGCTCTTGTCTGTCTTCCAGTTTTAAATGTTCATGTGATGGGCCATCTGTTGGTGAATTAGATTGGGGCCCATCAAAGCCAGTGGATATATTTTCCAATTTAAGGGTATTGCTTTGAAAAGACATAGGCTTGGTGGCTTTCCACTTTGTATATGGTGCCATTAGTTTTGTGCCAACGCTGAAAATAGCACTCGATGTCTCCATGCTGTTTTGATCATCACTGGAGGAAGTAGTTACTGCAGAGGAAGCAGTAGAGGCAATGGTTGTTTGTCTGCCTGAATAAAAATTTGATTTATCATTGCTCACACTGATGATTGGTCCCTGCGAGCGAGGGGAAGAGTTTGTCCTCCGTGTTAGGATGATTTCTGACCAAGAAGAAGGGGTAGACTGCTCATAACGGCCCACCAATGTCACATCGTCTTCATGAGAAAAACTTTTAAGGGGTTCTAATGTAGCATCAAAAGTTACAGGACTAAAAGATATTTCAGGAGTAGATCTTTTTCCATGACCATTAGAGCCTTTATTCGGCATAAAGACATCTGTTGCAGTTATGAAAGACGGAAAGTGTGTTGTGAGCTGTCCTGATGGAATGTCTATCTTGTAAAACGTGCTGTCCCTGATCAGAAGAGACTCTTTATTTCCATTAAATACAGGAGAAACTGAGCTCTTTGCAGTGGTTCTGTGGAAACGCTCTGTGGGCTTGTTTCCAAGTGACATATGAGCACTTTTTTGGACCTCAACAGCTTCCTCTGACTTTATTTGAGCAAAAGTTTCTGTCGACGACACTACTGTCTGCTCAGTCTTTGAGATTAAATTGTTCATATAATATTTGTGGGGGAAAATGAGCAAAGATCTTGTTTGAACGGGTCTTACTGAGGGAGTTATTTGTGGTGATAACACAGTTTTCGGCCGGTCCACAAAATTAATCTCACTATTGAAAGACGTCTCAGTGGAATCATTGTTGTTATCAGTGTTATTATGGTTTGGGTGAGTACTAAGATACAAGTATGCAGGCTGAGTGAGGTGAGAGCTACTGTCACGCACAGTTTTATGGGTCATATCCTTTGCAAACTTTACTGGCTTTGAAAGAGATGATGTCTTACTGTTGGAGGAAAATATCATTTTTAGTGCCATCCGACCTCTGTCCTCCTGAGTTATGCCCTTGGAAGTTTCGGTTTGTGATGCAAATTCCTGAACATTATTGACTTCGTTTCTCAGCAAATGGTGTAAATCTGACTCTGATGAGGACGTGATCGTTCCTGTTGTGGTGCTGGAACTGAGGATGGAACTGATGGTAGACTCAGGTCTCAGCTGTGGGAGTGAAAGTGAGTTATTGAGGTGAGCCTGAGTGGAAACAGATCTGAGCTCTGCTCCTGCTATCTCTTCCTGGTTGTAAATTATATCGATGGCAGAGACTCTGGGGATGCTGTGACCCGCTGGCGTCAGTAAATCACCAGGATTAGATGCATGCTCTAAGGACATCATGCCAGAGTGGACGCGTGTTAGCTCAGTGATTGCAGTTTCAGAGAGAGACATTTTTCCTGGTGGAGTCTCAGAGGAAACTGTAAAAAATGAACCAGTGGGTGTGAGGGTCGTTGCTGGTGATGCAGTTGGATTTACAACATGTGAACTGAGTGGCGTCGCGACTACTTTGCTTTGGTGAACAAAAGTGTGACTATCTACTGCTGCCTTGTCTTCCTTTTCCATAGTTGCTGTTCTGTTTAACATCTGCTGTGTGACACGACTAGAAACTGAATAGCCTTGAGGATGGGCAGACGGCAGCGCTGATGTGGGATTCTGTGAAGCTCCCCACTGCCTTTGAACAGCCTGACTCTCTTGATTGGAGGGAAATAAGGCACTAATTTCAAGATTATTGGTGGATACAGAGTTCATACCTGGATACTGTGTTCGAATGGGTCCGTATAAAACATTTAAAAGATTCTGATCATTGTTAAGAGTAGAATATGATGTATATGTGCTGGCTTTTGGTGTCTCCATTACTTTTGTGCTTGTACTCCTTATGTATATTTCATTTACTCCCTGGACTTCCCCGACTGATGAGTAGAAAGAGTGTTTTGTCATTTTATTGCTCATATCAATGCTGGCGTCACTTGGAATCAATTTGGTTGTTGTGCTTTGCATTTCCTGTGTAACAGCTGGTAGGTCATTGACTGAAGTAGTGGTAAAAAGTGCAGTTGTTTGACTGCCTGTCCAACCCTGAGATCCTGCTGGTGATAATGTTGCTGTTTCTATCTGAGGAGCACGACTAGAAAGAATCCTTTGACCTTGAGTTGAAGCAGCTTTGTTCACCTGCTCAGTAGAAGATGATATAAAAAATGAAGGCACTAGGGATGGTAACACATAGGACATGGATGGAGCTGAAGACGAAATTGATGTTGTCAGTGAAGAGGATGATACCGTTGAGGATGGATATGATAAGACAGTCTCAGATACATGTGATGATCTAGAGCCAGCTGAACCAACACCCTGAGGTGGTGTGGTGGGTTTCTGAGACATGTTGAAAATCAAACCTGAGCTGGCTGGAAGGATCCTGTCTCCCACATGTGATGATGAGGAGGACGTGTCCGAGCCCTGGCTTGAACTACGTGAAGGCCATTGGGTGGTTTGGGTCTCGTCCCTGGCGAAAGTCGGCAAGGTTCTACTTTGATCAAGGCTCACTGGATGTTTGACAGTTCCCGCCATCACGGTTAAGACAGAAGAAAAAGCAGGTTGCCCTGATAAACCTTCCCCCTCAGAGTCTGAGTCACCATCTGAATGGACGACTTTGAAAGGTACCTCCTCTGCCATGGACAGGTTGGCCAATGGGTGAGCAGGAGCACCTGTGACTGCAGAGTCGCTCGGTGACGGTGAGGAACCAGAGGCATCGTAGGTGGGTTTTTCTGTTGACACAAATAAACAGGAATGACAGTTTAATATTGAACTTCCATTTAATAACCATTTCTCAACTGAATTTTCTTGCTACTAATGTTAGCAAATCGTGAATAACTTGATCTTAGCCGAGATGCTCTGCAGCTTCCTACTACTTCCCCAAGTAGTCAAACAGTTCAGTGGATATTAATTAAAGAACTCTGTAAAAACAAATACCAGCCAGATGTTTTTTTCACAATCCAGCGACCCAAGAGCTGTTCTTATTACTGACTTAAAACTGATTTTAAAAAGCAGATTTATCAACATTAACAAAGATACTTTTCACAATATATGCCCAATATAAAGTGTGCCTTACTCGGAGAAGACAATACATTTCTGCAATTTTAAGCCCAGAAACTTCATAACATGTTATGCTATTGCCCTGTCCTAATCAAACTGCCTAAGCAGTGTGCATATTCACTTAGCCTGCATGTCAGCAAAGAATTATCTTCTCTAAACAAGATAGATGAAGCCATTACAAAGCGCCAGGTACAGTATGTCACATAACCATGTAAGACATCCAGGATCAGACAGTACACATGTGCAGATGACAGTAGTTGTCAGGATCGATTGTAATGTTTTAGAAAAGTCGTCAAAGTTTTAATAAAAAATGGATTTACTGTCAGTGTGCAATGTTTTAATTAGCTAAGATATAACAAATACTCCAGGTTTGGGTGTGTAAACATGTCTTTTTAATGGTTTCTAACAGTAAACCAAGGGCAGACATTTCTGTATTCCTAAAGGAGAGAAAATATAGAAAATCTTCAAAGTGGAACAAACAGAATTATTCAAGAGATAGCAGCTGTGTGCTAAAATACAGCGGAGATAATGCTACTTCTAAAAACACACAATGGATTCACGTTACAGTGTTTTGTGCCTTTGCGGAAATGAAGCCTCGGTTAAAGGCAGAAAGAGAGAGACATATGGAGAGCAGTAACTATCATCAAGATGCTGAGGGTGATTATTGCACCAGTACGTGACGTGGAGTTGTCTCTCAACCATTCCTGTCCTCACCGCTTCTTTTATTCTCAGCACATCCTCGACACATCCATATAGAGGCTCTTTTATCCATTTATAAAGCTTTGCAGTCTTGTCACATCTCCCACCCCCTCAGCATGTTTCCCCTGCTAAAGTGCATCCAGCTAGTACTCATATACAACCCCTTCAGTGTTGGAGGGACCCGAGCAGGAGAGGAGCTGAGTTTTGGGGACAATTTAAAACACAAATATGTACAGAGATAGCAAAATGACGCTAGATACTCACATATCCATCATTTTTGCTTACTCTGTTTTCGACTCACATGTACTTGCGCGTAAAATGTAAAATTCGGAGAACTGTCCGACACATTCTGCAGAAATGAGCAGCTTTAAAGTCCATGTTTTCTGAATTACATACAACGATTAGCCTCGGGCAGTGTGTACTCACACAGCTGGCACAGAAAACATTTTTTTTTTCATCTGCTGATATCTGCAGAACGCTAAATAACAAGTGTAATAGAATCTAATAACTAAGAAGTTTCTGGTTATTAACTCTGAATGTACTCCTAAATGTCACCAATCTCCCAGAGAATTGATCTAATGATTTTTATAACTTGTTGTCAGAGGAATAAATCACTGAATTTCATTAACTGTCAGTTTTCATTTCTTATAGACAGATCATTCATTCATGCTGTATTCATGATCCCACTTAATTCCTTTTCTTCAACAAATCCCTTATGTGCTAATATATGATTAGTGAAATTGCTATACTGCAATTTTTAATCCATTCTTAAAAACTGGTGATACAAAGGAAAGAGGGGAAGTAAGGGAATTACACTCCTGTACTCACAAAAGGGCTCGAACAAAAGAAAGGATACGTGTTCTGCTTCAAGGCCACTAAGAGGTCAGTGAGATACACCACCTGGTCATCAAAATGAATGAGAATTAAATGCCCCAGCCCCACCCCATATCCTCCCCTCTGATTAGCGAGCCCAGTGGCAACAGGAATTTGGGTGCGTGGGACGGACGCCAGCCCAAGCGGAGGTGCAGAGTCCACCTGTGGTTTGCCACCTGCTCTGACGGAGCGGAGCATACGGGGGGATTTTAACAATGGAATAAAGAGGACAAGGTGTGCAGATAAAAGGAGAGAGAAACAGTAAAATGGTGATGAGAAAGGATGAGCTGGGAGATGTGGAAAAAAGAGAAAGAAGATTGAGAAAATGACTGAACTGAAGGTCATTTTGGAAGAGAAATTGCAATTGCCTACAAGATGGCGGGTCATTCACAACAAAACAAATTCATTTTCATGATTTCTTACCCCAGCAGGCTCCTTGAAAGAAACGCTGAAAAAAATCTGTCATTACAGAAAGCAAAACAAGGATCTGCATAGGACTACTCAATTTTACTGTAAATACAAAGACAGTTTTCAACTATTCAGGTCCTTTGTTGAACAAAAATGTGAGATTTTTGGATTCTAAATATATTTGGGTTTTTAAACCTTGGTTGGACAAAACAAGCTATTTTAAGATGTAACCTTGGGTTATGGATAATTGTGAAGGCCAGTTTTTACTATTTCGTGGGATAAGATGTTATGCGAGCAAGGACATATAAGAAAGCAATCAGTATCTTCTATTTGTGGCCATTGTTGTTCAAAATCACACTTCAAATAAACATTATTTTCAGTTTTAGTCGAAATCCCAAAGACACCAAATATGCATTTTGGGATGTATGTATAAAATTATGCACAAGACATTTAGAATATTTCCATTTAACAGTTGCTTCCATAAAACACTGACTGTTGAGTTTAAGTATTTTCATTGTGTGTAAACATTATGCAGGTGAAAAGAAGAGTTATGTTTTTCAACCTTATAGCTACTTAATTGGAAAGAAAGGGGCAAAATGATTGATATCAGGGTTAAACAACAAATAACAATAATAGCTTCCTGTAAGAAATCAATACTTCAAGTATGTGTGATCAATAAATATTCAGTTATTCCAAACAAATTGGTTTTGGTGCACTTCCTAAGTTAAGAAACAGCCACATGATCCTGACTCGTCTCTACAACCTTCTTCAACCAGCGCACCCAAACCACAGACCTCATTTCCACACAGATTTTTTTCCCCTCGGCAGCCAGCACTATCTTTGAGCAACCAGGACACAGACATGACACTACCAGGGCTCCCGCTGCTCCACTCACATTATACACTGCTTCTCCTTTTGCTTTGAGCTGTTTTTGTTCTCTTATGTGCGGAAAATGGTACACAAGAAGAGTGTAATTCAATAGTGAGCTGGACGGAACCCTGGGAGCGGGGAAACAAATTTGAGAGCCTGGTCAACTTCTTCTGAGGAAGTGCCTCTTATGCTTTGGCTGTTTATAGAAGGCAACAGCTTATACGACTGCTTTAAGCTGTTGTTCTAAATTATAAAAATGGACCTGGAGTTATTTATTTCACATACCTTCTCTGCTTTTGTCTGTATCGTGTCTATGCAAGGATGAATTAGGAGGCTCTGGCAGTGACGCCGAGCACTGCTGAGGTGACAGGATGGTCGGGAGGGAGGATGTCACACACCAAACACTATAACTTTTTGTTTTTTTCAGCGGGTGGACAGCAGGATGAGACACGCATCATCTGTCTGGAACGGAGCCCAGAGGACACTTAACCCTGCAACCACGCAGAGATGTGTACATGGTCTTAAAAGAGATGTTCATTCAGACATTCACTCGTTCATTATCCCTGACAAGGAGGTCAAAGTATGGATTTGCTCGACTGTTTGTTGGTTCAGCGAATTCAAAAAGTTCAGGTAAGGCCAAAAAACACAAGATTAGTTTGTGATATGGATTCAGAAGCTAGAAACAAGACAATCTTCGTACAAGTAGAAAGTTAAAAAGCAAAGTAACACACCTTTGCTCGGTCAGGGGTTTTGCTATTATAGCCTTAGTCTGCCTGGTCATGACAAGCAATTTGTGGTAGTTAATGATAGCGAAATTTAAATAGAAATTTCTGTGTAACTGTCATTACTGGGTCAGTGAGCTGAATATGGCTTTGCTATACTTGTTCTACTGTCACTACATTCTAGCGTTAAGTATTGGCTGTGGCCGCTGTTCAGCAAACACTACACAGACTTTAGACAGAACTATGGTGGAGAATTATGATCAACATGACTGTACATGAATGAAACACATCCAGTACACCTACCCCATGACTGTCTATCACATATGTGTATGAAAATGCAAATGTTAACATTTATTTTTCCCTAAAATTAGTGAATTATATAGCCCTGATGCAGGAATACACTTAGCACATTGTTTCAGGTTAAAAAAAATCTTTCAGTTCTGTTAAGAATGCAGCAGCCCTCTGACACCACGAGTGTCTCCTTTTTCATTGACGAGGGGGATATATAAAAATCCAGTGAGGAAAAAAACCAGCACCAGACAATACACTGACTCAGGGGAAGCTGAGCACTCTCTCACCACCTGTTTTTCCTTTTTCCTCCATCGCTCCTCTTTTTCTCCTGCTCTCTTTCCCTCTGTCTGCACCTCCCTTCAGATGAAAGTCAACCCATCCACTGACGCCAAGGCTCCTCAGCTTTTTCAGCCTGACATGTCAACACTCTGACTTCTGTCCTGATGCAGCTCAGGACGCCGTAGTCATGGCTTATGTTGTTGCAGTCTGTCCACTCCTATTACTGCTTAGCCAGGCTGTTCTCCACTGTCCTTGTCCCTGTGTTTGAGCCTCATTTATGGTCGTGTAATATGATTGTGTATACTATGAGATTATAGAGGTTTCTCAACGAGTAGGTAAGAGTTGTCTCGATTTCTGAAGATTAGACGAGGTGAAAAACACCAGACAAGTAATTTAACAAACAGTCACATTCCCTTGCAGTACCAGGGATCTGGTTAATAAACCACCACTGGCACATTGTGTTCTCTAAATAGCCTAACACTAAATATTACATTCATCTCCTCCTGTGTCTGTGACACTGTATGGTACATTAGGATAATGTTCCTATTGAGTGTTTCTATGCTTGTCACTGTCAGCACTGGCTTAATACAACACACCAGAGTGCCATAATTCAGTGCATTTAGCAAGCTTTTTAAAAGGTGACAGGGGACGCGTTCTTTCCAAATTCACATGAGGGATCATATATCTGCTTGCACAGACCCTTTAGGCAAAAAAAGGGGTAAATTAATTGTTATTTAGGCTTCATTATGCAAATCCAAATCTAAGGTGCTACAGCAACTCAGTGAATAAATGATATAGGCACAGCTTCTGCAGAACAAAACAATCCATCCCCCCAAAAAAATCTTTTCATAGAATGTCAACACTTCTTAAATTATTACAACACAGCTGTATTATGTTAATAATCTAGAACATTTTTAAAAAGATACCAAAATACAGAAAGAAGTATAAACGATATGCACAAAGATAATCCGGTAATGAAGTCCCTAAATGTGACAATGAATGTTCAAGCCATGGAATGACTATAGCTTTTACAACAGTGCCTGCTGTACTATGCAATAACTCTTGGGTCTTACTGTCTGCATAATAAAGGAAAAATAATTGGGATACTGAATGAACCACCACATGAATCATCCAAAAATATGCTCATCAGTAAGCCATCTTTGGTAAATGTTATCTTACTTGCCAGCACTGCTTGTGTTTTTAACGGCCTTTAAGTGCTGATTAATGTAACAACTATCAAATCATGTGGTTTATGTATGAAATACATTCAAGAACTGCCTTAATGAACCTTATCTACTGTGGTTTCACATGAAACTAACCCTGAGCTGATGCCAAAGGATATTTATAGATAGTGTACATTTAAAGGGTTATACATAAACACAAATATGCACAACATGGTGCATACCCATTTCAGTTTATATTTCTGTGTGTGCTTGTGAAGTAACAACTATTATATCAGAAGCAGCGGGTTTAGAATAGTTTAAATAAATGTGAAGTAGATAATGAATGATGTCAAATTTAACTGAATTCCTTGATATCTCCTCCAATGGACAAACAATCCACTCATCCTCCATTCTTTATATTGGAACAAGTCAGACCAAAGTCTTGTTGACAAATAGTACTCACAATAAGACATTTTCAAACAGCATTTCTGCTACTGAACAGACTGAATAAATTTTGCATAAATGTCTGTAGCTTTGATGGGAGGTCTTTCACAGAATCTCAGACTTATGGGGAGTCTAATGGCTGAGGATAGAGCATCATCACCAATGCAGTAAAATAAAATATAGTGCTATTTTACACTTAGAGATTGGTTGGAAATGGTTACTGAACTCATGGCTGAGATGTTCCACAGTTTCTGCAGGCTCAGAATGGCCTTTTGCACAGTGCATGTACAATACAGGTAGTAAGTCTATGTTACCTTATTTGACAGAAATCTTTGTATTTTCCTGTTATTTCTGCCCATTTGGTGAAGAAAAATGTCTCCTCTGCTTAAAGAAATGAAACCTCAATTAACAAAACTGGTAAATTTTATTCTATTCTCAGTTCTTAACATTTAGGTACTGATTTTGTGTTGCTGCTGGCTAAAACCTCTTTGGGGGCAGAAGTGTTCCTCTATGCAGGAAAAACTTCTAATACACTGCATTTGCATTGCAATGTATTGCCAGGTGTGTGGACAAATAAAACACTAAGGTCTAGAAGGAAAACTTAAAAAAAACATTCAACACTGCGCGAGACTCAGTTCAAAAAGCCTGACTAAGAATTCTCACTAATGTCGGCTGGCAAGTATTACATAAAAATGTCTAAAATGGCATAGATCAGTCTGTAATTGTTGGAGATTAAAAGATCAGGAGAGGTGCTTCAGGGCTCCCACCCATAATAGCAACAGAGTCTGATAATTAGCAGATTCACACACACCTCCACAGATTCACCTGCATTTTGATTTTATCTAAAGACAATAACTCGAGGCAAGCCTACAACAGCTTCTTCTCAACTCGAACTCTACCCACCCCCAATGTGCACGTCTATGCAAACAAGGAAAACATTTCCTGACATATAAAACTGCTTTTCTGTAAACTGTAAATGTGCAGTTACTAGTTTATTTGGAAATATGAACACAAATATGGCTTTTACAATTTAAGTGTCACAATAAGCCATGTATAAAGCCAGGACCCTGAAACTAAATGAGTTTAATGAAAATCAGCCATCATTCAGTTTCTCGTTTGCAGCAGTATTTGCCCTGTTGTGATATGTCAAAATATCTTTAGTAAAAAGACATTAAAGAGTCCCAGTAAGCTATTCCAGTGAGCCAGTATGAAAAACACCAAGAACCTGGAACTGGCACAGCTACTACAGATGAAATACATTCATTTTTTTATGTCTACATTTACATTTTTACACGTGTGCTTTTCCTGCAATAAGGTATCAGATGTGTGCTGGAATCTAAAAAGGTGATGCTAAGGTTACTCTCAGGAATCTGCAATATAGAAAATGATGTCCAGGATTAGAAGCAGACTGGCTGGACTGAGGAAAACTGGGTGTAATCCATCCAAAATAAAACTTGCACTGAACATTACAGATTAATGGTACATTAACATGTAAGAATAGCTCGGGATAGAATATTCCTTTGATGCATGAAGCGATCAGATGAGCCCTGCTGAGCCAGACAGGGTGACTGGAAGTCAGAAGCCTCAGTGTGGTTCTGCAGGCAATCCCAGACCACCAAAAATGAGTCATCCTTCACTACAGCACCGTGCCCAGAGGCAACGCTGGCCTATGAACTGAGAGATAAAAGCAAAAGGTAAATACATGTACTGTCTTGCCAGGGAAGCATCAAGCAAATGAAATCTAATGATTACATTCCTGCACAAAAGGCTGTTCTTGTCTAAATTTTTTTAAATAATTGAGGCTTGTACAAATAGTGTATGGTGTGAAAAGTATATCTAGCTATGTAGGTTTGTGTAAATTATGCTTACATGAACAAACTATTAAATCCTAATACTCATACATGCAGTGTGTCTGTTTCAGATGGAGAAAGAAGAGACTGTATCAAACTGCAGGCGTCTCCCGGGGACGTACATATCAGAGCAGGCAGGGCCACGAGTGTGGGAGTTTAGCTGCATGCTGGGGACTGTTACTGGGCCTGAGGATTACAGCAGCCATATGACATGGCAGGTTGTCAAGGGAGGCATCAGATAGTGACACAACAACTGATGGGACTATGTAAAATATAAACATGAACCTGAAGGTTTCCTCCTGCGAACCATAATTTTGTATGAGTATCAAAAAACACTCTTGAGAACAAAAATAACTGTGTACTGTTAAGTTTAGTCAGTCATTTCTAACCTTCCTGTCAGAGACGTTTGAATTTTGGGTCATGCATGATTAAATACTCAATCTAAATTACAAGAGCATGGAAATAGCAAATCATGGACCTATTTTCAAAAATTGGAGCCAAATCAGTAGTCAGCTGTCACTTTCATGTGTACGCACGTTGCTCGTTATTCTGTTCAGATCTATTCTGGTTCTTTTAGCAATATTCAATCTGGGAAATATTTGCTCAGAATAGAGTGGAATGAGGATAATCTGTGTGACAGAATGGGATTAGAATTAATGAAAGCAGGGTACAAAGTCAAAGAGTCACAAGATAAATCAGAAGGGTCGTGAGACAATAATTGGAGAGGAAACAAGAAAAAACTACAGTATCTTCTGATACACAAATCTGCTTTTGTTATTTGGACAATGGACTAAATTTTTGCTGTATTTTGTGAAATACTGCATAATTTAATGTTATCGATTTACGAAAATGGGGTTGAACAATTAATAGACTTCAAACTGAAATAACGACTTGAAATGATACAATGAGCAAATCAGAAAGACTGCAATTTACGATACACGCTATGTAATAAGTCTGACCAAAGGTTAAAAATGTATTGTCAGCGGTTTTAGAAATTTATGCCATCCTTTCTGTGTGACAGTGACGCTTTTGATCCTGTCTTGTGTGGTAATGCTCCATCACATGCTTTAAATCTATTATACAGAGAATATATAATCAAATCTCAATATCTGTCAGAAAAATCACAATTAGATATTTTCCCCAAATTGTTCTGCCGTATATGTGACCATGTGTGAAGTTTAGAGATGAAATTTATATTTGATTTAAAAAGAACTTACAGAATGTGAAAAGGGTTCCCAAATTAACCCTTTTTTGTAAAAGGTGTCAAGCCTAAAAGGGTGGAAACCACTGATATTTTATAAGGTTATTATATTTTTCTTGTAATCTGTAAAGTGACTAGCTTTGAAATAATCATGATAGAAAATAAAAGTACAAGATTTCCCTCTGAACTGTAGTGGAACTGATGTGTAAAGCAGCATAAGTAAACTACAAGTACCTCAACACTGTACGTGCGCAAATACATTTCACCAGTGAATTCAAGGAACCTAATTTACTTGTCTCCAGATTAAGCTTTATGCAGTCACCACAGAAAACAGTGCCAGAAGCTATCAATAAAACAGATCAATAAAAATAATGAGAGCCTGCTGGGTCACCTCGGTGAGGACCCGAGCGGCCTGTGGCCTGCTGTTCCAAAGACCATCACATCACGGCAGGTGAGGTTCAGCTCAGTTACCTGTGTCAGCCTCCACTACTCTATTCTGGCATCACTGCTGAGGAGATCACATGTCGATGCATCTGACCATCTAATTGGGCCCTCAGAGAGACTTCAGAGGAAGTCAAAGCTCATCCAGCGAGGTGACAGAATACTGAACATACCTGCGGTGTCTTACATTCCCTGCACTAAACTCCTGCACCATGACTTCTCACTGTTCCCACCTTAAAGGTACAGCACAGTATTCTGAATATATCACTGTCAAATCAGGTGCGGTACTGTGATGTAATTACCTTCAATTTACAAAAAGTCAAACCACATTTTCAGTGCATGAAGAAGGATAAGCACTGATAAATAAAACTAAATGGGTAATGAATAAACATCAACAGCTTAGAAGCATTTCCTCTGTGTGCTGGAAGAGTTTTCTTCTTCGTTTTTTCAGTCGCTTTCCTGCAGAAGTGCATTCCCCAAAGAACATAATTAACCTCTAAAAGGTCTCATTTGTTTTTAGTATTAATACTAATTAACCCAAACTAAGTCATTCATGGTGGATTTCCACACATGGTATCTCGCCTCACCAGTTTTAACTTCAATGTCATTAAGGTAAAGTCTTCTGCGTTTATTGGCGAATAAAGTGAGTGATGTTTTCACAGGTATACATAATTCATGCCCTCCATGTCAAGCCAAATTGCCTCTCAAGTGTATTAACATAAACATGATGCAAAGGCAGACAATTTGCAAGGCTCCTAATTGACATAACAAAGACAATGCACCTATTTGCTAAATAAAAAACACCATCGTACATTTGACCTTCATCCAATAAGGAGAGTTGTGAAGCCGCTCAACCAAAGACCAAAAACCATGATAATTGGGTCACGGGGCTTGAATTCATTCTGCATTTTTACAAAGACAAGCTCAACTTAAAAGTAGACAATTAAAGTAGACAGGATAATAAATCTACATGGTAGACGACCTCATGATTGTCTCACGAGTCCTCGGGAGGTCCAAATTGAAAACTGAAAAACCTATGAGACGGAGCAGATGTATGGACTTTGATCGTATTTATTGACTGCAGTGCAGTAGAGGTTAGCCGAGGCATGAGGATGATGGAGGGAAGAGGACAATGAGGGATAACAAGGTGGGATAAGCCTGTTAAGCCTCCAGGATCCCCTCTGAAATCCACACTGGAGTCAAGCACAAGAATGTCAAAATGTATGTAATACAATCACAGTGCTCCATAATCTGGGGTCACCGCAACCACAGGCCACAAAGGAACTTGCTCATGTTGACACACTTCTCAGAATTTTGGGGGATTCTGAAGGATTTGGGAATCGAACTTTCAAAGTGTTTGTAATGAACTGAGCTATATAGCTAATGAAATGATAAACCATCCGTCTTATAGACAACTCAGTTTATAACTTAACATTAGGATCATGAATAGAGTGAATGAAAAACCTCAACGCACAACATAAACAAATGTTTAATTCTATTTTAAAGCATAACTGCATGATTAAGCATTTGTGTAAATATTTACTACTGTTCTTAGCAGCTTTTATACAGTTATAAGCACCATATCTTTGGGGGTTGAACCAATATTTAGACAAAAACTATTGATCTCTGGAAAATAGTGATAGGATTTTTTTTCACAATTTAATATTAGTTTTAGAAACCATTCATCATTTGATCTAGAAAACAGTTGCTGCTGGATTTACTCATGCATCCCTGCAGGTACATAGATCCTCACATCCACTGTTATCACCACAGATCAGAAAAAAATATTAAAATGGCAATTCAGTTCAGCATAAAATCATCACTGAAAAGCAGGACTACATCACCATAAAGCTGTTTACAGTCCACCTGCTTTTTAAAGACGCACACTACATGACCAGAAGAAAATCTTACAACTTGTAAGAAATACAAAAAAAAAAAACCTGCATTATGCAGTTTACTACAGATTAATATCAGGTCAGACGACACATGTTTGTGTTACAACACTGACTCTGTTCATGCTTCACATCACAGCCATCTGACATTCAGCCTTGACACTCTACACAGTCGAAGCAAACAAAGAGATCACCACCGACTTTGGCAGGCAGCATGATGGATGAGCTCTCAAGCAAAGGCCTCGGCCACATCCTCAATTCACCGCAACACCACAAGGCCAACAGTGTCACATTACAGCTGCTGCTGTGATGCTGTGATGCTGTGATGGTAACCACACAACATCCAGCAAGTGTGCGCATGTTTATAACGGAGCAGCATTTTGGAGCTGGTGAAGCATCCTGCTGTGGAAAAGATTAGCACCATTACAGGGCCTCCCCTAAGTGAAAAGCACTCATCATTGCAGGTCTGCGCTTTTCCTGCTATGATTTGTCAAAATGTCTGCTGTGAAAAAAGGTTTTGTTTATGTCACCAAGCATCTACTGTCTTCACCTTGCATTATGATGCAGTTGCAGTTGCAGGCTGGTGTAAAAGTCTTGCTTTCTTTTTTATAACAGACATGGAATTAAATGATTTAGAAGTAATTATGTAACACTGTTTCAGCTGAGTAGAAAGACAAACATCTAATTAAGTTAGTTAATTATGAGAACAGTGCAGAAAACAAAGGCCTCTCAGAAGGAAATAATACATATTTAGAATTTAAAACCATGAATCCTGCTTTTTCAAAGGTTATCTTATATGTATAAGTGAATTAGGAATACAGGAAGGAGAGAATTTGTCAGATTTTGATCTATTTTTCTTACATTTCGACAGAATAATTATGGGAAATGCAAAATCAATGGATAGTTAATTCAAAACAGTTTTGACAAAAAATGCAAGATATAGTAGTATGTGTTTTATTTTATTAGTAAAAATAATGTCAGGCGTGAATCAAGACATTGTTTTTCTATATACTTCCATTCAATTACAGATAGGTCACTGAGTGCCCACAAAAACTCACAAAATGCCTTCTGTGATGTTATAAGATCTTGTAGTTTGTAGCAAAATGCACAAAGATCTCTGTGTAGGCAGCTCATTAAGATTTGTGATAAGCATTGTGTCAGCTGGGATGAGGAGGGCAGAACTAATGATGTATTCTCAAACATAAAGTTACATTTTGTTGTGTTGAAGATGGTGTCACAGTGAGATGAATCATTCACCAACTCCGTGACCTTAAAACGTATCAGGCAAACACGTATTGGTTCTTTCAAATTGAGTTTCTTCCCTAAAACTACATACTTTAAGCGGGGTCACTATGATAGCCATTTAGATATGCAACATTATATTCCCTTTAAAGCACACCAAGTAGACTGATATTAGTTGGGGCTTGAGTGTTGGGATTTCAGAGAGAAAAGAGAAAAATTAGCAAAGACAGAAGCCAAGGTCAGAGGCTGTGAGATGGTGCAGGTAAGAAGAAAATGTACTGTCACTTCTCCAACACACACTGGCAGCATGATGCCAAAACACCAGCAGCAATTGCCTCCTAAGTAAGCCGGCATGCTGGCAGCATTTGGATGCTTTCAAGGTCTCGGGATGTATCGCTATCCAGTTTGCCACCAATGACCTGCTCAACTTCACATAAAAACCGGGGCTTTTATTCGTATTTGCTTCCATGATTGTCACATTGCAGCTACAGCACGTGTCAGTTTACATTGTAATATAGCTAACGGTATGATACAGCTGTTTTTAACCTGACAGAATTGGGATTTGATCTACATCTCAGTGCAGCAACACACTGTTTTTCACATACTAGTGTTGCTACATTTTGCTTTTTTAGTCAGTCAGATAATAAAGTGTGCTCTGCCACCAAAAAGAGCTGAATGGTTTCAAATGCTGAGTGTCTAAGGATGATATCAGGAGGAATCCAGCTCAACTTCTTCTTAAGTAGTGGGTTGAAAAGGGGAATTTCAGGATTTTAATGGTCAAAAAAATCTTAAAACTTACAAATCCTTCTGTCAATGCTTAAAGGCGAGATACTTGAACTATGGCACATTAGGGTTGAGCTAGAATCAACACTAGAAGTAAAGAGGATGAATCCAAGTTTATTTTATCTAAATATGTTGGTTGAATATGTCATCCAATATTTTTTTCTCACTGTGTTAGACAATGCAGGCCACTGAGAGTATTTAACATGAATATTTCCACCGGCCTTTAAGTGAGTCTACTGGGCAACATGCAAGATGAATAGTGCAAAGTTGGAGCAGACAGATGGGACCATTTGCTGTATTAAGATTTTTTAGCAGGTAAATCATCTTACCTATCCTCATTTAGATTTTTGAGCAACAAGCACTGGGCAGACAGATACTTTAAAGAGGATAAAAGGCCCTGAGGGATCCATCTTTTCAGGAAAGGTTTATCTAGCTTGGCTATGTAGCCTCTTTTGAGCAGGTTTCCTTTAGAATGAGAAACAGGACAAAACAGTATCATTTTTCTTTTGTGCATGTATGATCTCGTGAATTTTGGTAAGATTTCACGTTTGCTTTTTCCATTTTCCTTTGGGGAAATGTTTAGAGGAAATGGAAGAAATTAGATTTTATGACGGGGTTTTTCTTCATCGCGTCATATCCTGTTTTTTCCTGTACTCTCACTATTTTTTGCTTGTTTCTATGTGAATTTTATTGTATTTCACCTTGCAATTTGCTATGATTACTCGTTACACATGATTTTAAATATTAAAACACTTTCCAGCAAGTGAATGATTCCACATTTTCTTCTGCCAGTTTAAGTGACTCCAAAGAGCGTCTGTCTCTTTATATCACCGCGAAGCTGCTCTTCTTTGCTCTTCGTCCTTGCAGACTAACTTCTTAAGTTGGATATTCTGTCATTCTTCTAATCGGATCTTGTACACTCTCCTGTTCCTACTATGACAACGTTTATTACAACTTAATGGTGATATCCATGTCTCGCAATGAGATCCACCATCAAGGAGAGGCCTGTCTCCTAGGGGACAATACCATTACTAAGATGTATGTATACCATGAGGTACCATGATCTAATCCTGCAGACAAACACTTGACCTTCACTAATCATTTAACATGTTGTGGTGCCACAGGCAAGAAGGAAACACTGGGTTCGAAACACAACATCACACTCTCAACTGCATTTCATTCACACAGCACTCTGTAGGAAAAATGTTTATTTGGTTTGCTTGTTTGCTTGGTGGATAAAAAAAACGAGATGTTTACTGTTATAATGTAATGATTAAGCTCTAGGTCCCCTGTGCAATATGAGGTATTGTGCTGTACAGTATTTCTGTTCTTTTCTAAGAAAAACTGACATCAGACACAGCGGTGCCATAATTTTATAACATGGAATATTAAAACAAGTGTACAGTTCCCTCTCTGCAGCGCGTTATGAAGAACTGAGAGCGGCAGGTTGCGATGTGCATCACACAAATCACACACATAAACACAATACGCACATGATGGGGTTGTATCTGAGGATGGAGGAAGATATCCATGAAGGATTAAGGGAAACAAATTCTGAGGCTCACATCTACTTTTTCTACAGATGGGTGAGAGCAGGAGCATGTGTGAAGGCATTTCTTGTATGTGTGTGCGTGTCTGTGTGTGTGTCTGTGTGTGTGTATGTATGCAAAGGGTTAGTTCTCCAGAGGCAGTGGAGCTACACACTCGGATTATCCCAGTAATGAATTGGCCTGTGGGGAACAGCCTGTCTCATTTTGAGACTTAAGGGGTGACTTCAGAGCACCAAAGTAAGGCCATAAATCAAACAAATGCAACATGGTATAGATTTATGAATGTGCATAAATGTGAGAAAATTTCATTACGTGCCATGTATGCTGAAAATGTATGACATATTTTGAAGTTTAATCGCCGCATCGCTACAGATCAGTGCATTCAAAGTTCAGCTCTCTGTGTCTCACAACGTACTCTAATTTAGTTTGTGCAATTTCGCATCACCAGCAAATGGGATAAGAGTAAGTAAGCACGAAAACCACTTCTATAATCTGTCAGGAGAACATTTTTGAAGTCCTAAGACAGCTTGATTACTGATTAATAAGATAGGCTTCTAAAACTGTTGAACTTTAATGCTTCCTGAGTTCAGTTTACTGTTGATGCTTCACTGACGCTGTCATCTTTGCAGAAAGAAGACTGCCTCTGCTCTCGACCTGCTTTAATGAAGCTAGAAATCAGAGAGCCCCTGAATCAGTGATGTCACTGGGGTTTAAAATCAAAGGCTTCTCTATAAGCTGTGAATGGGACACTGAGTAATGAATATGAATGAATAAAACCTGATGCTACTACAGGTTTAGAAATTGTACCTAAAATGCAAATTAGACTGTCTGCCTTAAATTGTAAAAATACTTACTTACATTTTAAATAAAAACAAATCAACAAATGTCAACTTTTTTACACTTCAAAATTATAATTTGATGGAATAATTCATTTAAACAACAGAATTTTGCAAAACAACGGTACTTTCTACTCATATCATCATGATGCAATCCTGTCAGAAGCTGGGGCATGATTAATTATTCCAGCTTCGCCCCATTTTCGATATAATCCAATTAGAGCAAACAATAGAATGGCATGCAACCTACATGACAACATAAAAATGCTCTGACACGTCTGGTCGTGAGAACTGTTTGACTGAAAACGGGGTCACAGACCAACAAAGAGCCATTCATCTGTAATATTTTATATTAATAAAATGACACAAACAAACAGATGTAGTTAGCAAATGAAAAAAGTTTACCAGCTAACAGAACAAATTTTCTTTTTAAAAGCTGGCAAAAAAACCCCCAAAACATAAGATTTGTGAATATTGGATGAATATTGCACGTCTATATTGCTACATACACTATATTGCCAAAAGTATTCGCTCACCTGCCCTGACTCACATATGAACGTAAATGACATCCCATTCCTAATCCATAGGGTTCAATATAACGTCGGTCCACCCTTTGCAGTTATAACAGCTTCAACTCTTCTGGGAAGGCTGTCCACAAGGTTTAGGAGTGTGTTTATGGGAATTTTTGACCATTCTTCCAGAAGCGCATTTTTGAGGTCACACACTGATGTTGGACCAGAAGGTCTGGCTCTCAGTCTCTGCTCTAATTCATCCCAAAGGTGTTCTGTCGGGTTGAGGTCAGGACTCTGTGCAGGTCAGTCAAGTTCATCCACACCAGACTCTGTCATCCATGTCTTTATGGACCTTGCTTTGTGCACTGGTGCACAGTCATGCTGGAAGAGGAAGGGGTCAGCTCCAAACTGTTCCCACAAAGTTGGGAGCATGGAATTGTCCAAAATGTCTTGGTATGCTGAAGCATTCATAGTTCCTTTCACTGGAAATAAGGGGCCAAGCCCAGCTCCTGAAAAACAATCCCACACCATAATCCCCCCTCCACCAAACTTTACACTTGGCACAATGCAGTCTGACAAGTATCGTTCTCCTGGCAACAGCCAAACCCAGACTCGTCCATCAGATTGCCAGATGGAGAAGCGCGATTCATCACTCCAGAGAACGCGTCTCCACTGCTCTAGAGTCCAGTAGGTGGCGTGCTTTACACCACTGCATACCATGCTTTGCATTGCACTTGGTGATGTATGGCTTGGATGCAGCTGCTCGGCCATGGAAACCCATTCCATGAAGCTCTCTGCTGAAGCACTGTTCCTGAGCTAATCCTATCACAGTTCCATGCTGGAATTCACTGAGCTCCTGAGAGCGACCCATTCTTTCACAAATGTTTGTAAAAGCAGTCTGCATGCCAAGGTGCTTGATTTTATACACCTGTGGCCATGGAAGTGATTGGAACACCTGATTCTGATTATTTGGATGGGTGAGCGAATACTTTTGGCAATATAGTGTACCTGTAGCACATTAACCATGACAGCATGAATAAAGTGTGGCGGTGTGTCGAGGAATTCTTCTGCCCCCTAGAGGCCAAAAAACAATGAAAGCATCTCAAATTCCAGTAAAAGTGTTGTATCTGAGGACGGAGGTAGATATCCATGAAGGACCGAGGGAAACAGATTCTGAAGCTCACATGGACTTTTTCTACAGATGGGTGAGAGCAGGAGCATGTGTGAAGGCATTTCTTGTGTGTGTTCATCTACAATGTGCAGATATATGAAGTTCCCACCTTTCTCTTCACCTTCGCTGCAGCTCCAACACACCAGCTAAAGAGCAACTTCGATGGAGCACTGTAAAATCTAATCTACACCACATGACAGAATAGCAAGTCATAATATTGGAGTAATGCAGTCTTAAATGCTTGAAAGCAGATTCTGAAGAAGAATATTGATATGGAAAGTCCCATCCTTGCAAGTTGACAGGATTGGTTCCTTTGTGTTGTTATAGCTATCTTAATATGTGTCACCAGTTTACTGCAGCTTCGAGGTAGAAATTCTCAGCCATGATGTTGACATTTATTTCACTCAACATCATACAGACATTTTAACAGGGCAAAAAAATAATAATACTGGAGAGAGTCTTTAAAATCAGCGAAAAGCTCACCAATCATTTCAGTGACAAAGTTCTAAATCTTCTATATCATTTGACTCATCTGAGAAATGCATCACTGGAATAGCTGTTTGAGCCATATCCGATAATTTACACTTGAAATACAATGAAACTTTAAAGGCCCTAGACATCCATGCCAAACCCAAGTCGATGATGTCATTTACTTTAGTTGATTAACACTCGTCTCAGGATTGCGTGGGTATGTTCAGGCCCAGTCTTAGCTTTTCTGCAGGCATTAGGGTGAGATAAACTGCACCTTTATCATTCTTATTACTACATGGCATGCTGAGTAGCAATGCCCACCTTCGGCCTCAGCACAAGTCTAATTAGCCACAAAAACCGAAGCACTTGTAAACACCAACACAAACATCTGCATTTAGTTCATTTGGTGTGTCTACTCTGAATTGCTGGCCTTTAGAAACAAGTTAATCTAATTTATATTCACCAAATTCAAACAGACAGATAGCATGCTGATATACCCTAAAATCTTAAGAATACAGTAGAGAGTTGCCTTTTGGAATTGAAGATTCCTCAATCTCCCAGAGAATCCAGCCTCTCTGGCCATCTTCAGCTGAGGTGCAGTGTGATGAACGGCGGCCTTGTGCAGAGCAGTGTGGGTTATTATACAGTGTGTCCCAATAAATCAGGCAGCCCGCTGTCCTTTCTCAAGCAGTAGCAGAGCCAGGCCTTCATCTGCCATCAACCTCCACCAAACAGCCAAAACGCAGAGAGACACGGGAGGGAGAAACAAAAGAACACCGAGGCACAAAAGTACAGAGAGATGCTGGAGGGAAACACGGAGGAAGCTCATAACACACATTCACAAAATTCCCTGATTGCACTGAACTATATGTGGGATAATATGAGGCAGATGGTCCACAATACTAATTAGAAGCCTGTTTGCCTTTCCTATCGTTACATCTATGTGTTGTAGAAACACTGCCTGCTTTGTTTACAGCAGCGAAGGAGAAAAATAGATGGAGGACCTTTTGACTTTTTTAGGAAACAGACTAGAAGAGCCGAGGGACTAAATTATAGCAGGGATACATAACAATGAACGTCCTCATACTCTCAGAATGATTGCCAGCGCTAATATATTTTTAATTACTTGATAATACTCTTTCTGCCCTTTTAGCATTTTCGTTTCCTGCACTCAAGCTCTTGCATAATGCTGAAGAGAAGTCACACCGTCTCCCTGTCGAAACATCTGCACAACACTCATAGGAAAGCAGATGGAGAGCTGGGTAACATAAACAATGCTTTTTCTTCCTTTTTAGAAAAATATCATCTCTGGTTATGTAAATAGACTCTCCAGTTTAATATCTGTTCAACAAGACAAATGTTTACATCACAACTGCATGCAAATCAAATGAAAGACACACCGCTGCAGATCACCTGAGGAGAAACCATCAATCTTGACTGTGCACACACACGCCACAAACATGCAAATACATCTCAAGCCCTCCTGACACGCTTACCCACAACATAATTAACTGGTGTACGGTGAATCACTGCACAGACATGAAACCGGGGAAATAAATGGGGAAATCATGTCCTGTGTGTGCTCCTGAAAAACCCAGAGCTCATGCAGACAGGTTATCAGACCGAGGGTGAATCGTGCTATTTTTTTTGTCTGTTTAAACCAATTCCTGGGAGTTATTTTAACATTAGCCATCTGGACGGCTCTGAAAACGCTAATCTAGACAGGAGGGGGAAAAAAATTGCAAAATACTTAACCACGGCAAACAAGAAAAGTGCACAGGTAGCAGCATTAAAAGCAGGTAAACACAGATAGTGTCACAAAGCATTTGATGGACATTATCAGTCATTTTATGCGTAAAAAAAAAATAAAAACCAAACTGCTTTGCAAATAGGAAATGGCTTTCAGTTTTACACTCGTCTTTTTTTCAATGCATTCCTAAGTAGAAAGTGATGACTGGCAACGGCTCAGGGATAGCATCTCATACTGAGAGGTCTATGAGGTTAACCCCTGTCAAAAGCAAGCTGTCAGCGCTCATAAGGAGCACTTGGGTTGTGGTTGCAGGAGTAAACAGAGCCACTGTCAAAAGAAGTCATTTGACAGTGGAAGGACCGGAGAAGCTTTCGTTTAGCTCGCTGTGTCCTCAAGCTGCTGCTGCTGCTGCTGAGCATAATTTCACCAGCTGTTAATAAGAAAGCAATAAGCCCAACGAGAGATTCTGCAAGTTAATTAAAGATCGATCGAACTGCATGAAAAAGCTTCGTCCAGGCTGCGAAAATGAGTCAAGACACGCACACTGACGCAGCATCCTGCACCCTGCAACGCCCTCTGTTCTGACTGGTGAGGGGTCTAAGGGGAAAATGTCACCGCTGGACAAAAATTGGAGTTGCCATAGAAACCACATGTTGTACCGGCTCAACAAATTAAGAAAGGAAGTCGTGAGTTCAGATAGTACTGACTCACAGCATCTGCAGATGTTTTTCCTTCAGTAAACCTTAGACATGTAAGAGCAGCAGTATAGCCTGGCAGATAGATGTTTGTTTGCTGGAATGCAACAGCATAAATATTGATTTTTTTTGTTTGTTTTGTCTCCCATGAATGTACAAATATAGGATAAAATGAACACTCTTGAGACAACCTGCTAGAATAGCTTTTAAAGAACTCTGACAAGGATACATACTAACGTTTAAAATGACGTTGTCAGTGCTCTCTAGTGGACCAACTATGTTGACAGTGTTTCTGCACCTAACATACTACGTGTCTGGTGTGGTATTTCTTACATTTCTTGTTACTTCTCCACCAATACACTGAGGATTCACAAAGTATTAAGACACATTCCCCTTTTGCACACTCAATCGCTAAAAGTTTCAATCATCACTCAATAAACTATAATGACATAGGAAAAACAAACTTTGTAGAAGCCCTGTCAGCAGCAGTTACAGCTTTGACTCTCCTTCCCAACAAGCTTGGGCAAAAAAAAAAAATTTGGAAAGTTTATCCCCATACCTTCACAGCCGCTCAAGCTCTGCCAGATTGAAAGGGAAGTGTCTGTGAACTGCCATTTTCAGATCGGTCAACAGATGCTCTATGAAGTTCAAGTCCAGGCTTTTCTTCTGTATCATCAGACCACAGGCCTGTTTTTTCCTCCTTCAAATGCAGTTTGACAATCTCCAAGCAGACCGTCTATGCCATTTACTCAAAAGGCGGGCTTTAGTCTAACTACTCTACCATAAAGACTGAATTGATGAGGCGCCGCTGAGATGGTTGTTCTTCCAGCAGGTTCTACCGTCTCTCCAGAAACCCATGCCATGTTGTTAGAGTTGGGTTCTTGGCTTCTGCACTTCTTTATTGCTTGGTTATGCAGTGTGGCCAGACAGCTAAATGTAGGAAGAGTAGTTGTGGTTCCAAGCTTCTTCCATTTCACAATTACTGAGTCTTACACTCAAAGGTTAAGAAATGGTTTTGTACTCTACCCCTGATCAATGCCTCGCCTGTATTTTATTGTAAAGGTCAACATATAGTACCTTTGACTTTGTGGCTTGGTTTATATCCTGACATGCAATGTGAATTGTGGGACCTTACACACAAAGGTGTGTGCTTTTGTGAAGTATGTCCAAACAATTCAGTTCACCACAGACAGAATCTAACCAAGATCACTTCTAAGAGAATAACAGCAGCAATCTGGAGTGCCACAGCAAAGCATCTGAGAATTTCTGTGAACAAGAGATTTCAGCTTCTGACTTCTGATGAACCTGTAAAAACAACTGTAAAAACAAGTTTTCACTTTGAGCCTCAGTAAAAAGTAACTGGACCTCTTTTTTTTTAGGTTTTGAAGACATTTCACCTCCCATCCAAGAGGCTTCTTCAGTTCACCGAGGAGGTTAAAGCCTTGTGGATGAGAGGTGGACTGTCTTCAAAACCTAAAAAAAGAAGTCCAGTTGCTTTTTACTGAAGCTCTTTGGAATACCATGATCTGGATGACTGAGAATCTATGCATTTTAGCTTTGTAGTAGACTGATGGACAAAATTAAACGTTATCAATTTAAAACAAAATCTACAACACAATAAAGTACAGAAAAAAGTGCATGGGTTTGAATGCTTTTTGAATCAGCTGCATGTACACTAACACTGATTTATGTGCTCTGAGCTAATACCGGTTGACATGTAAGCTCTAGTGTTTTTGTAGTTTGACCAACATGCAGCAGCTACCAGCATGACATGAATGAATTTATGAGGAGTGTAAGCTATTCTATTGAAAAATCTTCATTTATGATTTATTATTTATTTAGTCGTATTGTGCCATTTTGCTGTGGCAGTGAAACATCTAATGCGACAGTGCAAAAGCATGTGCAAAGTCAGATTTCCTCCACCATGAAAGAAGCAGCTGCAGTTTGATTTCCTCTTCGTCCAGCATGACAAGCATCAACTGGACCGAAATTTCCCCCATTCAAAGTGCATATCAGGTCAGAGATTACAGTGGCAATAAAAACTGATTCAGTGTAACTGACAGAGCAAAAAATTTAAATTTTACTGGCAGTGACAAAGAAACAGTGTTTAGGTCCTCAGGGATGTAGTAAGGTCAGGATCAGTGATAATATCTATCCAGGGCACCCCTAATTCACTGAGCAATGTATCCCATTAAAGATCCATCAGGAACCTTGGTAGGAGGAGATTTGGAATAAGTCAGACCTTATTGTGCTGAAGTGAAAGACTGCTGGCAACATTTTATTTATCTATTTTTATAGATTTTTTGGATTTGGTGCTCTGTTAAGGGGTGTAGTTAAAGAACCCTGATTTGTTTAAAACAGAGACATTGTAGGATATTTGTGTTATGCAAATTGAGTCTTTTTAAGTGTTCTCGTTTAGAATTTCTGAAACTTTACATTGTGGTGCTAGATTATGATATGATGCTTGCAAGATCCATATATAATCAATTAAAGTCTGGATACTGCGTTTACTCTTATGTACTGAATAACGCATTTGTCATGAAATCATTGACAGAAAACATAGCATGGTGTTTTGGTGCTACGAGTAAATTTTCAAGGATTACTGCTAGCAAGATAGCAAACACTCAAGCAGTGCAAACAATAAATTTCTCTAAAGCATTTCTTACATCTATATAAAGGACAGTCCAAGTGCAAAGTTCCTCGCCCCTACAATCTGACGTCAGTGAACACTAAAGGCACTCGTATGCTTCTGTCACCAGTTATGTACTCCATAGCTCAGGTGCTACTGCTGCGCTCATGTGTTTAAGAATGGATGTGCTGACTTTGAGAAGGAGGAGGAGGTGGGAGGAGGAGGAGACTGCTACTGTAGCAGTGCATCAGCAGAGGTGAGACTACAGCCACTACATCACTGTTTGCAGACTGGAGAAGGGTGATGGACCTGCTGTTAAGTTTTAGCACCTGCACAGAACATCTTGTTTTCATTTGTGTTCACAGAGTTTTCAAAGGCATCTGCACTGAAGTGGTGGAAAATAACAACGCGAGGCAGGAGAAAGGGTGATGCTGCCAAATCAGTGCACATGCAGAGACTAAATGTTTAGCACAGTTGAGCCCTTTTCCCCTAATGTTGATGGTTGAAGGGCAGCTAAGTCGGTCAACGTTACCCCAGCTGCCTTCCATGCCGCCAGAGACAAACAGACCTACAGTGGGCAATAGTATGTGTGTCATTAGTGCTGACCCAGATGCTCTGGAATACTGACTGTCCTGTGACTGCACTGCATTCCCAGAATAACTCCCTACTGCTCCTTTCAGACAACGATAATGTTTAATAACCTCCTCAGCAGAGATGCAGCCCTAATGAAAAGCCAGCGGAGGAACAAAGAGGATGGGAAGTTGGACTGGGAGACAGTGTTGAGGCTGAGGATGGGGGGAGTCCGGCTACACTGAGGTTGTGTGCGGTGCAGTCTGATCAGCGAGACAAAGGAGCTGACTGGCTTCAGGCTCAGGTGGAAAGATGAGTAGGTAAGAGAGTTACATCACATAAAAAAAGCAAAGCCTGAGCAGTGCAGAATCAACACCATCTCTCCAACATCATGTCATGTGAGTGCAGACAGAGAAAGACTTAATCCTGACCAACAGCCTTTTGGACATATTCCCTGACAGCGTTCATGTCAGTGCAACAGCAGCATGTCACAGCATATGTAAAGAGCTTACAAGTGCCTGGCTCGAAGATGGATGAAAGATAGAAGTTTTTCCCTCCCTAAAAATCATCCACCACAGCCTGTGATTCATGCACCCAGCAGCGAACAGCGGATTACAAAACGCTGCCTGCGTAAAACAAAAGATCCATTTTCCAGCCCGTATGTTCTGATTTCTCCACAGTGGCTGTCACACACATACTGGAAGTGAGGATGGGGAGGGAGGGAAAATAAAAAGGTTAATGCAATAAATCAGCATGTGCCTCTGCAGGCTGGAGCTCATCGGCTGTGGCTTACCCTCTGCGGCCAAAGCGCACCGGACAAGAAGTAAAAGCACAGCCACAGACAGCAGACAGTTTGCGAGCATCCCCGCTGCTCCGGCTCGCAGCCCGGTCCTCAAACACCTCCCCGCTCCTCCGGCATCCGTCCTTAGCGGCGAGCACCCACCGGGGTCCGCTCCGGGGTGACCTGTCCGCCCACTCCTCACACCGGTAGCCATATCCAGTGGATAAGTTGCTGAAGTTTCGCTCGTAAATAATACATCGGATCGATCCTCGTGCGTGAAACGGGGCAGGAAACACGGCCGTCCCGCGGTCTCGTCGTGTGTCCAAAGGCTGGATGGGGGAGGCTGGAGAGGGGTGGTGGTGGAGAGGAAGGGGGGAGAGAGGGAGGGAGAGGGAGGGAGAGAGAGAGAGAGAGAGAGGGAGAGAGAGAGAGAGAGAGAGCTGAAGGGAAATTAAGAAATGCGCCCTATCGCTCCGCTCCTCTCGGTCCACCCATCATTAGCGGCTCCGTGTGGCGCAGGGAGGCGCGCACACTTTGCCAAAGGTTTGACATTTAGCTGTTGGCGCTAAAACTAACCCCCCAGTCCAGACTCGCACAGGATGGATAGATGCATTTAGGTGTGCTCCGGTGACATTTACTCACACATTTAAAAATGCGACCCTGCGGCTGCCGGTGGGTGGATAAGTCTGATACCATCCCAGCCTCCCCCCTCCTCCCTCCTCCCTCCTCCCTTTGACCAAACTGAGCAAATTAGCCTCTGCGTTAATTGTCAGGAGAAAGTCAGGGCTGAGCAGCCTGGAGGACGACCTCTGCTGGGGGGATGCAAGACTAGACAGTGCTCAACATGAGGCAGGTAAATATATAAATGCTGGCCTTGCTCACGCTCACTGTGGGTTATTATTTAAAGGGGCATGTGGCAGAACTATAACACTAACAGGCAGTTTGCACTGTCTCTCCTAAGAGTGGCTGTAATTGTTGCCTGGATATGAAATTGTGTGGATACATCGGTGGATGTTGTGCCTCTTCACCTCCACAGGATGTCAGCCCAGACCCAGAAAAGACTCAGCAGTTACAAACTGCAGATAGAGACTGAAACCTACAGTTTTGCCATGTTAAAGACCTTGAAGTAATGTTCAAAACCAGACTGACCTCAAAATTCTACCATAAAGCACCACATTTTAAAAGAATATTGCCTTAATGTGTACAACTTATTACAGTTTTTAAATAAAAGTATACAATGCATTAAAAAAGTATTCATCCCCCTCCTTTGAATTGCTTTTCAACATTGAACAGTGGTCAATTTAACTGAGCTTTTTTGACAGAAATTTACTGAGGAGTCTTTCGTGTTAAAATGAAAACAGATTTTACAAAGTGACGTCATCTTATGAAAGATATAAGATATATAAGATGGATAATAAGTCATTGCATGCAATTGCAAGTATTCTTTAAACCTACTTACCTAATTCAACCCAGATGCAGGGTGTGGGTGCAAGACGTCACACAGTCAGTAAAGTGTAGATCATCCGAGTGCACTGAATGTGTCTCAAGTGATGGTACTATAAAGACATCTGCATCTGGAAGATTCAGTCATTGGTGAGAATCAGTACTCCTTGCTAGAACTGCACCATGAAGCCAAACGAAAACTAAAAGCAACTTTGTGAAAATAATATTGAAAAGCATAAATCAGAGGATTGATACAAAAAAATCTAAGTCACTGAATACATCTGAGAGTACAATTAAATACATCATGAAGAAATGGAAGGAATATGGCACATATGTACATCTGACTGTAGCAGGCAGTCTTCAGAAACTGAGTGACTGCAAGAAAGAGACCAGTGATGGAGGCTGCTAAGACAACTATGATTTCTCTGAAGGAGTTTCAAGCTTCAGCGGTTGGAGGCTGTGCAACTGTTGCCTGTTCTTCACCAGTTAAAGCTTTATGGGAGAGTGGAGAAAAGGAAGCCACTGCTGAAAAATAGCTCTAGGCTAGAGCTCACCGGAAGGCATGTGAGAGACTCAGCAGTCAACTGGAAGAAGTTTCTTTGGTCTGATGTGAAAGTTAAACTTTTTGGCCATCGGGCTAAATGCAATGCTTGGTGGATACCAAACACTGCACATCATCACACACATACGAGCTACACTGTGAAGCATGGTGGTGGCAGCATCAAGAATGTGGGGTTGATTCTCAGCTGCAGGCCCTGACAAGCTTCTAAAGGTAGAGGGTAAAATGACTGCAGCAAAGTATACAGAAACCCTGAAGGACAACTTGCACAGTTTAAAAATAAATAAATAAATAAAATGTGACTTGGGACAAGATTTGTTTTCCTCCAAGAGTAAGTAGTGAAGTATACAGCCAAAGCTACACAGAAATGGGTTGAAGACACCAAAGTGAATGTTCTGGAGTGAATTAGTCAAAGCCTAGATCTCAGTTCAACTGGGAATATGTGGTGATACTTGAAAAGGGCAGTTCACTCACAATCCCAGCATAATCTGACAGATCTTGAGCAGTTTTTGAAAAGAAGAATGGGGTGAAATTGCAGTGTCCAGATGTGCAAGGCTGATTAAGATCTATACACACAGGCTTAATGCTGTAATTGCAGTCAGAAGTGCATCTATTAAATATTGACTTGAAGGAAGTGAATACTTGTGTAATCATTTATTCAGTTTAACATGTCTTTTTTTTGTTGTTGTAATGCTTGTCACAAAAGTCAGATTAAATTGACCATGATTCAATGTTTAAAACAAAAAAAGGTGGAAAACTTACAAGAGAGAGTAATACCTTTGACAGGCACTATATTCAGCCATAATAACATTATATATATATATATATATTATACATAAGGTATTCACCCATACTACTGATCTAAGAAAATACCTCCAAGTTCATATCGTTTTCCTCAACAGGTGGGGTTTGTCCAGTTTTCATAGAATTGGAGAGTACAAACTTCAGGTTTTCTTGTCCATATTACTCAAGTAAGGAGAGAAAATTGATACTTATTTTGATCGGTGTTAAATTCTAAATTACCAAAGAATTTTTGATGTCGTGTACAATTTGGTTTTGTGTGTGTGTGTGTGTGTGTGTGTGTGTATATCTCAAATGATTGAAACGGATACAGTTTTGGATCTTGACAAGGAATTTAACGAGCCACCTTGGAAATTCTAAACACTTTTGCCATTTTTTATTCTAATTGATACACTAATTATCTAAAACCTACAACTGGAAGTAGCCCCATGTGTCCCATCTTGCCAATGTGATTAGTGAGATTTGTCATCCATGCAATGAAGACAAGAAAAAGCAGGAGCCCCTTATGTGAATGTGAACGATGGAAGAACAGACCAAGTCAGAAAGAAGTGCATCAATAGATTTTTTTTTAATTCAAAGTGAATCTTAACAATAATACACCATAAAGTCTTATTTTGACACTCACCAAAAGAGTCACCTGGAAAACCCGCTTAATGTGACAAAGTAGAGAAGGCTTGGTCACACCTAAATCACTGAGAACTAGAGAGGAAACACTATCGCAAACTGTAAAGAGACATCACATCCATAGAGTTAGTTTTCCCAGTCCTCATACTGTAAATATTGCACAGTGCAATTGCTACATGGCAAACTAGTGTAGCACGAAATTAAAAAAGCAAATGAAACAAAACGGAACAAAAACAAAGCCACAAAAAAATCTACAGGTATTAAAACAGTAACAGTTCAGATTTCATAATCAAGTCTAATTGATGAGCAATCTAAACAGATGATTCCATAACTTGCAGTGTGAATTAACTCTGAAATTGATAGATGACCAGAAACAAAAAAATAAGCGCTTCAGTAAAACAAATCTCTTTAAATCAAATCATAGAGTTACACAGTAGCACATTTAGACTAATACAGACCCTGAATTAAGATCTCTAAAGGATAATACCGCAGCAGAGGATTTTTTCTGATATCAAAGTCATAATTTTAATAGTAGTAATTTTACAAATGACTGTTTTATCTGTTAAATGTTACACGAATCCTCAAACAAAAAGTTACCCACAAACCAAAGTGTCAATCATGTGGAAAATTAAAAACAGTTAGGATTTCTCTCCTCTTGCATCCATTCTTTTCCTAAACAAGTATGGGAGAGTTTATGCAGGCGCATTGCTGGTGAATACCTTTGAAGGAATCAAAACACAGATTACATTTCACATGCTTATTATTGGGTAACTATTTCAAGCACTAATCTGCCAAGTTCATGCCGTGTCATCATAACCTTTCTTTCCCAAAGTCTTGAGTATTTGAGTACGATCAGTAAAGCATACAGGTAAGAAAAAAAAAAACTTTTAAAAACATACAACCATATCAGTGTCAGTGTTTCAATGTGGAGTATTGCACTCGTGACTGACAGAGAAATGACAATAATCTCCTCAACAGAGCAGTTTCCACCGAGAACACAGAATAAACATCCAGACTGACTATTCCTGGATATAAAACATGGCTCCTCTGATTTTAAAAGGCCAGTGTTATCCACTGTGCTCCAGTTACTCCCACTCAGCCTTAACTTGCATGATAGAGAAGCTGCTCTGAGCAGAGAGCTTCTAGGCAGACAAAGTGAAGCGATATAGGTGTACATGCACGGTAATGTAAAGCATGGAGATTATCTAAGAACACTTGGTGGTGCAATGACCGCACAATGTAAAGTATTGCATCTGCTGTTCAGCCAGAGTGACTATCCAAAGATCGTTGAGTGTCATGTCATTCAAAGTGTGTGTCTGTGTTTTATTGGTGTGTTATCTCAGGGAGGCTTTGGTGACTGCTATCTGTATCAAGGGGAGAACCACCATCAAGTTGTACTATGTGCCTACAAGCTGATCAGGAGTCAAATACCCTGGAATGACACTAATGAAGTCTTACTTTGAGTTTTTTGTTGTTATTTTTTCCATCATCTTGATCAAGTGGCCAACAAATGACTGTCTACTCTACATGGTAACAGACTGTTACTGGATTCTGCCTCCCTCCTAACAAGCGGTGAGGAATCACCATCCAAATTCTCACTTTCTGTATCTCAAGGCACATACACAGTGCTGCTCACACTGTCTCAATTTCAGTAAAGGACACATAACAATGGCCACTGTCTTGCACTAACAAAACGTCGCTTTGATATGAGACACTCATAAAGGGGAGAGCGATCTGAACACAAGGCAGTTTAGAATATCGACCTGTGAAACTGATATTCTAGCCAGATATAACATTGAACAGATAAAAAGGTTGCAATAAATATTTGCTCAAATCAATTTAACAATAAAATAAGTCATAAAACATTGTTTTGGAACAGAAACATTGGGTTCAATTTGTTTTGTACAGTCTAATCACCCAAACCCTAACAAGCCTCACTACCTGTATGAGTGCTTAGTGGCAAGTGCGTTTGTGTGTGACTGGTGGAAACATTACAGAAGCTTTCCAATAGAAAGAATGGATTTTTTTTTTTTCCTGGCATCTCACAGTGCTCCTGTAACTCAGAAGAGTACTGGTAGTATACCATATACGTACAATGAAAAAGTTAAATCAATCCTGCAAGCTACAGCTTTTAGATGTGTACAAAACGTCAATATGAAAACATACAAAAATTAAGTTACATCGATACATCATTTATATGCAGTGACGAGCCCGAAAGGTTAATAAGGATAAAATACTGATGCAAAAAACACGCACCCCGAGAAACAACAAATGCAACTAATGTTCATCATCAGCAATACAGTAGTTACAATGACACTCCAAATATGAACGCAAAACACAAAAATCAAAACCACTTCTATTTCAGATAATTAGGGACCTATACAAAAATAGCAACGCTAGGTTTAAACTCAGAGAGAAATCACCTAATTTCACAGCTATTGAAGTGGCAATCATCATATAGCAGCTTATCTATGATACATTCAAGAAAGAAATGATACGACTTATTAATTGCCCAATAAGCTAGACAAAACCTCGGCTGTTTTTTTTTTGTGTGTTTTTTAAATACGACTTTTTTGTTTGTTTTAATTTAACCCCATTCTACAACTACAGTATAACTGAGGTCTAAGCAAACAATAGCTACCTTGCTCAAGAAATGAATTACAGTCTTTGGTGCTGCACAAGCAACTTCATTTGAAAATAAAAGACAAAACGTTACACACAAAACTAGTAAAATGACCAGAAAAAATGCACACACAGCATATCTACATATATATAGACTGGTGCTACCATCATATATATGTATATATCCTCCCTGACGGAATGTATAAAATAAGCAGTTGACACCGATAAGCCTTAAGCCTTTAACAAATGGTATAATGTAAAGGGAAAAAGTTAACTTTGTCACACATGCATAAATGAGAGAATTGCACACAATTAACTCACACCTTATCAAGCATCTGTACTAAATAGTCTAGCTCTATAATATATGTCCATATATGTATGTATATCAAATACTGCATGGTTTGCTCAGGCTTAGAAGATTCCATACCGTGAATTATTTGCATTTTCTCCTTACCTAATCAAAGCCATGCCCACCACACTTCTAAACATCTAAAAAACAAAGTGAAAACACTCAAAATGAAAATACGAAGACAAAAAGAAAAAATAATCAACGACTATTTAGATTGTATTGCAGTTTCAAACAGTACAAATACTGTTAGTAGTAAGAGTTTCACTAAATAGAAAGTGATTATCAAATATGAAGCAATACTCAGTACTTGCACTTTGTACACTAGTTCATTCGGGAACCGGAGAATGAAGAAAACCAAAAACGTATTAATGAAACAGCAGGCATTCGCAACAGCAAAGCATGCTGTTCTTCTTGAAAGAACAGAAAAGTAACTCACTACACACTGAAATATACACCGACTCCAAAAAATAAGCACCGCTATCCGCGATACATCACATCCATGCAGGCTATGCATGGACATATACACATGTGCATATATATACTCACACATAGGATGCATCGACTGATTGGAATTTCAAGTGCTGCAGTCCAGTACATTAATATTCATGTATATAGTCATATATAAGTAGTAACATTAACAACCTCAAATATGTAAGGCACTATGGCTGGGGACAGTTATACAATGCAGCGAGTCTTGTGACACAAACAATAAGAGCAACGTCTATGCATCTTTCCGTTTACATTTTTGCTCATGCAAGACCACATGCAGCGTGAGGAACAACCCTATTTAAATCGGTTAATTGACTTGACATTGCTAACACCAAAAGACACCGAAAAGGTACAAATACTTCAAACGCAGTACAACGTACACTTGTGGACAACATGTGCATCTGTCAATCTAGAGCTAGAGACTGGGATGGCTTTACAAATATGGATGTGTCTTGCACACGTAAGAAGGCAATATAGAAAAATAGCTGGGATCAGGGGTGCAAAGTCTAACTATTCAACAACACCCCAATTATTTACCTGTCTTGAGGAGTATTCGTAGAAGATCCAATGCAAAGATATATCAAATGTGCAAAACACATTTAAGTGTGAGTTTAACTACTCATTCATTCTTTCATTCAATCATTCATACATTATTTCCTTCTTAATTTTTGCCAAATCATCTCCACCATTGGAACTCTTTTTTTCTCTTTTTTAAAGCTTGAAGTTCAATTACACCCAAGTCTACATGAATCAAAAAATAGCTTGCTTTCTCTGTGGTTGTGCCATGGTTTTCCGAAATGAAAGCCATGTTGTTGTGGTTTAAGATAGATTTTGCCCTGCTCACTTAGCCCTCAGGTGGTATGAAGGGTACCTGAGCAGTCATGCTCAGATGTAAGGGTACTGGTTTATTTTGGTAGGGCTGAGAGGGAAACTGCCGTAGGCGGGTGAGGCAATGTAGGAGTGCGGAGGAAACAGGGGCTTGAATTGGCCCTGGGGGTGCAGGGTGGGGGAGGGCAGCAGCCGGGGGTTGATGCCCACTGCCACTTGATGCACGATGCCTGCTGGGTGGGAGATGCTGTAGGTGGGCTGGAGGACGGGGCGGGAGGCCCCAGGGGAGGCCAGGAGGTGGGCCACAGGCGCAGCTGTGACCAGAGGACCAGACGCTGGGTAAGACAGTAAGGTGGGCTGGGAGTGCGGGTGTCCCCCAAGGTGGGGGTGGGGGGCCGTAGTGTGGTTTGGGCTGCTGTGGGAGAGTGTGAATGTGTGCCCATGCATGGTGGGAGGGATATAGGCCTGTGGTCTCCGGTGGGCAAAGTTTCCGTTCCATTCCTGATGGCAGGAGCTGAAATGTTGCACCTGAGGGAGAGAAGAACAATATCTGGCTCACCAGACTCACTGTTTTCATCTACGATGTTAGACTTCATGAACCACTAAATGATGTTGCTGTAATGTTTTCACATGTCAATGTTATGACATTCATCAGTCATTATCTGCTTGTGCATCATTACAATGGTCTATTTGATACATGTCTTCTTAGCAAAACAGTAAGTAAGCAGTATCATCGCAAAATATCTTTACCCTTAAACATATTTGAAAATCCACATCCACCAACTGTAAATAATTTGGAGCATTGCTGTTGAAACTGCTGGCTATTGTGGCAAATAAAGATTTATTTACAGTGCGAGGAATGCTCTTGGTTACTGCTGTGCCACAAAAGGAAATACGTTCTAATTAAATGTTGTGACTTTTTATCATTTAAATGCAGCAAATGTACTCAAAATGACATTAGTCTTTTGGGAATCACACTTTCTGTGAAAGTTTTCCCACTGTTTTGTATTCACAAAACAAATGGAGGATATAATAACCTACCACGACAACAATTTAAAATAGGACGTACAACAAGCAAATATTAGCAGTTTTGTTCAGAGGGACACCCCATCTAAATCACATTATTTTGCCTGGAACTAAACCTAGACCTCGTGTTACTGAGCCCTTTCATCTCGGTGTTCAGCATTCTGGTAAAAATTAAATATATTTTGCTATTTCAAAATAATTAGTTTGTGGTCCGAAAGTCCTAAAATTGCTAATTACATCTCTTAAAATTGCAAATTCTCTCTGGCCATACAAATGCTTTTACTGTATACTTGTACTTGATTGATGAGGTCAAATTTCTCTGTGCAGCCAGTAACCTCTTAAATGGTAGTAAAAAATGTTTTCTTGCTTTTGTGCATGTTTACTACATGCATGTGCTCACCTGCCCAAAGCCAATAGGCTGCTGTTGCTGAGGCTGGAATGCAGGGGTGATTTTCTGCGGCCTGTTGAGGAGGGGAGTGGAGAGGTGATGTTGTCGCCCAGGAATGCCTCGCCCTTTGGACTGGCATGAAGACTCTGGAGATGAGAGCACAAAAACATCTAGATTACATATGTAAACACAGAAATTGTGGTGCCCTGTTTACATTGTCAGAATGTAAATAAGAAGCAAACAAGATTGAGCCAGAGATTGTATCTGACTGCAACCACAGAAAGGGCAAATTTTGTGGCAAGAGGGTCTGTAGGCTTATCAGTAATTTCAGCTGTGTTTGATCCGTTCCAAACCTTTAAATATTGTGGTATCTATCCTCTGACCTAATGGTTATAAATAGATATGTTTTGGGGATCTGGGAGGGGTTTGTAACTAAGCTTGTTCACAGAGCTTATAGCAGGGTCAGACCATTAGCTATAAATACAACTGGCCTCTCTAAAATAAGAAGCTGTGCCCTTTTATGTGGGGCTTTAGTTGCAATAGTTTTGAAGGTTGGGGAGGGAGATGCCTTTGACATGACAAGCAATATGAGTCTGTATGATTTTCTCGGAGGATTTACAGTTGAACCCTCCACTTTAAAAGACCTATAAAAAGGTAGCTCTTATATGAACTCTGGTGCCCAGCATCCCACGGACCACAGCTGTTACAAAAGCCTGCATATAGCATGCGTAATTCCACTTTAACACCTGAAAGAAACATTACGTAAACATTTATTTGCTGAAGGCATGTATGTTTTGAATATTTTATTCAGGATATTAAACACTTCGGAAGAATTACGCATGTCTTATGCAGTTTTAAGTAAAGCACAACCACACAGATAAAGGGGTTGTCAGAGCCAGTCTGGAGCCAGAGCAAGAAAACAACAAACAAATATCCACTCCAGTATTCAGAGCAGATACGTCATGGCAGGTAAACCATAATCACCTGTGAGAACCTCTGTGGCCCACTAAAACAGCATAATCCCAAGCCATGTGACCTGTGGAGCAGACAGCAGCAGTGTTGACTAGACCTTTGAGCTACAAGTGCATGACCTGCTCATCCACTTGCTAAGTGTCATGGAAAAGATGCCCCGTGATCTACTTTATTCCTAACAATACCTTAGATTTAGAGGGAACTAACACTCGAATGGCCAGTCAGTTTCAGCAGTTTTAAGTATACAAATAATCATTCATTTTAGTCAATAAGTTTGACACATTGTTGGATCTTCAAGTCAGAGTCAAATAAGAAGAAGATTGAATGCATTTATGTTACCAGTGTATCATGTATTCAGTAATACCTGTGTTGCCAGGTGTTTCACTGACAGCATGGTTGTTGTTGTTCTGCACCCGCATTGGAGGCACCACAACAGTACGAACTGTTGGCTTGCTGGGCTCAGTCTCTGGGGCAACGCATGCAACACGGGGCTCACAGTTCTGGTTGCTGTCAGCGATGTAGCGCCGCTCTGCGAAGGGACTGTTGCTGTGGCCAGAGGTGTGCGAGGCAGGAGAGCTGTCCACTGTGTCACACCCACTCTCCTGTTCGTCGTCTGACATGCTGCAAAAGGACAAGCGATGAAGTGGGGACTTCACTCTATTTTTGTTGCAGTGTAGCAACTACCACAAGACCACTCAAAACATCTGTCAGAGTTGCTGCAGGGTTTACCAAGTTAAACTTCAGACTTTAAAATTCATGTTACTTATTACCTGTTTCATCAAAGCACTGCCCAAAGTATAAAAGTCATTAGTATGATTAAAGTAAATGCCATGTCTGTAATGTGGACTATAGACTGCTCAGTCAAAAAAACAAAAAAAAAAGCCAGTGAGAGAAGAGATTTAACACTTTAATAACACTTAATAACTTGACCTTAAAAATTTTAAAACCTGCAGATATCCTGTCTACATTAAGCACTGTCGGAATCTGCCATCTTGGCTTTACCTGTTTGGGTGTTTGCAGGGTGAGGTGCTGGACTGGGCTGAGGCTGAAGAACTGGTGCTGAGCGTACTGTCTGGACTGCTAAGAGAACACACTCTCTCCATACTGACGGTGCTCTGACACGCCTCACAATCTGCGCTGCCCTTACACCTGTGTGCATAGCAACACAAACCAAATCAGACATACAATTCTTAGAACCGTTACAGAAGTATTATGAGAAGAACTCTGATGGTGAATACTCACTCCCCCATCGAGTGTCTTTGTGCACTCTCCTCCTCATCACTGCTAATACTGATGACACTAACTGTTGGGCTAGCTAGGTCAGAGATCACCATGGCCTGCCGCTGCTCCTGCGACACTGAAAGCTCCTCACAGTCTGGCTCCACTTTACAGCAGTTCTCCTCATCATCCTCCTCTACCTGCTCTGTTCTTTGCTCCTCTCTAACAGTGTGTCCTTCCTCTGGACATCTGGCTTCCTCCTCCTCTACCTCGTCCACATTCTTTGCTGTATCGGCCATCTTTGGGGACTGACATGCTAAATTTTGGATGTTTGTATTTTGGAAAATGTTGCTGCCCCTACAGGAGAACAGAAAAGAATATGTCAGATTCAGAAGGAAAAACACCTTTTAATGCATGTTTACATGTCTTAGTTTCATAAGAATAAACCCATGTGTCGTACCTGTTCACACTAGGCTTGGCTCTCTTGTTGGCAGCTGGCTGTGGCCACACCACATGTGCAATGCCTATGTTGATTGGCTGGTGGGTGGACATGGTCATTTGGTTGGTTAAGAATGGCTGAGGGTGTGCAATCATGGAGCTGTAATGGTTACCATGGGGACGCACTTTCCTGCAATAAGAACACCGAACATTGCAAATTGAGCCAAAAGCCTTCAGCGCCATTACTGACAAAACGGTCTCGGTCAAAGGACATGTATGACTCATGGATCATTAACATTCAGGGGAGCAAGCGTTCGGTATCACAGCAGTACAGCCATTCCTGATGCATAGCAACTAAAGGTATTAAGGAGCAATAAATACTGTTTTATGAAATACTGCACTATAGGAATATGAATACACATAAAAGAATATAGATGATATATCAAAAAGATGTTGTTTAATAACTTCAGAAAAAGACAAATTTCCTACCCCCAGTCACTCAATCTCTGTGAGCCCGCCACAGTGTCAGACGCCAAAGTAGTTGGTGGGGGGGGCACTGATGTCACCTGCTGCCAAGTTGGGACCAAAATCTGCTGTGCACGGCTCGACCAGGCCTGTATGAGTGAAGAGTAGCAGAGCAGTTGCATCATTGCAAAATTTTTCGCTCAGTGATGCATTCATCAGCTTGCACATCAAAGAGCAAGTTTGAATTTCATTAACAAACACATACATGAGATTCTTGGTATGTGTCATTTTGAAAGAATTACATGACCCTGATTCATGCATAATTTATAAAAATGGAAACTATTAAGACAAGCTGTCCCTAAATGTTTTTTGATTACTATTGTCATCATTCTTATCATCATTCTTATCCTTGTTACCACCTTACCTGTGTGATCACTCCAGGTCTTATTTGTATGGGCTGGATTGAGGGTGCTTGAGTGACCAGAGGCACAGAAGCCTCCATTCGAACCGAATAGCCTGCTGGTTTAGCTGTGTTGGCAGGGATGCCTGCAGGGACAGGGGACATGAAAATATCAGTCTTCAAGATGTTTAGTCTAGTCTCCAGAAACAATAATACAAAAAATGCAAAATGAAGGTTTGCATGTTTTACCTTGAATGGTTGGGGGACATAGAATAAGGGCCTGCTGAAATGACTCACTGCATCCGAACTGAGCACTTCCTGTCTGCAGTGGTATCCCAGGATGCATCACTGAGGGCGCTGAAGGAGCTAAGCCCTGTAAATGGATAAAGTGACATGACTGGACTTTTCTGATGTGTTAAATATTTAACAATAGCACTCAAGAGCCAGTAGATGGCGACGTGTCTGTCAACAGCAGTTTATTTTTCAGCCAGAGAGAACCCAGGAATCTGTCTTGTAGGGAGAGATCATTAAGTTAACTTCAGGAAAAACCCTAGTTTAGGAGTCAACAGACAGTGGCAAGGGCAGATCACCAACATAACCCCATAATGCACAGCAGATGTCCAAGTTCAGAATGCTGAATCTAAAAATATTTAAGACCTCCCTACAAATTCCTGAAAAAATGAAATCACTGTGCTTTAAGGACTGTTGATATTGTATATGGTTACACACCTGTATGAACATGCTCATCTACAGACTCACGGCTATCTTTGTGAAACAAAATTATCCAGGTTCACCAAGGTTTCATTTCTTTTTAAAGCTGGATAATTAAAAGGTTGTCAAACAATGTTGAACTTACTCTTTCAGGCAGGCCTGAGGGATAAACAGCCAAGCATGTGCCTTTGCTTCACTACTCATGCTGCTCTCGTGCCTGGGTATAATCACATTTATTGGCTAACGAGAACTAGGGCTATATTGTTCTGCTACAGCTCCTGCATGTAGCCCAGCCCCCACACACATGACAGTAAACACAAAGCAGCCTTTCAGGTGTGAAATACTAAAAAAAAGCCACAACATTTTCCTGTAAAAAAATCTCCTGATTTACCACTTTCTATACTGCTGTAGAAACATAACAGAAATTACAGTTTATTAGTTTTACAACACGAGACCAAGCATTCTTTCATCAGGTTTCAACTCTGACAAGGAAAGACTCCTAATATTATCTTCTGTACTGATGAGCACATATGTAGTCATCATTCCATTGTGTTTCAAGTGATATCACATTACTGGACACTTTTTCAGATTTCATCTAATGCATAATGGCTTTTAAACAGACTTTAAGATGTTTTGCATGATAAAGATCCAAAGCCGAAAAAAGGGTCAGCTCCTCTTTTCTCCTCGGCAACAACACTGATTTGCACTGTTGCCATGACCTCAGAAACATGACGTGATTTTGTTGCCATGACAGCAGTGCGAGGACGCAATAAGACGAGCAAGCTGGCATACAAAAAAACAATATAAAGCAAGGAAATTGTCTACATGATGAGTCTTCACAGGGGAAAATAAACAGAACAAAACATGATAGCATGATATTTTTTTAGATTTCCAATTCAGTAAGCAGGACAATAAATGACACATACATTGTTGTTACTGATTTGGTTTCTTTGTTTCAAGATGCTTTAACTCCCAGATCTATTGATTTCTTTGATTGAGCAGAAAAAAAAGAGAAGTGGAAGTGACAGATAATTATGCAAATACACCCTGAAGAACTTACTGGAGCATGGACAGCAGTGATTTTGCTGAAAGGGTGATTGGCTGAGGCAGCAGCGGTTGTACTAACTGGTCTGACGAAAGGACCTTTATTTCGGTTGGCAGCCTCATATGCACTGGGACGAGTCCAGCAAACATCCATGATGTGGAAACATGACTTCACACTATGGACAGAGGAGTGACACAGAGTTAGGTACCAGGCTGAAAATGACAACCTATCTGAAAACAGGAAGCAAAGCGGACTCACTGGTTGCTATGGGGAAAGTCGAGCAGATGTTGCATCGTCACAAAGGGGTGGCTGAGAGCATCGGCAGGGGCAATTCTCTCTTCTGCATCAATCAACAGCATCTTCTTCAACAGGCCAACAAACTCCCGGCGGTCTGTCTTCTCCGCTAGCAAGTCATTACCTTCCAAATTCATCATCAGGTTCACCTGTAATACAAACATTTGTTAAGACGTTTGACAAAATACAGAGAATATATATAAATATATATGTGTGTGTATGTGTGTGTATATATATACAACAGTCATTTTCTAAGAATGAGAACCCATTAGTGATGAATACCATTTCACTAGAATCTCCTCTGACTTAAAAAAAAGTACAGACCTGAACAGGCACTGATAGTCACTGGGGGAATTTCCACCTGTGGTCTGTTCTGAGTCAGTGACACCTTCTTTAAATCTAATTTTAGCATTGAACTGAAGGGAAGGTATAATCAGTAATTTATTTCATAGTAACAACGTGTATGCTCTGTTCACTTCACACTGCTGTGCCTGTACTTCTTCCGGTAAAGGCCTAGCAGCCAACAACCTCTAAACATTTGAAGCTGAACTTCCTCTGAAGTCCTGTTAAGTACATTGTGGTTTGAGCAGCTGAACATACGTGCGCTATGTCATCCAAACAGCTGAAGATGTACTTCCTCGCTTCCTTTGATTTCATTCCCGTCTCCGTCTCGTGCTCATCTGTTGACTATAGGATAAAAAAATGTTTAGTGAGGACATAAGTTCTAGATTTAGTGGTGCAGTTGCTGCAGTCAGTTATGGTCTTTAACAGTTTATGTTCTCATAAATTGCATAAATTATGCTATGTAGGAAAATCTGAAACCTTATATTTATAGCTCCAGATGCTAAAATAGAGAAACAATGTATGCCTTTATGGCTAAGGCTAACAAAATCTAATACATCTGCTAGTAAATTTGCTCATAAAAAAAATGAGGAAAAAAATAATCCTAAACTGAAATATGAGTTGCAAACTGTTGTTTTCTATATGGCTTGATCCTATTTGCCAACTGAATTTGAGTGGACCTATGATATTCCCCTTTTGGCCTTAAGTTTTAAGCTCAAAAATGACTGGTTTTAAATAAGTAATTGTAGTTGCCTATGTGTCTGGGGTGTAAATATTTCTCACCTTTAGTCTCCATGCTGCATAAGGTGAGTCGGACTCTTTGCAAAAGAACCGCGCTGTCTTTGTCCCTGCATTCAATAAATGTTCTCCCGGCAAACCTTGTGTCTGAGAAATGTAGCGAATCTATTAGACATAAGGAGAGAAGAGGAGTGAGGAACGAGAAAATGAATAAAGCAAATAAATCTTGTAGCTATGGAAAAAGGTGACATGTTCAAGGTGGAATTTTTTTTTAAAGTTGCGGATACCATACTTTTAGAATAAATACTTAAAATCTATCTTCATTCTAAACATGTCACTTGAACAATGAAGGTTGTGTTTTCACTGGTATCTGTAATTTCTCCATCACTCACGCTCTGAAATTAACATATCACTGCAGCACTCTTATGTACTTATAATAATTTACAAGGCCATTCACAGTGACATCACACTATCAAGTCCCTCCGAGTAACAGTGTGTGGATGTGTGCATAGTGGGAACAGCTGCAGAGACCTTGAAGATGGCACATTCCTGAGAAATCTCTAGACTCAAATAAGACCCCTCTACTGAGTGGAGATTGTGTTGATGATCTCTGAAAGATGTCAGGGTCTTTTCATGTAAACTCTGATAACAAGGTTTGTATAGTCTCAATGTCAAAACGCCTTCCTCGGCAATGACGCATGTCAGTCAGATGCTGTGGGACAAGAATGTCATACACAGGTTTATGAGAGGAGAGCAGTGAGAAGCCTAGCTGACGTCAATCACACCCAAGTGTAAAGAACAACAATCATTAGAGATTCAGCGTGGCTAAGAAGCAAAGAGCCAGACTGGGTCACACTGGAAGAGCAATGAAGCTTATGAAGTAGTCATTACACATATACCATTTAACAGATTAACATAAAAACACTAAAACGTTGCATGGCCGCACTTCTTAATTTCTATTCCACATTTGTGCAACCTATGTTATTGTTGATGTCTTTTTTTTTTTTTTTTTTTGCAAAAATGTGTTCATCTGAGGCCAGTGTGGTGCTTGAGGGTTAGCTTATATCACTTTGGTGCTGGGAAATGCTCCAATGTGCTTGTATCAGATGAAAATATCCATCTATATGGATTAGTTTGGCCATGTTTGTTAGTTATATATGAGGTTACAATAAAGCAATGCTTTCATTGGTGTTCTGATGGCATGCATGATGAAAGTAATCACTTTAGGAGACTTTGCTACCCTAACAACCAACTGTTAAACAACACACTGCATCACTGTGCATTTTTCTTTCCCTTTTGGAACTCTTCCCTTTAGTAATATTCCCAATACATGCTGTTTTCTTTCTTGCACTTCTATTCACACTATAACCAAGGATTACTGAAACTGTCCATTCCAACCAACTTTACCCTGAAAGTACCATGACTAAATAGCTGTACTTTCACATTCATAATACTCTGTAGCTTTGCTGTCGTTCCACAGCGTCATGCAAACAGCAACAGACACTAAACATAACACCAATGTGTGTGGATGGGAAAATTCTTCTGATGGGAAAACCCTTATTTTTCCTCAAAGGCGTGTCTCTGCAGAGAGTTCAAAAACCAGTGAGATCACTGGTGCAAAGCTACGGCTTTACAAAACAACGATCTTGCGAGCCTGGGCCTGCTGCAGAGCAGACAGGAAGCACGGACAGCCTTCATTTTATGACAGTCCAGATAACAGTACACACTATAAAAGATGCAGTTCAATGCCATTCCTCACGATAATAAATAAGCGCACATCTCAACTGAGAATCACGCACCCACACCCTCCTACCTGCTGAGTGCTTTACAAATCTTATTCACAACACTGACATTGGGGTACAGTTTGAACCAGCTAACAAAGAGGGTAATTCCTTCCACAGTCTTGACACTTCTAACCTTCACTAACCCAAATCTTTTTTTTTTTTGCTTCCACTGAGCCTGCCTACACCCTCTTACTCTTCTCTAGGTTGCCAGATAGGCCGACACCCAAAGAAAAAGGGAAAAAAAAGCTGATTTTGGTCCCTGCAACTGTGTACACTGACTGACATGGGTCAGGAACCCTAAAAAGTCAAGGCACAGAGATTGTAAAGAGGATAAAAAGATCCTGGAGAAAAAAAAATATTGGGGATGGAGTTTTAGCCAAGACTACAACGTTTTGGCTAATTATAGTCACTAATATTTAGTCTGAAGAGACTGTCTGAATCGTGACAATTGTCAAATCAAAGAAATAAGCAGCCTCGTGTACTAGTAAAGAAAAGGATGGTGTGACTACAGGATGAGGTAAGGAGAGGGGGAAGCAAGAGGAGGGAATGGGCAGAGGAGGAGCCAGAGTTATAAATACAATATGCTGTGTGGGGTGGAACAAGACCCCAGGCAGAAAGATAAGAAGAAATGGGGGAAGACGGGGTGGCAGCAGCTCAGTCAGCTCCTGCCAAACCAGCCTCTGACCCCTAGATGACACCTCACACCAGGAGTCAGCTGCCTTGCTGTTGAAAAGCTCAGTTAGCACAGTCAGTGCCAATGTATGATTAATCATGTACTGAACCTTAGAAATTAATTTTGCATCACTGGTATCTAAATCTAAAATTTATCATATAAGTTTATATAATATAATGAAACTCTTGGACTGGTTGCTTAAAAATCAAACATTTTCTGATTAATTTTCATTTGAGTACCTTGATAATCTTTTCATTAAACATGCTTGAACAAAAGGGTTGGCAATTAGGTTCTCCTAAATCATAAAGACTTCTAAAATTGAATGTAATTTGAAATCACATTTTCGTGTCACTGATGGAAACTGTTGCTGGTTATAAGCAACAGAAGAGACACAGACTGAGTGACGACGATTTAGTTGAAAAAATAATTATTTTGTGTGTACTTGGTTTGCTCATTCCTTGGGCAATTCCATAACCAAATGGAAAACCCTTCATGCCAGTGGGCAGTCTTGGCAAAGGAAGACATGGGGTGGGCGTCACAGCACAGTTCAGTAACAACAGTTTCTGTCAAAAAACACAGGGATTCAATTACTAATTTCTAAAGAGGCACAGGGGCCAGGCCAGGGGTAGTAAATCAGGCTTCATGGAGAGCATCCAAAGGTTAAAATACGCTGCAAGTATTTTAATTACCAGACAATAATAGACAGTAACATGATTGGAACAAGAGCCAACAAGCTGAAACCTAAAGCGATGAATTCTCCTCAGTCACGTTTTCTCCATTAAAATACTCACACCCTCTGCTACAATCCACCACCAGTGTTCACACTGTATTTGAATTTCAGATCAGTTATACATTTACATACAGTTGGTTCTGACATCCATCTAATACAAACTACATTCTTCTGATTCCTTTCCTGCCTTGCTTTTTATTTCATTGTCTCACTCAGCTCCCTGGCTATCCCATCCACCCACGTCCCCTCATCAACTCCAAGCAGTCCCTTACTAAATCGAGGAGGTTCCCCCCAGATATTGCTAAAGCAGCTTTGCGACATGCTGACTGGCTCCTACAAAAACAGATTAATCATATTTAGACTTGTGCTGCTGTGCCCAAGTCAAATGTCTTTCGGAGGTGTTGAGTTATCCCTCCTGTCTCAGTCCTGGGGAGAGTGAAAAATGATGCCAGGGCATAAAAATATCTTGGTATGAGTGCAGAGGGCAGTGGGGCTGAGTGCTGTAATGTAGGGTGCTGCAAGGAACAGAGAAGGATCTGACTGAGGCTCTGTTGGCAGGCTTTGAGTAGATGGGGCTCCAGGGCAGAGGAAAGCCGCTCAACATAAGCCCAGATCAGTCTAGTCCTGGGAAGACACTGTCAGGTCTCTACTGGGAGGGGCAGGCATACAACAACTTTTAATAGACATACCATCAATCACAACAATATACCCTTTTGCCCACTGTCACAGACATCAGCTGATATAATCCTTAGAATCGGTATGTCACCAAGAAAATAGTGCATACTGCATTCTATTTTCTTTTTTTTTTTTAATCATATGTTTCTATACTGTAAGTCACTTAAGCCTTCTGGCTCTTTCTTTGCTGAAACAATTCATCACCATCTCCCTTTCGGTGTGTAAATATGCATTAACTTTTTTATTTCCCTAAATCTCAAAACATTCTCCCATCAATGCTGTCATACAAGAAATCTCTCCAGTACTCTTAAGACAGCATTGGGGCCTAGATGTCACACACGTGACCATTTATTTAACTGTATACACTATGTTCTTGTCTTCACTTCAAATCATCTGCCCTAAACTCTGCTGATGAAGGTCCTGTCTGCATATGACTCACTTGAAACACTCCATTTGGGAAATTTGGACAAAAGTAGAAGGGGATCATATATTACACAAACTTCAACAGTGAGTAACCCGAAGGCAAGTCTGGAATAGAAAGTTGAATCGCATGCAAACTCAACAACAAACACACTGAACCCACTCTTCCGTGGGTTGCTTTGATTGGAAAATACAGAGAATAATGGAAAAATAGAGAAGAAAAATAAGAAAAAGAGGGACAGAAAAGACAGCCACGTGTGTCATGTAAGGATGGGTGGGAGGGAAAGGGAATGATGGGAGATGGGAGAAGAGGCGGTAGAAAGGCTAAAACTTAAACAGAGGGAAGGCCCACTACAAAAACAGATCCCCTGAAGAAAACAGTTTCCATGTGGAGATGGTGCAGAGGAGAGATTGAGTCATAGAAGGCAGAGAGGATGGAGAAGCAGGAACTCCCACAAAATGATGAGCCAAGAGCCAGTGGCTGAAAAAAAGTGAGAGGTCAGAAGATGGTTATTTACCTGGTCATACTCCAGGGCCCCAGGGTAAAGAGGCCAGCCCAGAAAAAGTTCAGCTATAACGCAGCCTAGGGACCACATGTCTATGGCTTCACAAAACGGCAATCCCAAAATAATCTCTGGAGCCCTGTGGAGTAGACAACACACACTGTTAGTCTATAGAAGCACAATACCAACATTAAATATCAAAGTTTTTCAATATGAAGTATGGTTGTATGTAAGAATATTTCTTATAAACTTTGTCAAATAAATAATTTTTTTCCTAGCTTTGCAAAAACGTTACACAAAACTTACAAACATAAATTCATTCTTCCATTAGACAGACAAGATTCTGAAGTGCATCGTTATATAACGTATATCACTCATATTTAGCAACCAGCCTGCTCTACTTTTCAGAGAAGAATAGTAACTTTCTGTTTTATAGAGCCCAAACTGTGTATATTTAAGAGTGAGAGTGATAACTGCCTATATTTTTAATAGCTGTACACGTAATTCATGCACCTAAAAACACTTCATACCCTTTTGTTTTTCTGAATTTCACAATTCATTTCTGAATTTGTTTTTGTTTTGTTTTTTTGGCTATTTAAACTGATGCTGATATCTTGAGCAAATAAAAATCCCTTTTTAGCAATGTCATGGAATTTCTGATGATGGCCCGTCAGATGGGACTGTGTGGTACGTGGGTTACAGTGCCAAGTGACTTGTAAGCCAGTGTTGTGCATGTACTAGAGTCACCAAGCATCAGCAGGCTGTGCCAGTGGGTTAGCAGGTCAGCCAGGCTAGGATCAGAGCTTTGACAGGCTGTTGTATCTGCTCTAGGCTGATAGAAAATAACAAGCACAGTCACTACGTCTTCACCTACTTGCTGGCTCAGTCTTACTTATCCATAATAGCACAGTAACACCACATCAAAGGAATGACTTGTGGTGACGCAGGCCTGTCAGCACCAATGTAGGTAAGACATGCTGACAGTCAAGAAATCAGTGTTTAGAATACACCACAAAGCCTATAACTCTGACAGAGCACTGACAGAATAAAGTATTCAGAGCTCTTTCGTCCGATACAAGCTTTTCTGCACAATGTTGACCTCGGACCTCATTAAAATCAATAAGACACACGGAATATCTAGAACACAGACTGAACATGCTAAATTAAAATTCAGAAAGCGGTCTTTGGAGAATTACTTTCTAAGTGTAGCAAGCAGATAATGGTGAATAGTAATACTGTTGTGAAGCAATATGTGCTTGGCTTGGCCACATTTTCACTCACATAAATTATTATATGCCTCAACAGTGCTGAGGTATAATTCAACATAACTATTTAGTCTATGAACAAAGTTAATATATATAGACTATAAATGTATTGACTTTGTTATATACATATGAGATCATGCTCATATTAATTACAGCAGTAAAAAAATATCCATGTTGCCTGTATAGATGACAACAGGGCTCAGAATAACCTAACCCTAAGATTACACTGGTGAAAGAAACTTGAGAAATTAGAGATACATTTCACTTCCGTTCAGCATACACTAGACATACCCTCAACAAACCATTTACCAACATGAAACAATCCAGAACACTAAAATTATCTCAAGACTGGCTGAGGAGCCGATGATCATTATATCAACAACATACCTAAGACCTGCTAAATTAAGTTCAAGACAATTTTATCACAACAAATGCAAGCACGAAAGCAACAGCTGGTGCAGTGGCCAACATAGCATCAGAAAACCAACCAGGCAGTTATTCCAACCACGTCAGCCTCACAGGCATGTCCTATTTATAAGGAAAAGGTTTTCCCTCGAGGTGTGAGGAAAGAGATGTCACATATCGACACATTCTTGAATTCACCGGGACACAAGGCTGATAAAAAAGCTGTACCATTTGTGGTCTAGTGCAGTTGGTGTGCACTTTGAATGAAAAGTGTTATATACAAAAAGTGCTACAATGTACCACTGGGTAGGTTTAGTTGTTAGAAGCCACCCACCCTTTAACAGAAAACTGAAGCTCTGGCCCTGGCAACAGTTAAAGTTCACCAATATCTCCAACTTATTTATGGCACCCCTATGTGATCAGTCAATTCAAGAGTCACTGGTTTCGAGCATTTATACATGCTGCAATAGATTGCTTTTATGAAAAGCACTTAATTTCCAAAAGTAAAAAAAAAACAAAAAACTAACTGGGTCCAACGCAAAATTGAAGTACTACGACAACTCAATACTATGGCCTTACATGGGTTATTACACGATATTTTCAATGTGATATACAATAGGTCAGCATACAGACTGACTGGGGGCTGCAGCATTTCATCCATGACAGCATGTAATACAACCATTAGATTGGTCTGGGCCGTCTCCAAAATCTTGCAGCCCAGAAGAACACATCCCTTTAAAACAATCATGCCAATAAAAGCAGGTGGCTTTGGTAATAACAGTCATCAACCCCTAGACAGAGATCAAGAGAAAAAAAGAGAACCTTCATAAATCACCTTATGTTTTGCTCTTCCTCGTGTGTTTATTAAAGATTCCTCCAAAGATTAAAGTGTTTTTGGATGTAGAGGACAGTCGCATTGATATTTTCTTTTCATGCTTTTGGTCATACCTTTCCCCACTGAATGCACAATAGCAGTGCAATACGTACAATCACAAACTGAAATAAAGAGAGCAAAATAGAAAACAGCAGGTCTCCCTCCTTTGGTTTGGGGGGATAAGTGGATGTTGCCATGGTTGCACGGCTCCGTTCTAATCAACGCAACTCGAGCCTCACAGCCCTCCTATGAAACCAAATCTGTTTTCCATCCTGAGGATATGACGTACAAGCTGAGGGGCCAGTAAAAGCTGGAGGAGCAGAAGCCTCGTGACTGTTTGCTGCCACGTGAAAGAATCACAGAAGAAACACACAGGTACAACAAAAAGCAAGGCGACAGACGAGTATCCTGCCTTTTGTCAAGTGTATCACATACTCCAACTTCATGCAACACAACAGGACTAAGTAGGTACAGACAAGGAATGAACAGATGTTAGTGAACTAACACAACTGCCAAAGACAAATGACAACATAAAGTGCACCTAATCAGCACTTGCACATTACAGATGAACTGATGAATAAAATTATTGTGGTCAAGTTGACATACACGTACCCAAAACTACAAATATCACACGCAATGACTCCATGTCTCATAGGTACACACAAACAGGCAGTGATTCATTGAAAACCAACAAAATCTGACTACTACACAGATCAATGCAACATCAATTTACTTTTACAGTCTACAAAATACATTCAGACTGCCTTAAATGCTTCAGTGTGCTGCAAATTTACAAAAGCTGAACATGTGTTTCCTCAGTCACAAGACAAAAGGTCGCATATTAGGCCTGTTGACTGATGCTACTGAACTGGTTGAAAATGAATGACCATGAGTGAGACACGAGTTGTTTGCAATATTACTTTCTCCTCACAGCGTCAGAGGTTTCCAGAGGCTCATGTGTGATCTGTGAAACACACCATCAGAGGCAGTAGAGGGGAAAAAGACGTGTCTTCAAAGAGCTTTCTACATCTGCTGACAGCATAGTCAGATGTTCTGTTTTAAAAAAAAGTTCACAGCTCACTTCTAGTATTTCAACCTTTCTATCTGTACAGAAAAAAAAGTAAAGGATGCTCATCAAGATAAGAAAAGAATCCTGGGAATAAGTTTATCACTATGCAATTCGTAACAGTTGGTATTGTGAGGTCACTGCAGAACAAGGCCTTACTGAAGTACAAAGTCTGCATGGCTGCAGGCTTGTCTTTAGTGGAAACCATCACTAACAAACCCTAATGCACAATGCTGAGAACAGCACAAACAGCAGGCCCCGCACAGGCACACCAGTATGCCAAGTATAACCTGCCCACACTGCAGGTATGATATTCAGCAACAATCACAAAATGAAACCAAACAACCTTGAGCAGTAGATCTTTGTTGAAGGGCTCTGACCAATGGAAACAGGTCTTTTCCTGTTCACTAAGCTCCTTCACCTCAAACAGCTGCTTTACATCTTTCTTCTTTTCTTTCTTTATTGTTTGTTTCTTGTCCGCAAAAAATGTAAGGTGCAAGTACGGCTGGGCGCTTTCAGAAATACTTTTCGCTGACGTGTTTTTTGAAATAAAAGGGAAATTTTGCGGCCGAGCCGCTGTGTTTATCCGACTTGTTTGCCGGACTGTCAAGCTGAAAGCTCGGTCACGTGACCACGTAGCGGCCTGCTGTTGCTCAGCGCTGTCATGTGACCATGTTGTGGTCCGCTAGTGACCACCCGCCGTCCGTGCGATTTTCAGATGCGGTGCGTTGCCGTGCGGGAAAATCGCATCTAGTGGACACACGCCTTTAGATCTGCACCACTCGCCATCATGTTGTTTGTGTATCAAGCGCGGGGGGAGGGGGGCGCACTCTGAACTACGGGAGCCCAGCGGGAAGGCGTTGGTGGCGGATGCTGATGAGAAAATCGATTTTCATCAAAACAAATCGACATTAAGTACAAAGTCGAATTAATCGATAAAATCGATTTATCGCCCAGCCCTAACTGCAAGGAAAAGTTACTAGAACCAGCATAAACATGATCCATGGCAAGACTCCAGAATGCAGGAGTGTGTGCATGCTAAACTGTTGAACCAGAAGTTCTTAAGAACTAATGAAACATCATAAATAAGTTGGATATTCTATTCTGATAGCCTGTTAGGGATGGACAACTACTGAAACATGCTTTCTTAATCCAGTCTGCATTCTTATTCTTCAGTATTTAAAAAACTCTACTGAGCTCTGTTAGATCTCCCTTCATAGAAACAAAAATAGGCTTTCACCAGATCTAAATCAGTTCTTCCTACAAGCTAAACTAAAAAAAATACAGCATTAAGTATCTTCCTGTTCTCATAGTAAGACTATGATCTTTGTATTGTCCCATCGTTGTATGAAGTCCAGTTGGCTGCTGAGTATAGTGGTGCCCAGACTGTTAAGTAAGATGGAATACAAGACATTCATAACACAACTTTTGGACTTGTTGACAGTGCATTTTTTTAACTTAACTTTAACCTTTCCTTCTGTTTTCAACATCTTTTTCAGACAAGGCTAAATCACATCCTAATCTCTGCACTGTAGAGAGGTAAAACTGATATTCTTCTTCTCTAATTGTGTGAGACAACAAAAACAGGGACAAAAAATGTCCTTGATCCTTTCATTTGCAGGCCTGTTACATGTAGAGATGTTTTTTTTTCATTTTTACAACTTAAAACAGAAAACTGTGACTTACACAAGAAGTCTTATTCATTGCAACAAGGAAACAGCAGAGAGTGGAGAAATTAACTTCATCTCTATTTCTTATTCATGGTCATTATCTCACACTCCAGAAATAGACCCCTGATCCGCCCTGCTCTGTCGTGAAGGAAGGAATCAAGTGAAAGAGTGGGATCCAGCTAGCTCCCACAGAGAAGAGCAAATAAGGGTGGCTACACATTGAGATGAAGGGGGCGGGGTCATTGCCACCGCATGGTTACAAAGGCCTTAAAGTAAAATTGTTCTGATAGAAAAATCATTCTGATACTCTGCAGGTGGCGCAAGCTAGACCAGAAAGAAAAACTGACAACATGGTTAGTCCATAATGGAAGAATGGAGCCTTACTGCAAGCCTTTTCCAGGAACTGTAATTCCAAACACTCTCAGAGCATCCTGCATTATTCAGTGGAACACAGAGGCAGTGCAGCAAAGGATGGAGGGAGCACCTGCACTCTGATCTGGCCAGACCTTAGATTAGGGATACAAGGCTTTAGACACATTTTACAGATGTAAACCACTCAATGTGCTGACATGGAGCCAGTGTTTAAGCTTTTTTTCCAGTTCAGGTGGAATGTGTTCCTTTTCTATTGTTTTCATGGTTGAAACAAAGAATTCTGAAATTAGTTACAAGAACTGCTTGCGGGCCAAGGGTGACAAGAAACTATGCCAGATGGTATTTAAAATAAATATAGGAAATTTAGGAAACTAAATTAAAATTTTTAATAAAAACATTTGCTTTCTTTGACACTTCTAAGGGATGTGTTTGGTAAATGTCAGATAATTAATATAGTTGACTCGATAATTTTTTTGAACTTTTAAAATCAACAAGTAATTAATTCTAATAAGATACACATACAACGCTATATACAATAGGCTTATGCTTTTATATAGCAAATGACCCACACTTTAATTAATGAGCAAAATCTTTACAAAGCTTAGTATTTACCAGAATACATAGCAAACAGTGCAAGCTATCAGCACTTCACATCCTTGAGAACAAAATATCTTTGTGTGGCCTTAGTCATGAAAGAAACCAGTGCAATGTGATATCTTAACAAATAGTCCTTGGACGTTTAAAACAAAAGCCATTAATTTCTGCAAAGCACAACAAGTACCCACAGACTTTCTGGAATACAAAACTGATCTTAGATTTGGAGCACTTTGTGCTATTTTCACTTTCTCTATAATGTTTGAACTGTTAAGCTACTAACTCAGGCAAGCATGCCAAAAAAACAAGCATTTATTGCAAAGCAGTAGTGTCATTGCACAATATAGTCCTTTTCAGACATAGAATAGGAAACATTGCTGGCTATATCAATCTATTAACGTGTCAGAGTCCTGTCAGTCAGACAAAGGTCACTTTTACAACAAGAAAAGCACTCAGACAGCGCAGTACTCCGCCATGGCTGCTCAGTTGTTGTATCATTTCCGACAGCTGAAATCTTGACAAAAATCGTGGCAGAAATCACGGCACTATAGAATGTGACCATTTAATATAGATGTACCCAAAAACTAAATGACCTTGCGCTGAGCACAGGCGTGTGTTATCCATGTTTAAGTTATGTACGGATACCGAATCACGTCACCTAAACATGTAGCAGGCAGTGTGAATTGATGGGACTCGGAAACACCCCCACAGTTTAATCAATTGTCGATTGTATAACTCCAGACGGATAAGTCCCAGTAAGTCAGCAATGGTCAATTTGTAGGACTGCAATCATGTGATCATCAGCAGGCAGCTGCCATAGTGTTCACTTGTAGTCATAGTTACAGTGACTTGTATGTATCTTCTACTTTGCAATGACACAAAAATCTTTAACACAAGAAATCTTTAGCAAATCTGTGGATCCAGACTATAAGCCGTATCACTGCTAAAATCTAATCACTTGGTCTTTGTGTCCTTTCTGACCTTCCCTGAAAATTTCATCCAAATCCGTTTGTTTATTTTTGAGTAATGTTGCTAACAAACAGGCAAACAGACAGACAAACCAACGCCGATCGTCACATAACTCCAATGAGGCGGAATAACAATGTACCATACATGCAAAGTTGAACGATACATCAAGTCACATATGCTGCATTAGGTCAGAGTTGTCAAAATGCAAAGTTCATGATATTGTTGTTTCTTGGTTGCAGTCCCACTGGAGCTTCTGCTAGGATCAGGTTGCAGCTTTTGTAGTGGTATTTTCTAGACTGCCTTATAACTCCAACATCTGTACCTCGCAATCCTGTGTGTGCCTATCCACTGTGGTAGGCAAGCCACTCGGAAAACATAGTCTGTTAAAGTACCAGGTACACCAAGTTAAATGAAGCTAGTTATATTTTTTACACCTACAGAGAGTGAAAAACACATAGCTAGCTAGCAGTTAGCTGTTGACAACCTGCTAGTTGATGTTTGCAGGCTGCATTAATGAGTGGCATGTGATATTACGGTTATATAGAAGTGCTTCTGTCAGCTACATGTCTATGTCCATGTTTGGCGATCGCATCACACACTGAGCTTTATTAATTGAAAGTTCTGCTCTGCTCGTCACTTCAGAAATGCTCAGGAAAATCCAGCTTGTGTAGACACTATAGCACAACTTGATCAGTAAGAGTGTTGCTATTGAAAAGCTTACTTGATTTAGAAAACGGCACCATTTCCACCACACCACTAAGAAATGTAGCTACACAAATGCAGCTAGCAATGCTGCAAATTGTAGCAACACTACTGCCCAACACTGTTTATCAACACAAAATTATCTGAAAACTATCTGACCACTTTGACAATATCAGCAGAATCATCTATTTCTGAACATCTGAAGCAGTTTAGACGGGCACGTGACACTAGCTGACATGACAAAGAGTTAGACTGCAGTAATCAGCATGAGACTTAAGCATGTGAGTACGAGACTCAGTAAAAATGGAGTTGCTTCCATCTCATACCCAATATTACATTAGGAAGAATGTGTAATGTGACAAAAATGAATAGAAATACATATAATCAAAGTGGGCTTAAAATTAAATGCTTATAACTTGTTAATAAAATGCAAGATGCCACTAATACAGTACCATGATAACTAGCCTTGATGCATAACTTAAGGATCTGCTCAGTTAAAGACTGCAAGTCAGTGCAAGCTACTTCAGCTTTGTGAACACTTGGAACACTCATTATCCACTGGCCTAGAGAACTACCCAGTTCATAAAAGAGGGGATGCTTGTGTGCCCACAAGTTTCCACATACGCAAAACAAGTTTCTAAGACTGCCTGGGGAATTACTTGCTTGCAGACCTACTTTTCAGGGAAAACTTAATCTAGCAGCCTTCGTTCAAATATTCCATGTGTGGATAGGAGAATTACCCACAGCCTATGGTTTCATAGAGGTATTGGTCTACCGTGAATATTTGTAATATATCTCATTTCCATCAAATTTAAAATTTAAATCATTTCTACATGTTTGTAATGTTTTAGAGTTGTATATTATGACAAATCTGGAAGAAGATATATTTTAGCTGCTATTAAATTAACTATCTGTGTTCCACTAAAAGACATGAACAAACAATACGATTTGTAAGGCAATATGTTTTTGAAAAATATTATCTGGCAGAAAATGTGTTCAAGGCAACTGGCAGAAAGATGAGCATAATTCTAACTGATAAAAAAAAATGGCATGCACAGATGTCAAAATAGATAATTAGAGTATAAATATAAAAAAAAAAAAAAAAAAATAATAATAATAATAAAAACAAACACACCCTTTAATATTTCCTGATTAATAAATATTAAACCATAAGATTAAAGAAAGCTTATTTTTACATTGGAGCTGTGAGACCTCCAGCTCAGCTGACTGTGCAAACTAGGGTGGCAAATTACAAGTGGCCACTAGCCAAGTGCTTGTAAATTGTGGAAGCGGATGGTGTATCTGTCAAAATTATTGGTCAGAGTGGGTGATAGATTCAAGGTATCCACTGACAAACCAAACAAACACAAATGCATATTGACATAAATAATAAAAACAGCTGACGTTGTTGAGCTATTTGACCTTGAATGAGTAAGTCAGAGCTCTCTAGTATTTCAAGCTGTCCTTATTTCATTCTGGCTGCCTATGTGTTTCACCATCTATAGAAGTCAAAGCACACTGGCCAGCGTGGCCAGCGTCCCATGAGCTATTTTAAGCAACCCTCCACTCTCAGCCTCAGCAACGCTGTTCCTGGCAGTATGCTTTGCATACTACTGTCTCAGAAGGGGTACAAACTACAGAGGGACATTTTCACAAACAATTTTTCATTTCATTGGTTTTTCTTCTTCATCACAACAACTTGGTCTTGACATGTGAATCAAATCAAACATAAATCAAAATGATAAAAATCATTCAGTTAGTGCATGATGAAATCAAAGAAAATGGACTTTTTTGTTTGTTCTGTAATAAGAATTACTGCACAAATAACTGGGCTAAGTATTTAACAGAGGACACACTGAAAGTTCAATTTTTTTCACATACCTCAGCTCATATAATTTAAAATAAAATGTACAGTACATTAAAGTGACAAGTCTCTACTTTAATTTGAGTAGGTCTAAATCAATATTAAAAGAACTGTGTGCGAGATGTAGCCCTTTTAACACACAGTACCCAAATTGCTGAGGTTCAAAAGTAACTGACACTTTACTCCTTAATTTCTCTTGGTCAGCTGTTGTTCAAACATTTGTGCAAGTGTATGTACACACAGTTCTGAGGTGATTGAGATTTGAGCGCTGCTGTTTAGACTGGCATGGACTGGTCTGTGAAAATGAACAAAAAGCAAGTTTAGCATGACCATGAAAACAATTAAGTTAACAATGAGGCTCAAAAAAGCAAAAATCTATCATAGAAATATCAATAACAGTAAACAAATGTACACAGGAAAACTACAAAATGACAAGAAGAAGGCTCTGAAGAAAAAACCCTTTATGACTGCACAGCAAGTCAGTATATTTCCATGTCAAGACTTCATGACCATGACCTCAGATGACTCACCACAAGATGCAAAGCCCTGACAAGCATTAAAAAGCAGAGACCCAGATTGCAGTTTGTAGCAGCATACAAAAAGAAACCAGTAGAGATGTAGAAAAAAAAGATATATGAACTGATGAGACAAGTCAACCTCCATCAAAATGATGGCAAGAAGAAAGTGTCAAGTAAAAGAGGAAAAGTTTAAGACCTGAGACATACCTCCTTCGCCTGTCAAACATGGTGACAGCTCTGACATGGTTTGGGCTTGTATGGCTGGAATTTGCACAACAGGAGGAATGCAGCTGGAAACAGCAGCATTCTAAGTGCTCAAATTCAGCCAAACGTATCAAAACTCATTGGCCGACATTTCATCATTCAGCAGGACAACAATCCTGAACACACAGCAAAATAACAAATGAGCTTTTCAGAATGAAGACATGAAACATCCCTGATCGGCCAAATCAATCATCTTATCTCGCTTTGCATTGGCCAGCTAAAGATCAGACTAAAGGCAGTGAGAACCCCCAAGAACCAAGGACTGGCAGTAGCTGCAGTTAAAGCCTGCAGAGTACATCAGAACAGTTAACCAATATTGCACTTTAATGTAGTAGAACGTTTATCCAGTACTGAAAGTCATTTTGTGTGTGGACTAGATAAACATGCAAAAAAAGAGTAAAAATACACATTGTACCGAATAAATTTTTCTGGCACCATATAAGTTAACATTGATGAAAAATAATGTGCACCCAGACAGATTTTTAATGCCATTCAAGACTCTAGGGTCAGCAGTGGTATTCATGTATGTTGTATTAAAATAAAACATCATGGAAGTTTCATGAGAAACTGCTGGCCACCAAAGCTTGAGGCTGACAGAGCTAACAAACAGAGTAGCAGCTGCACAGTTCACTTCCTCCCTCACAAAAGTACAGCAAAATATGACAGTTCTATTTTGAGTAACTTCCTGAAATAAAGTGTTTTTAAAACAACACAATAGCATTCACAAAAAAGCTTGATGAATGTGTGGGATGAAAAGAAATTGCAATAACTATGTAATTGTCAAGTATTTTTCCACTGCTCCCATAAAACTGTAACCCAAGGAAGGGGTCAAAGAAAGTACGGCCTTCTCATTTTATACAGTGAAACAATCTACAATAAATACTGATAGAGACAGGTGTAAAAAAAAAATTAAGAAAAAAAAACACGCTAGTCTTTTTGCATCTCTTTTTACTGACAGTATTAATTTCCTGCAAAGCATACCGCTGCGCTGCCTGAGAATTCTTCAAATGCCATGGAAATTCCGTTGATCGTAAAAGGTAGTACTGAATGTGGCTCACAAATCCCACTCCATTCTCCCTTGACTGTGAAACCATGTTTGAAGCCCTAACAACCCATAGCAGAAAATTGTCTTGATCTGTCTGTCTGAGTAGATCTCCACTTGGTCAGATATTCTGGCAATGTAGGCAGAAAATCATGATGAAGACAATATCACTGACTTCATATTTCAAAATTATCACATTTCATCTCATTGGTCATGTTTACATGAGACCTTTAATTCCTCTTTAATTCGGAATTAAAGTTAGTTCCGCTTTAAAATCTCCTTGTAAACACTTAATTCCGAATTAAAAAGTTAATTCCGAATAAATTTAATTCCGAATAAACTAATTCCTGTGTACGTTCTATTCGTGTATACAGTTAATTCTGCTTTAGTTAATTCCGGTCATTCTGCGCATGCTTGGCTCCTCACGTAGCGATGACGTAGCGACGTACACAGCTTGGTCTTCTGCGTCCCTTCTCTGGTATTCTCTCTTCTCCTTCTCAAGTGACGCAACAGAAGTAGTACGCCATTGTCGAGTTGCTGTTTCAAAACGACAATAAAAAGCAAAGCGAAAAGCGTGCTTATTAGTTGTTCCTCCATGTTGTTGGGGAAAAGAAATGCCACGGCAAATGGAGTTTGTTTTCTTCCGGTAAACAGGGATACGTCATGTCCACTCCCTGTCCAATCAGAATCCTTTCCAACGCCCAAGCGTTAAAGCGGAATTAAGGAAGGGGATAAGCGTGCGGTCCATGTAAACCTTAATTCGGAATTAATATTTCCATGTAAACGCGAAGCACAAAATTTTAATTCCGAATGAGTTAATTCCGAATTAATAATTCCGAATTAAAAAATTGCATGTAAACGTGGCTATTGTAACATGAGCATCATCAGGCCAACTAGCTAAGAACAGAAAAATATCATTGTATCTTTTGGCATAGGAAAAACCGCAAACTACAATAACTTTACAGCTTCAAGCTGATGCAGTGATGACATCCTGCTAACGTCTTCACTATAGGATCACTATAGGATGTCATCAGTGTGAAAGAGCCACTGCTATGGTAGCTGCTTGCTATGGTAGAAAGAACAAAGGATGTTTTCCTGTTATGGCAAACACTGCCTGCTGGTATGAATCTATGCCATCAGTGCTTTTTTTCTCCACGTCTTTACTGTGGAAGCTTTTAGCAACACATACAACCATCCCAAACAAACACGTGTATGACGTATGCTCTCCACCGTAATGTAAATCACTGTATGTAACACCCTCACATAGGATTAGTATATATTAAAAGATAATTTGTTTGTGTCTACAAATACAGGCTTGAATTGCATAGCTAGAACATTTTCACTGTGTCCTCACAACAGTAGGTCACTGGAATGACCCACAGCTGAGGACACAGTGAAAAATAGCGCAGTGCTGCACAGAACTGTATGTATGCTGGGAAAATTTTTGACGTCATAATGCATTCCATTTGAACCATTAGTTATGTCATTTGTTTGCCATGTATATGTTACTGGGATGAAATAAAAATTCTCGCTGCTGGGATTTACTTGTATGACACAGCAATAGGACTATGTCACAATATATGGAAATAGTGGCTTTGCAACCTCCTTGTGCCAGCAAAGCGCATCTCCACATCTATTTAATGTACCACAAAAAAATTGCTCTTTATGACATCAACATCAGCATACGTGCATGCATATGTACAAAAGCTTATGTAAATCACTGACATCTGAGAGACTATTAGTACAAAATGTCTTACTTTCTATCTTATCATCTCAAATGTTCTATGTAAACTACAGAAAGGTACAAAACAAACAGTGAACTGGGTCACCTCTGACTTGCGTAACAGTTGATATCATTTCAGGTCTGATTTTCTAATCACACTAAAGCATTTATAACATAATGCCAAAAGTAATTTGTCCTGCTGGTTTTCCTAGTCCATGTACAAGACCATCAGTATCCCGCGTCCTTCTAACCTAAACATAATTTATATCTACTGTCACGTCATGCCTGAGATGGCGTAACAGTGTACAGTATTTGGGCCCGACATAGCATTCAGTCATTTATGTCCCAGCCTTTCTTGATTTAATCTAAATGTACACATTATATATTAGTATCAGTCTTCAAATATTTGTCTATTTTCCTGTTTTAAAAATCACCATATAATCTTTGTAAATCCTCAACTTACAAGGCCAAAGCAGTTCTGCTTTGCAATGAATAAAAGAAATGTTCACAAAGCCAATCAAGATTTTTTTTTTTATTTTATTTATTGTTTTAAAGTTGTTTTTTTCTCAGAACACAATTATCATTCAAAGGCAGCAGGGCCATGAGTGTTTAGCCTGTGGTCCGTTTGTAAACACTGCAGGGTAACATTTTTTCAGAGTCTGTGGTATGTGGTCCCTAAAAATGCAGGATGTTGTGCAGTATGGGAGACATTTCCTTGTTTTGCTAGAGGAAGGACATTTTTAAACTAACTATGGCAGTCCAGAACCAACAGAGACTGAAATCAGTTTTAAATACACTGAGCTCAAACCTGCTTTGTTAAAAATTGTCAAAACTTCTTCATTATTTGTTGTACTCACCTATAGTACCGAGACTGGAGGTACGTGGAACACACTGCTTTGGACACGTGACTGGCTGAGCCAAAGTCTATCACCTTCACCCTGTAGGGTTGCCTCACTGGATCCACTAGCATTATGTTCTCTGGCTTGAGGTCTGCATGAATCAGACCCATGCTCTTCAGCTTTTTCAGAGCTGTAGCTACCTGCTGTAGCACAGGTCTGATCACTTTCAGGGGCAGCGGGCTGAACTTATTCTGCTTCAGGAAATCGTACAGGTTCTGCTCAAGCATCTCAAATACCAGGCAGGTGTGGCTGCGGTGCTGGAAGCATTCAAAGGCTCGCACCAGGTTGTGCTCATCTGCATTTTCCCCACTCAGACGAGCAAGGATACCAACTTCAATTTGACCCTGCCGTGCATATGAAGGGTGGTTCTTCAGGATCTTCACAGCCACTACCTCACCTGTGCCCCTCTTCCAGCACTTTACTACCTGGCCGAATGTGCCACGTCCCAAGAAATCCAGCACTTCATAAGTATTCTTCATGGAACACAGGACTTCATGTTGTACTACCTGATAGTCCCCATCCCCTCCTCCCGTCCCTCCTGCTGCACCCACACCCCCATGCCCTACACCCTGTTTAGAGGGGCCTCCTCCAGCCCCTACAGCCGCAGGCGCTGTTACGGCTGCGTTCCCCGCATTCGTTTGCAACATGGCAGGCAACATTGACAGTTCCTCCACAATCTGCATGGTGCTCCCTCGGTTATCCAGCTCCTCACTTTTACGTTTCAGCCCACATCGCTGAGAGCTGTCAGCTGAGTTCAAAACTCCACACTTCTCTTCTCTGTCAGCCTCCTCCTCTCTGCCTCCCTCACCTCCTCCACTGCAGCCCTCTCCCCTTCCCCCTCCTCCTGCCCCTGTTGCTCCACTGCTGCTCCCACTTGCTATGTCTGTCTGCTGCTGCTGCCCCTTGCCCTGTGAGTGGACAACCCCTGCCTCCTGTTGCTGCTGGGCCACAAGTGGGCCTGGTGGTGGTCCTCCTCCTCCTCCTCCTCCTCCTCCTCCTCCTCTTTTACCGGGCTGTTGTCTCTGTACGCCACGCACCACCACTGTCTGCACTGGGTACTCTTGTCCTCCACGTACTTTCAGGCCCACTGCCAAGTCTCGGTTCACAAACGAGTGGGCTTGTTTTGTTGGGTGCACAATGCCAAGGGTTCTGCTGTTCAGATAAGTCCGCGGGTGTGCCCTCTCATGGTACACACAGCTGCTGGGCTCAACTTTGAGTTTCTTCACACTGCTAAAGGCACTTGTCTGGGTTTGATAAATGTGTGGTGGGTAGACCAAGACTTGTGAGGCCATACCTGCAGAGAAAGAATAAAGCAATAGGTATTTAGAACAACAGTAAAAAAAAAAAATAAAATAAAACAACAATTTAGCATGTTACAAAGAATGGTGCCACTTTGAAAAAAAAATAGCAATTGTTACAACATATTGTGCAAGAAAAGAACAATCTTGCTGTTATGAAGTCCAAAAAAATCAAGGATCACCTAAATCTCCCAGAGAATTTACCTGTCTTTGTTTGCTCAAGGTGAGGGCTAAGTTTAAGTTACGAGCAGCTCAAAAAACATGTAGATAACACCATGCCCATTGTGTTGTTTTAGCTACTCCTAGTTGATGATGTCACAGTAGTAGTGCCCTATTAACGCCCATCTACTTATCGCAGTCAATGTATATGTCCAATGGATCAGAGAAAGAGAGCACATTGTGGTGGAGTGTTAAAACACCTTCACCATTCTACCCTATCCACTGCAGTCCCACCAACACCTCCACATAGCAGATGACTAACTTCTCAAAGGTTTGCCTGACCTTTCCCTGCCATTTCCATGCATCCTACTGCAGGTCTCTAGGCAACCAATCGAGAGGAGAGAGAATGAGAGACAGACAAACAGAGAGAAGTAAAGTCACAAAGCATCATCAGGCCCACGTGTCCAATTACCTAAGATGGTGTATTCTAGCCTCTTCCTCCATCATAAGCATGTGTGTGAGCATCTTTAAGGGAAGATAAACCACTTCATGCTCATGAACTTAATCACGTGTTGCTGAAATATTTTGAAACTACATTATGTGTAATAAAAACAAGAGTACTGAAGCAAACTAACTTCTCTCAGGATCTTGGTAATCTTTAAAAAAACATATTCAAAACTGGCACAGTGACCTTATCAGCCACTGCCATGTTGGAGCTTATGATCTACTTTCATTATCAGCCATATTCAGTGAGGTACAAACTGGTACACTCCAGAGGTTTACAATATTTATTAAAGGTTAGATTTACAGAATAACGTTTACCTAAAAAATGAAATGAACAAATACTAATCAATGTTTTAAGTGTGGTGTTTTGAAAAGCCAGCCTTACAAAGACAAGTTTCATTCTTCAGTGTTATTTCCATACCTTATTCAAATAATTGTTTTTGAACAACTAAAAGGACACTTAACTGAGTCAGGTTTAGGCTGTTAGTGCCCCTAAAGAGCCTCCTAAAATAAATATCCTGACGGAACACGTACTTGTTTTGTGATAACACTAGCGCTGGGAGTTATCCCTTTGACTCTATTCTAAGCAGCATGATAAGGTCAACCTATTCTCTTGACAGCTCTTTGCACAATCATGCCCTCTGTTACTGTTTGGTGCCACTGTTTACCATCTTCTCTGTGGGGATGGGGATCTAGAGCCAGTTCCAGTTTATAACCAGTTCCACACTATCCAGTACATCAGAATTGCATGCCTCAGAGCTTATCAGCTCCTGTTATCAGTGCCAGCATGTCTTCCTGACAGTTGGGATTTGCAAAAGAATGACATCAAACTGCTATTGCTGTCTACACTGCTGGAACCATGCAACAAAATCAACTTGCAGTGGAGAGGAATAAATGGTTCAAAGTGTGTCTACTTTTCATTAAAGAAGTTCCAGCTGCAATGTCAGTAAAATTATTATTTCAAGTACAGGTGCAAAAACTGGCAATATGATCAAACATCTTTCTACATAATATGGGGGTAAAATCCAGGAATGCCACATATTTGACACTCTAGATTAAACTTTATTGTCATTGCACAGAGTGCAGATACTGAGAGTGAAGCCAAGTGGAGTGAAGTGGAGATTGGCATTCCAACTCGGAATTCAGGAAGCAGTAGTGCAGAGTAAATATAGAAATATAAATTAAAGGGCCTTTATGAATACATTGACATATTCTAAATATTAACAATGTGCACAAAATGAAATGAACATACATCATGTGCAGCAGCAACAGTAGCAATTACTGTTTTTAGTGTAGTTGTAAATGTAGCGCAGGTGTAAAAATGAGACATATGAGTAGTTATGATATATAGAATAACCAGCTTTATGTGAATATTTGTATATACAATAAGTCAGATACGTACAGTGAAGACAACAGTATAAATATGCATTCAGGACAGACAATGGTACAGATCTGTTTTGGTATGTTGGTGCATATATAGGGCAGGGAAGTGTTGGGCAATAATATGAGTAACTGACAGGGAATCAACAGCCAGTGAGGCTGTGAACAGTTCTAGTGTTTGAGACTGGGTGCTGGGGGGCTTATCAAGGTGGCGCAGAGCTTAGCAAGGTGACAGCTAAAGGGAAAAAGTTGTTCCTAAACCTGCTTGCCAAGAACATAGACTCCTGTAGTGCCTCCCAGCGGGGCGTAGGACCGAAAGTCTGCGACCCAGGTGAGAGGTGTCCCTCACAGTGACTGCGCACCCTCTGCAGACATTATTTGCGTGAGACAGTGAACAACTAAAGATGTGCTGGGCAGTTTTCACCACCTTCAGAGCTTTCTGGTCGAAAACAGAACAGTTGCCATACCATACTGAGATGCAGTTGGCTAGAAAGCTCTCATTAGTAAAGAGATAGAAGCTCTTCAGAAACTGAGAAGACAGATGGACCTTGTTGAGTCCTCTCACAAAGAAGAGATGCTGGTGAGGCTTCTTGATTAGGGTTGAAGTGTTTAGGGTCCAAGAGAGGTCCTCAGAAATGTAAACACCCATGCTGGAGACAAGATCAACCTCCATGCAGTTGATACAGGTGGGAATGTGTGCCATCTTTTCTTTTTTAATATGAGCAAGAAAATCTAAATGAAATTAATTATTACAAACAATCTCTCGTCATTCATTTTAATTCCCACACTCAACACACTATTTCAACACTATTCAGATTTAGAGACTAAAAAGCAGAGAGCCTGTGTAGGCATATTTTTTCTATACAGAAAATGACAACTTATCCATTCCCCATTCCTACTTCTCTGTTAGAAATACTTAAATTATGCCAAGCAAGACTGAAACAGGTCAAGGATAAGAGTCAAACAAACACTATCATTTTATTCTTCACACATTTCAGAAGTACTTAGTGGTGCTGATTTCATTCATTCATTTCCACATCCTGAGGACATGCAAGTTAGACTCTTCAATAAATAAGTGGGTGACTGAAAATCCTGCCTGTCTTTGATGATGCGATAGCTCTGAAATTGACAGTCACCCACCTCCTGGTCAGTTTGTGCTTGGATTTGTCTAATTGTTAATGGCTAACATGTTAATGCACTTATGTTTATGGTGCATTTCCTGTAATTTAGATTCCTGCAATGACCTACTATTATTCACAAGAGCCATTATGCGTAGAATTTGAAGGAATACAACTTTGGCATTCCTAAATGGACGTTTAAGACACCAACTTTGAAGAAACAAATGAGTATCCAAACCAGGGTTCCCACTCTTTTCAAGAAATAATTTTCCAGAACATGAAGCTGCTATGACAGATGAGACTAACAAGTTCAAGTGTATGGAAGTTGCTTGTAAAACAACTTTAAAGCACTGTAGATGTTTAGGTTCTTATCAATCATGTAACATCATCAGCGAAACATGTAATTGGTATTAAAATGGCTCTGCAGTAAGAAAAGTCCAAACATTCAGCCAGAGGCATGAAGAAAAATCTTCAGCCACAGGCAGAACAAGGGGTCCTGCAAAAATGATATGGCCCCCACAGAACTCTGATCGTAACATCATGAAGTCACTTTGGGATTACAAAAAATGTTAAAAAAAACAGAAGACATTTAGACTGCTTGAATCCACAGATCAACTGTGGCAATTTCCCTGAGAGGCTTGAAATGACCTACTACTCAAATATCATGAAAAACCATTACTGGTTTAAAGGCAAAGGCTGCTCACTTTCAATATTAATCTGATTCAGGGTTTTCTGTTTACTGCCCTTTGTACAGAGTCATTTCACACAAAAAAAAAAAAGGTGTTAAAAGGATAATGGAAATTTCACAGTACACCGCTGTATGTTGTAAGCTAATTTCCACATTGAAGAACTTGTTAGTCTAGGCTGTGATTAGCTCTACAACCGACTCACCTAAACCGCCCTTTTTTTTTATCACAATGACCATTTATTTACTGCAACAAATTAACCTCACCTCTAAAAACACAAGCAGCACTGGCAAACACTTAAATGAGAATTCTTAATACAACATTTAGCAACTATAGCTTAATTTTTTGATTCACTTATTGTTTTGAAAATGTGTTTACAAATCCCAGTTTGACTCATTAGCTAGTTGATCCCTGAAATCCCCAGTGCAGCCTTTTTTTCTGTCCGCCTTCTTCTAAAACATACGAACAATTACCAGTGTCAAAGAAGAGAAGAATTAAAAACTAGTGGAAAACATCGCACATGCTGTACAAAGGCGTGACAGTAACACTTAAAGTTAAGTAACACATTGTAACATTCACGTTTTCCTGCTTTTATCCTCTAGAACGGCCTTCCCATGTGAATACTGTAGCTTTGTCCACAGTGCTCACCATAGTATCATACACTAATGGTGACACAGACACAGACAAGAGCACAATTCACCTGGGTTTATGCACAATAATTGCTGCAGATTGAGTGTACATTCCCGCAGGGAGTTTCTGCAAATAGCATAAGGTCCCAGGCAAATGCAGCAACCAGAAGGTCAAAGTTACATGAGACACACCCAAACCAACTGCAAGACAGTCCAAGTGCAGACTCTGTTGACAGACGTCACTCTAACAGCACATTCTGTCTGTCACCTTAGAAGCCATTCACTTTCCAACATAGTTGTACACCATGATCAAAGTGTTACTCGTGTTTCAAACCTACTATTTTTAACCTCTAGATTTCTAAATCATACAAAGAAGTGGAATACATTATAATAAATCACACAAAGGGGCATTTGTGAGGGGTTTACTACAGAGTAAATTGAGGGATTCTGTTGTTTGCTTAATAACCATGCAATTAACAATAAAAAGTCTAATACATGGCAGGACACAGCCTGTAGTAGAGCCATTTCATATAAAGACTCACTGAATTGCGCTGTTTTCAAGTATGTGCTTGTCTGAGATTGTTGGTAGAGAAGAAAATTTGAGATATGCTGTTACATGAACTCTTGTTCTTGTAATTTACGTGAGCCAAATTCCATATTGAAGAATGCCAGTAATCCACATATTTTTTCTTGACTTACACCTGAAATACAACATGTATATTGTGGATTTCAAGTCTATGCCTGAGGAATTGAGATCTTAATTGCCAGAATCCCTTGACGGGAGTCCACACTTGGTCAGGTCTCACTAACTTAACAATCGAGACGTCTAGATTTCAGCACCAGTTCAGTGTAATACAACACCAAAAACTAAATTTTAAATAAAATCTAACCTGAGTTAATATGTCTTGCTACAAAAATATAATCGCTATATCAGGGGAGTGGAAAAGTCTAACACAGGGATGTGAAGTAGACAGCCTTTGTTGTTTCAAAAGGCAAAAATGGCAGCTGCTGCTATTATTACCATGTGAAGCCAGATACTCCCCTAGTCAGCCATGAGGCTCCTCCTGTGGCATTGCATTACATCCTTCAAAGCTGCAGAACCATTCCAGCCGGCTTGAGCTGGTAAGTAATTGCTCACAGTTGAACTTTTGACCCTGGACAACTCAAAATTCAATTGAAAAGAAAATAAACACTAGACACCTGTCCACGGTGAACAAACGGTACTGACTGACAAAACAAAAGTGCCGAAATAATGGTAAGGTGAGAGGACAAACACATTATGCCAGTCACATTATGTGTTGGGGAAGGACAAGAAACACTACAACTAATCTTTCCCCTCTATTGTCTCCTCTACTGGGGAGAAATCAAATTTAAACATTAATCTGAAGTCAAAGGTTATGCTTCCATTTAACTGTAAATCCAAAAGACATTTCAAAAAAGGGAACAGCGCACTGCATGATATGCATCAATGTATTTTCAAACAACAGACGTCAGAAATGGTGCAGTTACATTGTGAGTGATGTTAAGATACTAATGATTTGTTAGTAACGGAAACAGCTATATATGTTCAACGCTCATCTCAAAAAGATCTTTACATAAGTATTAGTCAAAGATGAGAGCCAACTTGACCCCAAACCAGGCCAGTGTGCACTATACATAATCCCCTTCTACAAGTTAATCAGGAGCTGTAGAGACAATTCGTGGCCATGTTGCTCGACTTCACAGCTCAAAGCGAAACTGTCTTGCTGTGATCAGTGCAGCTTAGACTGAGCATGTGAGCTATAAATGTTCACCATGCTACAGCATATCAAAACAGACACATTAAACATTCACATTTAGTCAAAGGCCAGATGATCATGAAAGCGGTTTGGGTGATAGCATTCTGTTATCATGCATCATGCATTCAGTTAAGTAGGTCTGCTTTCTGTACAAAAGGAAACATAATGAGTCCCATGATTCTTTGGGACACATTTTTTAAGGAAGAATGTGCACAAGCAATATGATTATTAGCAAGTGGTAAAGGACACACTACTTATTGCTTATACAGGGTTTCTGCAGAAATCAGCCAGTCCAATTTAATGCTTTTTAATGCCGTTCTAATGCTATACTGTAAAAATTTTAATGCCATGACTGTGAACTCAACAAATTACACAGGTTTGATTTTTTGTAAAAGATGATTTTTATATGAAAATTGTCCCTACATTTCACTATTTTTGAATTCGGAAACCACCCCTGACCACCCACGGGATGTAGTCATTCTCTGAATTCCACATTTTCTAGCCATTTCTGCTGGAATTTGCATTTCCCCATTTCCCAGCTCTCCTCCACCTGGTCCAGCCTGCCGGCCACTTTCCAAACATGCAGTTTTTGGCAATTGTACCTGACCGGCCGGAACAGTTATCGCAATGCTTCCGCATGTTTACGCAGATGCACGTATCTGACAAATCACAGTCTATAATTACATATTATATTATTATTATCAAATATTTTTCTTGAAAACTGCAGAATTTTTAATGCCACTGAGAATCGAATTTTATGATTTTTAAAGCCATTTAAGGCCTTAATTTTCACAAAATCAATTTAATGACTATTAATGCTTTTTAATGCCCTGCAGAAACCCTGTTATATGGACTGACAGACAGAATAACAGAAACTTACAAATACCAAACATGCAGCCTGCTAGTCCTGTGCCCCAAATTACACAGGCCCAGTCGAGTATTGGAGAAGACTGTTGTCATTATGTTTGATCATTTTTCATCCTTAACTTCACTTATTAAAGTCCTGCCTCAATCTTGTGTGATCCTTAAGGATCCCCAGTCAATAGGTTCAGACTGTTGATGATAAAGTCACTGATCTTTTTTTTTTTTTTTTTTTTTTTAAAAACTGTCAGGCTCATGTATGATTCCCTTGTTTAGATTTGTCACAAATAAAGCGATGGTTGCAAAATTATGCATTTGTCTCTTCTGCAAATGGTAGAAAATGAAAAACAGTGGCAAGGAGGCTTTGTGTAGCATATGCTTAACAAAGAATGAATAATTTGTTTTGTGGTGGTGATCAGAGCAATATCTTTGTCTAACTTTAGCAACAGGGGTTTTCCCACTTATGTTTTTCTACCCTTTTTGTGAATCTTTGAGTAGATATAACTCATAGGGGCTTTTCATACAGCAGACTCCACTAATTTTTTTCTCTGACATATACAGTTTTGTCTGTCACACACTGTACAGCCTTCTTTCCCCCTGTTTGAGGATTAAACTAATTTTGGCAAATGACGATTTCATTACTCCACCAAGGAATGCGGCGGAGTTATGTGACAATCGAGGTTGGTTTGTTTGCCTGTCTGTTTGTTCACAACATTTCTCAAAAATAGACTAACAGATTTTGATGACATTTTCAGGGAAGGTCAGAAATGACACCCAAATGATTAGTTTTTGGCAGTGATGCGGCTTATAGTCTGGATCCATGGATTTGTTAAAGATGTCTGTATCATTGCGAGATGGCGGCACGGCGTCACTGTAACTGTGACTACACGTGAACACTACGTCAGCTGCCTGCTGACGATCACTTGACTGCAATCCTACTACAAATCGACCGCTGCGAACTTATCTGTCGGAAATGATACAAGGAACAACTGATTAAATAGTGGGAGTGTTTCTGAGTCCCATCAATTCCCGCCGCTCGCTACATATTTAGGTATCTGTACGTAACGTACACGTGCATAACACACCCCTGTGCTCAGCGCAAGGTCATTTTGTTTGTGGGTACATCTATATTAAATGGCCACACTCTATGTTGCCATGATTTCTGATCATCAATAACTAATAAACAAATGATGCACTTCTTTAAAAAAAAATGGCTGCATTTCTGACAATGCCATATGGTGGAATGAACAGCCTTGGTGGAGTACTGCACTCTCTGAGTGCTTTTGTAGTTTATTTTTTTGCTCAATGGAAGCTAGAATATGTCGACTTATCTATGAAATAATGCAACTGGGTCTTATTGGCTTTTGCTTAGTTCAGGTGATGAAGGCAAATGCAGACTGTGAAAGTGGAAACAAAACACCATCTTTAGTCCCACTCCTCTTTCTGTTGTTGCCAACCCTAAAGCATTAGGCAGGGGTTGCAATCTAGATCAGAGCTGCACAACCTTACTGCATACTGTGGTGCTTTGCCTGTGTCTCGTGAGCTTGATCTTCTACGCTCATTAGATAAAAAGGCCCTCTATTTTCTAAAGCATGTGACCTAATGGTATTTCGGCTGTGAACTTATGACTGTCATGTAGAAATCTTCTCCTTCTTAGACTAACTCTAATTCACAGCCTTGTATATAATCTTCTACATGATATTTATAAGAAAAAAATCATCTGTATATAATGTTTTTTCTGCAATTGTTGCACTGTGTTCCTTTTTCTTACCTATTCCTGCATTGCCTTTATACTTGTTCTTTGGAGCTGCTGTAATGGTGAACTTTCCCCACTGTGGGATCAATAAAGTTTTTCCTTATCCTTATCCTTAGCTATTATGCTGACTGGATAATGAAATGGGAGTGTAACACTACATGCAAATTTTTTCCAAAAATGAAAACAGATAGCTAGGTAGACAACATTGCCCTATACAGTAATATGATTTTCCCATCAGTAACAACAGGGAAATTGCTGAATTGTTTTCCCTTAAATGCATTAGATGATAGAAACCGCCACATAAGCACATAACAGAAACGCAAAGTTTGGATGTATGAACAAATCCCAAGTGTGCTCCCTCCCTGGCTCACAAGAGCCTAATATATCCCCTGATAACTGAGCCCTCTTACCCTGAGTTACTGTCCCATTGGCTTCCGTGCAGGTCTCCAAAGGAATGCTAGTCCCCCATGCCTATCATTGTCCCTGTCCACACTCATAGACCTCCCTTCTAAACAAATTTTTCATCCATATCACTTAGTCCTATTTATAAGTAACTTCGATTAATCAGCGAAGTTAGTGGTATAATGTCAGGGTTAGGACTACACAAAACTACCTTTCTTTCTAAATGCTAGCACAGTTTAGCTAATAGGCGGTGCAAAATCATGCTCTTCTTTCTTTAAGTGCCATACATACATAGACAACAACATAGACATAAACAGACTTTTTTTAGTAACTGTTTGGATCATACAGTGTGTGGCAAACCAAGTAAGCCTCACCCAAACTGAAGGGTTGTATACGAAGTACTATGGGCGAAAAACAGATACCATTACACCCCTCATTTGTGTTTCCAAAACTACTACTTTTACCTTTAGTCAATCGTGAAATCTCATGAATAAAATGATCAGCTATACCTAAAAAGTATGTTGGTTAAGCTTATTTTCCAGGCAAATGTGTAAATACAGAATTTAACAAGTAAACATACTCATCTGCCTTGGGAAGATTGTTTTCATTCTCCCTCATTTTGTATTCATACTACCAGGCTACAACGACTTCCAAACATGCATTTACAGCTGTCACCAAGTTGCACACTCTGAAACACTACCCACACAAACAAGCATTTATATCGATCAGCAAAGCATTGATCATAGCACCTCACAAAACGGTTGGACTCATTAGGCCAGACATGAACACTGTAGCAGAATGAGTACTTTTACCTCATCAGTTTCTGGACCATGCACATCTAAAATGTTATTAAAATCCTGGGTTTTGGCCAAATCACAGGATGCATACAGGTAATTACGCACTGTGAGCCGGAATGGATGTTTACTTCTCTAGATAACAGACGTTTTCCACCCATTGCTTTTGTGATTCAAGTTACAACACAAGATCTTCTGGTCATGGTGGTCTCACCAGAAACTCTCAATCATTTTGTTTTGTTTGCTGCCTCATGTCTGTAGGCACACCTCGAGATGGCATCACTTGGAAGACAATCCACCCTGCTGACAACCACCATTACCCACTAATACCAATTACTGTGGGGTAAAACACTGTTTACACAATTATTTACTGGCCAGTCATTACTGGCATCATTACCACCCACAATGTGACACATGTACAGCAGACAGGATAATCTACACAAAGGGGAACTCACAAACATAGCAGGTTGGGTGCTGCACTTTACTTATAGTGTTGGTTTAAAAGGTTCTCGGTACTCACCAATAGTGACTGGTGGTAGCTTAACTATCATGGATATTATAATCAACTTGGTGAATAGGTTAAAATGGTTAAATTCACAATAAACCCATTTCTGGTTTTACTTAATTTGAACAAAATCTGAATACCCTCTGTTGAACTATCAAAAAAATACATATACAAGACATCTGACATATAAGTCACAAAGTGAGTATTGAATTTCGCTTTCCAGTTTTACCATTTCGCAAAACGTTTAGAGGGAATAAGGGGTTGCATGATGGTTCCTGCCACATTAGTACCGAAACAATAGCCAAACAATCTTGCCTACAATAACAAAGTGGACTTTCATTTTGCTGGTGGTCATATCCAAACCCTCATGAAGAGGAACTCAGTCATAAAACCTGTACTTCCTCTTCAACACAAAGCCACGACTGTGAGAATACCTTTTTTCCTGACGTAATTAAGGCTACGCGTTAACATTATGCTAAAATGTTAAGCTAACTTAGAATAACCGAGTCACCCATGAAACCAGGTGTTAAGCACAATATTAAGTAAATACAGTACTCGACAGAGCGGTCACTCGGTCTATATTGTCCTTTTTGGGCACGCACTGCATATTTAGAAAAGGTCAGAATAATAAACTACTACAGTTAAAGGCAATGGTCTACCGTTAGGCAAAACGAGAAAGACAAATTAACAGGTCTCTGTGACAACATTGATATGGAAAAGCTCATGAGTGTTCAGTGCTCTCAGGTTAATAATTTCCACCAACGTCACTCATAATAATAAAAATGATTCACCTACACTAAATTAATGCCCCAAAGCGCTGACAGTGCGAAGCTAATGCTGAAACGGATGACAGCTCCCTTGCTAAGTTTGTCGGTAAGTTGTGACTTTGTATTACGTCACATTAAACCTATAATTTCTAAGGTTCAGCTAAACACATATCACGACCGACAGCCTTCACTTACCTTCACATAGAGTCACTATAAGTATATTCCAGGGCTTCTCTGAACATGTTATGGACTTATAAATCCATACCATGCACAGTTCGCCTGCATTGCTGCCATCTTGTCCTAGACGACAGGAAGGGAGAGCTCGCTCTCGGTAACGCCACCATCTCCCACATTTTAAACATTAAATAACTCTTGCATATGAGCGTCCAGGAACACCACACCGAGCCCAGGTTGTAGCTACACTGTTCACATTCGTCTCCTTCCCCTTTGGGCGATGTTGCCCATCTCTGAAAGGGTGTCCGTTACCCTGTCTAGACGTGCTGTTCCGCGGGCCTTCCTGCCTCTAACATGTCCCTTTTCTCTAGCAACTGGAAGCAAATGTTTGTGAACTGACGGCATTGGCCAGACCAGAGCAATCGATCACAAAGCAGCTACATTCACAAAGCTTGAGTCTGAGGCATGTGGCGTAACTTCCAAAGGCTCGATTCAATAAAAATGGGCATTATTAGCGTGATTACTGTTTTTCTTAAATATCCTAAAATAGAGAAATATATTAAATTTGCACACACTACTCCTGCAGAATGCGCTTAAGCAAAAGTCACCATACTGATGTTTCTTTCTTAACGAGTTTATTTGCATATTTAACATTGAGATCATCCAAAGGTAACAGAAAGTAACGTTAATACTGTGATTAGGCTACTAACTGCATTTTAATAGGTAATTAGTAAAGGTCTTTGCATTTTTTAAATAACCCTCATAACCCTGACTATACAACACAATAACTACAGTAGAATACAAATGTGAGGAATCATTTTCAAAAGAAAATGACAATATTTTTGAAAGACAGAAGAGTAAGCTGATAAATTATGTAAATTATGCATTATTTAAAAGGATGAGATGGACAAAACTGGACATTGTGATCGGAAGGGTTATGATGTCTCTGACGTCTGACTAATGAATATAATACATTAAATGTTTAAGCTGTTTTTGTTAAGTAGCTGCCATTTATATCTCTGCAATTTGCAGGGGCAAATTGTTGATAAGAAAATCACATTCTCCAGCTAGTCTCCTTAGTTCTGAGCTTAGAGCTGAGAAGGCTTTATAGGCAACAACAATGAATGGTAAAATGATGAGGAAACTGCATATTTTTGCTTTATATGCATAATTGTAATTGCTTCAGTATTTTCAAGTACTGATATACTGAAAGTTGTAGAAAAATATGATGAAAATTATATATCATGGATAATATTACTTTCTGAAATTTCCTTCAACCAATAGCCTTTCCAGTTCCTTTATTCTTCAGCAAAGTGTAAGCAGCAGAGACTTCTTTAGGAAGTAAGTGGGGGTGGAAAAGCTAAAGTCCACTGCTCAGACAGTCAGGAGGCACCCAGCTGACAAGAAAGCTGCTCATAAGCCCCTGGTGTCTGAAAGGACCAGCTGTAATCTCCTCCACCAAAAGCCATTTGTCTTTGTCAGGCTTCATCTGTCCCCACCCCAGTTACAGACAACAAACATAAGACCTGGAAAGCAGGTGTTAACACCTCTTGTCTAACCTGGTTTATCATAAGTAAACACAGCTGGGGTGGCAGTAGGGTAATTAGAATAACTCACACATATAGCCCGACTATAACTTCCTTTAGAGCCTCATGAAAAACACAGCGGAGAATGGCAATATTTGTCCTTCTTGGTCTCATCCCAGAAGACATAACTGACAAACAAAACCTAATCAATAGTATTTTACACTGTGATATAATTCAGCTAGATAAAATCAAATCAGGGCATGGTTTTTCCAAATTGAAATAAAAATTTTAGATTGCATTTCCTAGAATAAAGGTTGAGCCTCAGTACAATACCTGGTGATTAATTAAGGAATCATATTATAAGATTACATGCATCATAAATACATAAATACCTAAGTGTTATAGCAGCTTTGTATATGATTTTTTTTTTCTAAAAACACGTTTACTTGGGGATTTGATAACTGCTCTGTGGTCTTTTGCTTTGGTCTGGTCTAACGGCTGGCCAGGCACATAGAAGCGCGCGCTCTCGGTGGCTATCATTTGTCTCCCCCTGTTGGCTACCAAGGCGACCAGCATTGTGCAGAACAAAACGAGCTTTTGTTGTCTGCTGATAGATATTTTCTGATTTTGGTAAACAGTGACGAAATCGTGCATACTTCTACACACAAAGTGAGTTAAGGCTCGTATTTAAAGCCTTAAAAGTAGGAGTTGGGGTATTAAAACAAGTCTATCTGTCAAATGACTGGTGAAGCCGCCTATTGGTCAAAATTATAAAATTGGTTTGCAGTTATATATGAATCAGCGGAATGCACGTGCTTGACATGCATTAGCGCATACTCACTACTGTGACATATAATTTACTAAAGTTTTTGCTCTGCGCATTTATTTTTTGCACAGTGAGCATTTTAGAAGAGGCCATAAATCGGATAAATGGAAAACACTATGTGAATAGAGAAGATGAAGGCAGGGAAGTACTGTCCATAGAGTGTGGAGGGAACACCTTGCATAACCCTATCCCCATACTGGCAAAGAAGAAGAAGAAGAAGCACAGTATGAGGATGCAGTATCAGTAACTCTTCTTCACATATTTAAAGCAACAGATGTGCTAAAATGCATTCCATAAGAAAACACGATTACATTTTATAGCTGAAAATATTGCAAAGATAGCCCTTTACATTGATATTCATTTGTGTGTGCAGTGAGTTTGTCAGACAACATCGTGGTAATAAAATTTGTAGTTTGCCAGTGCAGAGCAATTGTGCTTGGAAATGGCTCTGAAGTGACTATTGACATGTAGTCTTAATGGGCTGCATTTCAGTCTCTATTTGTTAGTCATTCATATACCTGACAATTCAGCTGTATTAAAATGCAGTATATGTAAGCACAGAGGGCAGGAGAGATTCAAAGGGAGGTAATTGATGGTTCAAGGTTGCACAGAAGCACAAAGAGCAACATGAAAACAAACTAAACCACAGCCAGTCTGTAATTACTGGTTTGAAATAGATCTAAAAGTTTCCATGCTCTCTGAACGTCCCACAGCATTTAAGTTTGAACATAGGTCTGACTTGTTAGCATCGAACATAATGGTAACATTTGCTACATTACTACACAACACTACACAATCCACTGGATCGTCTTTTCCTCCGATGCTGGGAGTGCACGAAGCCTCTTGTGTTCACAGCAGAGTACTGGATATATTTTACAGTTAGAAAAAAACAGCGCTAGAAAGTAAATAAATGTTGCTAACAGTCAGGTAGCTACTCATTCTGAATTGATGAATAGCAGAATTATCTCATATCTTACCAGCCTTTATTTGCCACATCCGCGTTTATAACATTTACCAAAATATATATACATATATGAAAATGTATTTTTTTACTATATGAGGCATTTGATGTGCGTTTGTCACATGCGATGTTGCAGGGTGTTTTAGTTAGACTTGTTTTTTGTTGAAATTGGCGTTTTATTCTGAAAGGTCGGTGCTGGATGTGTTTTTGTTGCTGCTGTTGGCGGAGCGGATTCGCAGCTTCACGCCATTTTAAGACATCGGCGAGCCGTTGAGCAGCGAGTAGCTTGAGGGCAATGTGATCGACCCTTTTGAAGCTATGCCGAATACTTAGTGGTTTTAAAAACTGCCTTTACGTTATTAGTTGATTGTTAATCCAGTTGATTAACGATTTCTAACCCAGATTACTCTTCCAGCCATGTCGACCGAGGGAGCAGCCGACCAGGTAGCTACATGCTGCAAGCTAGCTCTTGCTTAAGATAGCATGATGTAGCTTGTGTGTTGTCGTGGATAGTGTCAGAATGTCGACATTGCTAAAGTGTATGCATTATGTTGTGACTTTTTATGCGTTTGTAGCAGCAAGTAGCGTACAGTTTTTCGTACTTACGGGTTTTAACACGAAGCTACAAGTTTAGCCTGTTGTACGCCATATTGGCTGTGACTAGTTGTAGCTTTGTCGCTACTTAACGCTAGTTGTTCAGCACGTTGAGCTAACTTTAATATTACCTGCATGTTAACCTGTTATAAGCAACAGCTACTAGTTAGTCAGCTTTGCCAAATCTAGTTTACACTGTGCTGGATGCTACCTATTGGCGCCAGCTATGAGGACCTAGCTAGCTAGTGGGGAAATGATGCGAAGTGTTTGGGACTTGATTTACCTATCAGATGTCTGCGAGTCTTGTGTTCCTCATATTGCAAAGGCGTAATCAATCATTCAAGGCCCGTTTAGGAATACTTAACGCACCCATATGTGTGTGTTCAGTGGTAGGTTGGCCCTCTCCAGCAGTGGGCCTTCAGTGTGCAGCACAAGCATATTCAGAGCTTAAACCATTTTGTCCTGTGCCTTTGTATTGTCTTGCAGGCAGCAGCGGAGTATATCCCCGAGAAGGTGAAGAAGGCAGAGAAGAAGTTGGAAGAAAATCCATATGACCTTGACGCATGGAGCATTCTGATTCGAGAAGCACAGGTTTAGTGACACAGAGTTGTATTCCTGGGGTTAAGGAAACTTGGGCACTAAGGGTGGGGGTTATAGATTGTTAAAATATAAAGCACTACATCTTCTTTTTTCACGCACATGGTTGACATGACTGCATTTTTTTATTTGTTTAATAGTATGGAATGTAAAAGCATTCTCTTTCTTTAGAACCAACCCATAGATAAAGCGAGGAAGACATATGAGCGACTTGTCTCACAGTTCCCAAGTTCTGGCAGATTCTGGAAACTATTCATTGAAGCTGAGGTTAATACTTTTTTTCTTTTCTTTAGTATGCATGGCTGGGTTTTTTTCTAACATGATCAACAATGTGATTTTCACACAACCAAAAATGTCTCTTACTTCAATGAAGTTTAAAGTCACAATTCTTGTTTTGAATCATTGAGCCTGGCTGCATCAATTGGAGTTACCAGCTCTAATGTGTAGTTTCTGTCACAAACTTGATATCGACGGTCAAGAGTAAAAATTACAGACATTTTAATCGTTTAAACGTTATTGAAAACAGTATACACAATGGATTGACGATGGACAAGAAAGATGTACAGACCTTTACATTTGTCAGGCTCTGGCTGGATTTGTTAAGAATCGTGCCTTTAAACACAAACAAAGGGGAAATTAGCTCTAACCATTTCTTTTTCAAAAAATCTTCTTATGTTCCCAGGATTTAAAAAAAAAAAAAAAAAACATATTCTCTGCGCCGTATTTAAATGGGGTAAAGTGCATTTGTTGCATGTCTGGTCTGCAACAGTATTAAAACTGTTTTAATAGTATTGGAGTGCATTAGCCTTTTATTCACTTGTCGTGTCAATTTATTGCCTCCTGTGTCATTTCTTTTGGGTAATTTTATAAACAAATATTTTGATTGTGTGGCCCATTCTTTCCTTGAGACATTGCTCCCCACTCCTTCCAAATACCTGATGAATGACCCATTTGCCTTGATGCCATCAACATGCTTTGCTCTAATGCAATCAGCTATTGATATGATCAATTTTTTCCTTGCACATAATCATATAGTTGCTAACCTTTTAAAGTCCATTTTTTATGCCCTACATCTCTGCTGATGACCACTGCAGGCAGCATTAAACATAATTTGCCAAAAGTTGCACAGTGTTGGCAAGAATGAGAAATTAGCTCCCAGTTTAAAGGTAGTGTGTATTTAATTCAGTGCTGTGAAATGAATGTGGATTTATATTGATGTTGTAGTTGGTGTGGTATGTCATGGGGTTTCTTCCCTGAGTGAATCTACCCCACATACCTTTGCCCCTGGTCTTCACCCATTGAAATGGATAAAGAACACATTCCTGCCTTTTCCAAATGGACTAGGCTTTCCAGGGACAGTCTCTAAATTTCTCTAATTGTGCCAGTAAAACATAAATGTCAGATTGTACACTACTAACATGTTGCGCCCTTAACAATATTGACAGGCAGCCATGTCATAATAAAATAGAATTGTCTAATTATTAATGATGAGTGAGTTGTGCATCATACTGCACAGCAGATAAGAAAGAGGAAGGTCAAACATCGTACACTACTGGTCCTTCATTTGTCTAAGAGACAGGGAAATTGTTATAGGTGAGCCAAATGTAATATATGTTAGAAAATGAAACTAGTATTATAAGGAATAGCAATTTGTTTAGATATTCATCAAAATTAGATTTTGTCCTGCTTGAATTAGGATGGAGTTAAAGAAAACGTTTACACAGGTTAGTTACAAATTGGAAAGACGCATACTATCTGTGGGTGGTGAACTTTAGGCACTGGAGCTGTAGATGTGAGTGTATTGCTGTTAATGATTAGCTTATACTGAACATTTCATGGCAAGATTACATCCAAAAATGCAAGTAACTAATCAAGTTGTCAGACGTTTTACCTCTCAGGCGATTAGGTAAGCTTAGTCTATTGAATTGAGAAGTAGTGGATATACAGGTTTCTAACAATATTAAACGTAGCGAAAAATGTGAAGCAATAATCTGAAGGGAGTAAATTCATTGTACACATAAGAATACTTGATCAGTTAAACTGATTCTGAGGTCAGTATTTAGCACATGGTCAAGTCCCTTAAAGTTCAAAAAGTCAGTTGAAACCTTAATGTTATTTTTCAGTGCATTTTAAAAAATTAACCTCTTTTCAGTTTTACCCACTATTGTTAAACGGGTAAAGTCAAACCCCATCCTAAGATCAGTTGGTGTATTTGCAGAGTTTTTTTGTTTTTTTCGCATATAGAAAATATAAAAGCAGTCGGTAAAATTCTTAAACTATTAATGCCATACAAGGCATTTGCTGGTAAAATATTTTAATTTGTCACTCATATTGTAGTTCATAGTAAAAAGACACCACCCCTCCGGTAAGTATGTGGACGAGCTCTTAGCTTCCCCCTTTCATCACAGATACAGCAGGTTTCGATTTGCTAGACTTAGATTTGTCTAAATTGTAATCCCCATAGTGTTATAGTTCAAAAACTGATGAGAAATTTGATTCAGTTTTTTGTTTGTTTTGGAGGGGGGTTGCATTAAAGAGCATCATATACCCTCGCCCTAGTGTGTGACAGTCCTGTTCTTTTGTAATTTTGCAAAGGCCTAATTTGCAATAGTTGTACCCTTGGCAAATCAAACTAATTCTTTTTCATTACTCACACTGCTTCAAGGCCCATTTGTAGTTTCCAGCTCAATCAGGTTTATTGTACCCAGTGCAATAACTAAATTCCTGGTTGAGTATGATGTGTGTACTTTTATAAGGTGAACATTTTTTGTTTTGCATCAAAGTACGGTAATAGCGTGCTTAAGATGTCATGTAGGTGCGTTGCATATTTTTTCATCTTAAGTAGAATTTAAATTGAGTAGAACCATGTACTTATGTGACCTCATACTAAAGACTCGCCTTTAAAGCAGGAAAGAGAGATGAAGTATGTTCCACTGTAGGAGGAGCTTTCAGAAATTTCCATGACTACATCAGCAGAGCCATTCAAATATAACCTCATTATATTTGTAAATCATGGCCATTATTGAGCTGATCTGTTCTCAGTGGAGAACATAAGATTTGCATCACATGTACTGAAGATTTTTAGGTGATTCCATCAGAGTAATTTGACCGTATATGCCACATTATAGAAAAGTTTAACATTTAGTACAAAACTCAGATTTTAAAAAGAATATTCAATAAAATTTGCCATTCAAATGTGTATCTTGTATTTTTAAGACCTTATGTTTCTCTCACCAGAGATTAATAGACACTGATATTGATAGTGACTTTGTTTTTTTTACAGTATTTAGTGAAGGTCACCTACCCTAAAGGCACTCTAAATGTTGAATCACATTGTTTTGCTCTCTTTTTTGCAAAATTACCAGAGCAAACTTCTCTTTTTGATTTTTTTGAATAGAATTTTTAAGCACATTTAACAGCTCTTACGTGTTTTGAGGCCTTACAGCAGGAGTGGAAAGCTGAGGTTAGAGAGGATGTGAATAAAGAGCGAGGCATTGCAGTCACAGTATATACGTTTTGTCTCAAACTGGCCTCGGCCCCATAGAAAAGTGACAGGGTGGATTTCAGTTGGCAGCATTGTGTGAATATTATCATCAGACTTATGCGAGCCTCTTGTGCAAGCACGCTTTTATTTTTCAAGCTGTAAGGTTGTTAGGAAGTTGACTTTTTTCTGTAATTGTTTCACCTTGAGGCTCCAGCAAAAATAGTTGTCAAGCAGTGTGCTGTGCTTTCTTAGTCCTTGGCGATATTTCCCTGCCATGTCAACTATTACTTTTTGTCCCCACAAGGCTATTTTCTTTTTTTGTTGTTGTTGTTTTACCTTGTTCAGCACAGTAATGAAAACACAGTGGTATAGAGTTGGTTTGCCCACATAAGCCTGCCCTAATAGAGGAGAAAAACAGCCGCACTTATATGCTGTAGAGGCTGCTATGAGGCTATTGCATATGAATATTATGAAATTCAGCACCACAACAGTGTTTACCAAGGGCGGACGCACACCTGGGGCTGTGAAAGGAAGAGACTTTTTTGTGTTTCTCAGATTTACCTTCCCCTTTCTTCAGTATTTTTCTTGAAATTAATATTGAAATTCTGCATTGAGTCTGTAATATATCATCTTTGGTGTTTTTTCTGGGTTATGTGGCGCATCTACAGAAAGAAAATAAACCCCTTTCTAAAAGTAATTTGTCATTCTTGTGTGAATTTCACTTTGTTGATCTTCAGGGTCCTGTGTGTGTGTGTGTGTGTGTGTGTGTGAGTGATTACATTTGCATGAATGCATGTTTCCTGTAAGCCTTAAGTCGAGGAGACTTGAAATAACGTTGCATTTACACTCTTATTTGCAGATCAAGGCTAAAAACTATGACAAGGTAGAAAAGGTAAGTGTCCATTGCACTCGTGAAAACTGATGTGTGTTATTCAAGAATCTAGGAAGGGATGTTTTAGTGTTTTGAAATATTCTAACTGTTAAATAAGGGAAAATAGTTTGTGTGAATAATGCTAGAATATACATCATGCTCATCATAAAATCATCATGAAAATGAATGTGAAAGGCATGTTGTTTTTGTTCTAATAAGCTCACAATGTGCATATGAAATAAAATGTTGAATGAAAATTAATTAAGGCTCTTTGAAGTTAGAGTCGATGCTGATTTTTATCCATAGCATTATAGGGTTAAAAAACTAAAATGTGTATTGTTTCCTGTCTGTGACTAGCATCACTGCACACATGCACATAAAACCTTGAATCATATTTAACTGATAGCACTGTTAACGTCTGCACAGTTTTGGTGTCTCTGGGTGTCCACACTTCAGACATTCTGCGAGTCTCTTAAAATGTTATCATGTTCAGCTTTTGCCTGAATGTTAATGCAAAAATGTTTGCACACACAAACTTTGAAGTTGGAGGAACTCACACAAATTGTACGCCACATCTTAGGGCTACTTTTAATAAAGCAGAATAACTAAAGTGCAGTGCATAACTATGCTGAACAAAAGCTGGAATCCCTGCCAAATCTGACACATGGATTTAAATAAAAACAGCTCTTCTGTGTTTCCTTCGTTGTAATTCTGCTATGTGGCAAACACATCATTTGCATGATAATTTGAACATGGATTACAACTGTGAATCGCTGAAGATGACCTGTTGTCTTGAGCATATACAGCATATACATCTAACATCCTCTTGCCCCTGCAGCTGTTTCAGAGATGCCTAATGAAAGTGTTGCACATCGACCTGTGGAAATGTTACCTCTCATATGTTCGAGAGACCAAAGGGAAGCTTCCCAGCTACAAGTAAGACAACATGCTGCACTGTGTGGTTAATTACAGTACGTTGATGTGCTACCCTCCTGGAAAATACACAATGTTCATCTTACATTTATCATCTTACCTGCAGAGAAAAGATGGCCCAGGCATATGACTTTGCCCTGGATAAAATTGGCATGGAAATTATGTCTTATCAGGTACACAGATCTAAACATTGATTTGTACTGTGGTGTATGAAGTTCTGTTATCTACTGTCACCTAACAGCATTTTTTTTCTGTTCTCAGATTTGGGTAGACTACATCAATTTCCTAAAAGGAGTGTAAGTGTTTTTCTTGATATCTTTAAGACTTCCTAAACTGCATTAGCATCTTCTAAATATTGACATTGTTGTTTTTTGTTTTATTAGTGAGGCAGTGGGCTCATACGCAGAGAACCAGAGAATCACTGCTGTAAGGAGGGTTTACCAGAGAGGCTGTGTGAACCCCATGATTAATATTGAACAGCTCTGGAGAGATTATAGCAAATATGAGGAGGTGAGTGATCCACTCAGGCGTCTAATCTCTTTCTGTCTACTATATTTTAATATGTAAGGAGTCTTGGCTTTCTTTAAATGCTACATTGATTTGTGTATTTCCTGAACAGGGAATCAATGTTCATTTGGCCAAAAAGATGATTGAGGATCGGAGTAGAGACTACATGAACGCCAGGAGAGTGGCCAAGGTGAGACATTGAACAGAGTATCACAAATATGCTCAGACCTGTTTTGAATCCTTGTGCCATTTCTTGTATTTGTAAACTAATACAGATTGTTGAATGTTTTGCATTTTACAGGAGTATGAGACTGTGATGAAGGGGCTGGACAGAAATGCACCTTCGGTACCACCCCAGAACTCCCCTCAGGAGGCCCAGCAAGTGGAAATGTGGAAGAAGTATATCCAGTGGGAGAAAAGCAACCCACTGAGAACAGAAGATCAGACCCTCATCACAAAGAGAGGTGACATTTGTAGCCAAAATATATTGTAATAAAACTTGTAAATCTGTTTCTTTATATGCCTCAAAAGGCCTGTGATTCCTGTAATGTTGCTCATTTGCAAGTTTAATTATTTTTTAAATGGTTGTCAGAAAATATAATGTGTGAATACTTTTCCTCCACTAGAGGGCAAAGTTTCACACTTTTCTCCTCAGTCATGGTTCAGATGCACTGATTTTGTATTTATTTCAAGACTAGGTAGTGTAATCAGTTGTTGTGTTTTGTATTGCAGTGATGTTTGCCTATGAGCAGTGCCTGCTGGTGCTGGGCCACCACCCTGACATATGGTATGAGGCAGCCCAGTACCTGGAGCAGTCCAGCAAACTGCTGGCAGAGAAAGGGGTGAGAGATGAAACCTTTCACTCTCAAACTGTGTGTGTCATGCTAGGTCAAACAGGCCAGAGTTCTATAAATGTTCATTTTTCTCTCTCAGGATATGAATAATTCCAAACTCTTTAGTGACGAGGCAGCTAACATCTATGAACGTGCCATCGGGACTCTTCTGAAAAAGAACATGCTTCTGTACTTTTCATTTGCTGACTATGAAGAGGTGAGCGTCCAGTTTTGTATTCAGCAGACACAGTATATATGATGTTACAAGGCACTGGGACTCACCAATACATGTATTTTATCACATTAGAGTCGCATGAAGTACGAGAAAGTCCACAGCATCTATAATAAGCTGCTGGCCATTGAGGACATTGACCCCACGCTGGTCTACATCCAGTACATGAAGTTTGCCAGAAGGGCAGAGGGCATCAAATCAGGTCGCACCATTTTCAAAAAGGCCAGAGAGGATCTTCGTACACGTCACCATGTGTACGTGACTGCTGCACTAATGGAATACTACTGCAGCAAGGTAGGAACACATAATCACATGTTTAGTATGCGGACTGTATAATGTGACTCAGTGGACATCTACAGAGCTCTTTAATGCTTTACTTACATGAAATTTATTTCTGCCAACAGGATAAATCAGTGGCCTTCAAGATTTTTGAGCTTGGTTTGAAGAAATATGGTGACATTCCAGAGTACATACTTGCGTACATCGATTACCTCTCACACCTTAATGGTACGTAACAATGGTATTGTACATCTTCAACAAATTCTATGAATAAATATTGATATGAAGTAAGCAGTGATGTCTTAGTATCTGCCTTGAAAAGATGAAGTGTCTCTTCTGTTGCTGTCAAAGTAATAAAAGTCTGACATGTAACCCTGCTTTTTGTGTATGTGTGTGTTTCCCCTTGTCATTTCTTTCATCAGAGGATAACAACACCAGAGTTTTGTTTGAACGTGTCCTCACCTCAGGAAGCTTATCACCAGAAAAGTCAGGGTAATGTCAACATTAAATACGCTGTGTGCTCGTACGCCTGTCATAAAAATGATATCTCTGGCAGTGTTTGTTAACTTTGATGCGTCTTTTCTTCCTCAGCGAGATCTGGGCTCGGTTTCTGGCCTTTGAGAGCAACATAGGCGACCTGGCCAGTATTCTGAAAGTAGAACGCAGGCGTTTCACTGCGTTCAAGGACGAATACGAGGGCAAAGAAACGGCCTTGCTCGTGGATAGATACAAGTTCATGGACCTGTATCCCTGCTCTACCAGTGAACTCAAGGCCCTTGGATACAAGGTGTGCGTTTTGCCAAAGCAGGTCATGTTTGTCTGTTGACTTGAACTGATATTTAACTTGTATCTGCTGTGTGTTTGTAGGATGTGTCTCGTGCCAAACTGGCAGCGCTGCTCCCAGAGACTGTGGTGGCCCCCTCTGCGCCTGCACTAAAGGATGAAGCTGACCGTAAACCTGAGTACCCCAAGCCAGACACCAATCAGATGATCCCCTTCCAACCACGTCACCTTGCCCGTACGTAATCCGTCCCTGCTCAGGATCTTTATCCAGTAAATCCGTGAAACCCTACATGCAAGATTATTAGTCTTTCCGTATGTTGGCTTATGTTAGTAAAGTTTGTTGTTTCTTTCCACTGCTTTCTCAAAGGGACTCATCTTTGACGTAGCATCTCATATTTCTCCCTACAGCTCCAGGTTTACATCCTGTCCCTGGTGGCGTTTTCCCAGTTCCCCCAGCTGCTGTAGTCCTAATGAAGCTGCTCCCTCCGCCTACGTGCTTCACTGTGAGTAGCAGTAGCTGAATGCTATCAAGCTCATACTCACTGGCAATGAATAAAAGACTTAAGCAGCATTTTTTTTTTCTTACTGAAAGAATTCAAAGACTCTGTGATTGTTTCTTGCTGCAGGGTCCCTTTGTTCAAGTGGATGAGCTCATGGAAACTTTCAGGAGATGCACACTTCCTGAGAGTAAGTTGTTTTTACCAGCACTTTAGATGAATCCATAGCATTTCTATTTTTAGTCACATTAGAGATGGTGATGGGAATTGTCAGTCATGCAGGGATCAGATAAACACTTTTTGGAATTACGGCTGTTGGCATAAAATGTATTGCAATCTGTGAAAATGTTGTTCTTCTCCTTACATGACATGTAATTGATGCATTTTCTGTCCTCTCTATAGCTGTTGATGCTGCTGTAGAGCTGATCACTGGTAGACAGCCCGATGCAGGAGGCGAGGGCAATGGAGCCATGGAGAACCACGCTATAGCCAAGTCACTCAAGAGGCCTAACGCAGACTCAGACGAGGAGGATGACAAAGGAGCCGTGGCTCCACCCATACACGACATCTACCGTGCACGCCAACAGAAGAGGATTCGATAAACTCAAACACACATTGAGCCCTTCAAGAATGTAATCTTAACAGGTGGTCATATAGGAGAAATGTACACGTCTACATGACAGATTATACATCCCCTCATCTCTGTACTGAAGACGAGCGAGCACACACACACACAGACACACACACACACACACACACACACAGTCAGAAAAAACATCCAAACATGCATACAGTATGCACACCTGAGTGTTTATGTGGTATCTTTTTTTCTGTTTTGTCAACAGTTTTTATTTTTAAAGACTGGCCCTTATACTGTACAAAATTTTTAATTCAACCATTGGTTTTGACACACAGCTCAGTTTTGGCCTTGTTATGTTCCAGGGATGGCAAAGTGGAAACAAGCTTTTTTTAGATAACTGGAGGAAACACGATTCCTTTCAATAAAAGTGGAAAATAAATCAACTAGACTTGTTTTTTATTTTACTTTATAGCTTTGCTGATGCCATATGTGTTATTGTCTTGTAGTTGTAGGCTTTATAATGACCACTAAGAGGCAGTATATGACTTTTAGTGATTGCTCTGGGAGCACCAGCTGCCTTCTGTTCCAAGAATCAAAGTCCCACTCTGAAAGACAGCAGATTTTCACAAGGATTTGCTTCTGGTTGCTTTTGGCTTTGTAAACCTGACACTTGAATATGGCAACTGAAAATAGGTTTGCTGGCAATTTTTTTTTTTTTTTTTACTATAACAAAGGCAAACCTTTCAGGTATAACTAATTTAAGCACCATTAGCTGCCATAACAAAAGCTGACACTTTATTTACTCTGATAAATTCTACTCAATTGAACAAGCACAATGCACATTTTTAATAGCAGGCAGCTGCTCCTTTTCATATTGTACTCAACAGGTAATTATTTGTACAGCACTGCTTTGTTCTGAGTATGTGGCAGCACTATCTCAGCTCCTATTCATATGTAACACTGTAGTATAAATGAATCAGTTGTGCAGAACGCCTCTCTACACCCACATAATGTCTGAATGCTACTTTGTATTTTGCACTATTTGGAAAAAGGATAGCTTTTAGAATTTGAAACAACAAAAATAACATCTTTTTATTGTTGGTGTTTTGATTTAATAGCTTCTGAGTAATAGATGTTTGAGAATAATTTAATTGTGTTACGGTAAACTATAAAGTCATTTAATTGCTTGTTAAACCTTTTCTCAGCGCCTCAGTGGTAGTTTGAAGTCATTGATTACAGCTGGAGAGCAGTTAAAGTACATAAAGTGGCTTTGTTTTCTAGAACTCTAGGCATAACTAAAAGAGAAAAAGAAACAGTTGCTGGACTCCCAAATGACTTTTTTAAGTTTTACACAAAGACAGTTTAGGTGAAAAACAATTTCACAAGTTTTTTAGATGACATGAGAAACTTCAGGAGAGAAAAAAAGCAGCCATCACAATTATGCCACTTTATTTGGGTGAATCAAGCACTGGCCAAGCACTGCAAGTTTTGTCAAATTTATGTGGATATATTGGTCAACATAACAGGTATTATTTGGTCTCTTTATGTCAGAATAGACATTGTGTCTTCTATTCAAACAGTGCCATGTAAATGCTTGCACACTAAACAGTTCCAGTTGAATTTTATTATAGACCTGCAAAAATACAAACAAGATGTTTGTGGTTTTTAACTCAGTCTAGGAATTCTTCTTGCATGTGGAAATTTGGAAGCAATTTCCTCATCTGATTAGAAGGATTACATAAACCGTATTTAAAACAAAAGCCTGAAGATGCCACTAAAACGTGGCAAAGGTTTTCAGTTGAAAAAACAACAACAAAAAAAGTACAACATCTGTTTTTTTGATTTGTTGCAACAAACACAACAAGCCAGAGGGCTGAATCTCATGAATAACTCGTACTGTTTACTGCAGCGCAACATCAGACTTTCAAATTTCCAGTTTCATATTTCCGTTTGAAGGTTCCTCACACATAGCTGTACTGTACATCACATTGTATAAGAGAAACCACATGAAATGACACATTTTTATAGCTAACACTGTTCCTATTGCACAATCACAAACAGTATATCCATTGATAAGCGATGTACAGATTCATCATTACTTGCTTTAGACATATATTGTCATCACAATGTGTGATGTGAAAGCATAAAAAGAAAAATCTCTCAGGAATTCTTGGTTCATATTTTAATTTTGGGGAAAGCAACAGTCTCATACAAAACCAACAAGGACATCGCATGTTAGTGTCCTGCACCAAATAAAGTAAATATGTCCTTAAATATTGCAGCTTATTAACAGTCTCAACGGTTAAAATTCACATTCTTGTTCAGTAGTCAACTATTTACAGACAAGGAAAAAAATCCACATCATTTGCATCACATTGACTTTTACATCTACCTCGTTTTACATTCTAACACATGATTTTTATTCAAACTGATAAATATTACCGTAGCAACATGTTGACACTTGACAATCTATTTCCAAAGTATTGAATGAAAATCTCCGGGTGACCTTTGTAAAACTGTCCCAGTAGCCGTCTCTTCTCTTTGGAGGAGAGTTTCGGATTCTCGTGGACTGTCCGCAATAAAGACAAAAGCTCTTCTTTAGTGGTTTTTTCTGCATTATCTGAATAGTCCTTAGCACTTAACCTTGTGCAGTATGTTGATCCTGCAGTAAAGAGAGATAGAGGAAGAAAAATTAACTGAAGCAAGAGTTTGTCTTTGTTAATCATGAGAGATTTCTACTGCAATGTTGATCAGTCACATGAAAGGATACAGGAAAAATGTGCAAACCTGTCATCATATCCGGATCCTTCCCCTTCACAATATTCATTACTCTGTCACTAACCATCTTGTGCAATGAGACAGGAATCTGTTGGAAAAGACAGCAAAGTAGGATACGCAGTTTATTCATCTTGACTTGAAGATGAAGCATTAATATAAATACAATCATGATAAGTGGAATGTCTGCATTCTGAGCAGCCTGTGTAAATAGCATTTCTACCGACCCAGTAATACAAGGTCTTTTGCTGACATGCTGACTGATATCTCCCCTACAACACACTGGCAAAGACATAACTCAGGAACACTCACCTTGAACAGATCACAGTGGTTGTCCATCATAAACAGAACCATCAAGTCTACCTTTCCTTTGGAGAGTCTCCTGCTGTAGACGATGGCACTGGAGAAAGACCTTTTCACCGCCATCCTGTTCTCGATCTAAAAGACGCAGTTAGTATAAGTAAAATCTAACATTGCTGTACAGATTTACAGAAGGTGCTCACAAGCGCTGACCTCTTTGTGCAGCTTGACTTCCTGCCGTTTGGCTGCAATGGCCATGAACCTCAGGAGCCTCCGAAGCTCCTCCCTGCTGCGAGAGCCCTGCAGCTTCAGGCTCAGCTGCAGCGCCTCCAGAGCGAGCTCCGTCTTCCCGTTCACTGACAACACAGTAGCTTTTTTTAATCAAAAAAGGCAGCAACACAAACAGTTTACATCTGATTTACATCTATCATTGTAGATCCAGTGGCTTCTTCTCTTACCAAGTAGTTCGGAGATGCCGGAGTGGATATCGAAAACGTGGTTGCTGAGCAGAGGCGGCTGCTGTGTGTCACCGTAATGCTGAGTCAGGACCTGGTAGAGCATCTTCTTACACTGAGGCAGGTCGTCTGCACAACCAGCCAGACCTCGACTGACCTCCACCACCAGCTCATCAGGCAGGAACTCCAGACAGTCCACCGCCCCTGACATCCACTCATCCGCCCTGAGGGAGATGGATGTGTTCGTGTTTTAAATATTTATATTTTGGAGGTTTTTGCCGTTTTTTGATAGTGCGGAGGTACATGAAGATACAGACAGGAAATGAGGAGGATGAAGAGAGAAGGGCTGATATGCAACAAAAGTCCAAACAGCTATTAGTCAAACCATTGACATTGCAGTTCTGCAGCATGTGCCTTAACCCACTGAGTGCCCCAGATGTAATGATTTTAAATACACTCAACAGATTGAGCAACAGGGCAATGGGAAGATGTGGAGACGATTGTATGAGCACTTAAATTTTTGTGATTTAGAGAGAGCGTAATTGCACCCACTAAACATGGACTCTTGGTCATTTGTGGGTAAAGCATATTTTGGCAAAACCAGGCAAAAGAAGAGTAGTTTTATTTATCTAGATATATAAAACCAGCAGTAAACAAAGCATTTCATCATTTTTTTAGTACTTAAGTAGAGCACTGAGTGGGGCACCACACTATAAATACTCTATTACAGGTTAAAGTCCTGCATTACAAATTTTCCCGTGGTAACTGCAGAATCATATTAGCAACAAAAGGTACTTGTAGAAGTAACACATTTGCAAAATCATTATGCAAAATTACCTCTGTCAGTGTTATGTCATTATATTAAAGATCATCTTTATTTACACATCCATATGTAAGTGGAACTTTAATATTTAATGTAAATCACAAGAAAGCAATTTAAAATTAATATTGATAAATACAAGAGAACTGTAAAAGCCTTAGAGGACTCACTGTGCTTCACTGAACGCCTTCAGAACCTCTCTGTCGAGGTAGCTTGATGTGTACAACAGGTCGGGGTCGCTGTCCATGCCATGCAGAGAAGGTCGTGATGCGTCCCTCCCCTCCAACAGGTTCTCCAACAGAGGGAGCTCTATCAACTGCAGCAGCCTGACCACCGCCTGCTGGTGCCACACTTCATCCACAACTGTGAAAACACCACAAGGGTCACACAAATGCTCAGAGAGACAGAAGACAACAAGTGTTTGTGACATGAAAACACAGTGTCTGCTTTAGGTCACGCTCCTGCATCTCATCAGATAGAAAGCGACTTACGCTGCTGTGAGAGGCCGAGGTTTATCATCTGAGGGGTGATGGTCGAGCTGAGGTTGAGGTTTCCCAGTACGTCCTCCAGTGATTTGTCGCTTTTTGCAGGGGAGTGGGTGGAGTAGCTCAGCACCTCTCGCCTGAAGAGTCACGTAATAACAGCAATCAGCGGAAATGATTTCAGAAAAAAATGAATCGACTCATTACAGGGACAGATGTAACATCGGGGCACAAATGTTTTTCTAGTACCTGTTGTTATCACAGTTTGCTTCTGCTTTGATTATGTTTGTTTTTATATCAAAAAGACAAAATAAATGCTCATTTTCTAGCATTAAATCATTTTCAGTCATTAAATTGAACATGTGAAGTTTGTCTTCTCTGTTTGTTGAAATTATTCCTGTGGAGATTTGACTTGATGGATGCTGCAAACAAAATAAACAAGTTCTGTTTAAACAGTAAGGGTACATTGTTCCTCTGAATATTTTGTCTCCCATCTCGTCAAAAATGAACCAAAGCCAAAGTGCCGAGGCCATGTGTTAGCGTCACATGAGTAATGAAGTCTACCTGTAACCTGGATGCAAAGGAGAATAACCTGAGTTTAAAAGAACAGTTCAACATTTTTGTAATATGTTTTGAACTGCCTGCCAGAATATTTAAAATAACATCCACTGACCACCACCTCCAAAGCTGCCTCGTCAATTTATACATGCTAAATTGAAAGTGTAAAATGTTGTGCTTTTACAGGGGATGTGTGTCAAACTAGTCCTCAGCTGGGCAGCACTATGAGTTTGCCAGTTCGACCAACAGAGACTCCAGGAGGTCACAGCAACCAGACATGAAATATGTGGCACGCAACACCTCAATTGTTCATGTACAGTAGAAATTGTAAGAAGGAGAACAGGTTAACGTCATTTTTTCCCCCCCAAAAAATGTATTTAGTCAAAAGTGAAGACATTTTAAAAAATTCCATAAAACTTAAACTCTGGCTGCATAAAAAACTTAAAAGATATGAAAACATGGATTTAGAGGAATAACATTTAAAGCCCTGTGCCCCATTTAAACTTGTAATGAAATTTCTACTGTAAAATATGCCAGAGCTACAGGGTTTCAAAGATAACTGGGTTCTGGCAGTTGTCCATTTCCTATTCGTTTCAATAGGGATTTTTCAATGCAGTTTTTTGCAAAATTTGTTCATACCGCACGACAAATTGCTAACAAAAGACATAGCACACCATGCTATGTCGTGCTATGCTACTAGTTTGCTTTTGTTACCTTCATTACAGAGCCAGCCTTTCTGTTTCATGCTGTTTCTAGCCTTTGTGCTGAGTTAAACTGGCTGCTGGAAATAGCTTCACATTGATCTTACAGACATGAGACTGGTACTGATTTTCCTCATCAAACTCTCATGTTTTAGTGCAAATACCTTAGTGTGTATTATCTGTTTAATCTTTCTTTGAATATCTTCAGATTTTTCATTCACATTGTCAGTGTTAAGACTGCATGATGGGACTCTGAAAGTTTCATCTTATGCCTGACTAGTTCTCAGAGGCACCCAATCTGAAGTCATACTGGATTTAGGATTAGCTCCGGCTGTCATGAGGAAAGAGTACAAAGCAAATCAAAAAATGAGATCTGAAGATGTTATGACATGGGACTTTACCTTTTATGTGACGGACTGAAGCCGTTCTTGTTCCTGTTCATGCTTGGGGAGTCATAGCCGCTCTCGATGGTACTAGTGGAGTGGGAGTTGGTCAGTGCTGCTGTGGAGCTGCTCTCTGGACTCAGGAACCTGTATAAACTGCAACTACTGTCCTCAAATGTGGCTCTCTTCTTTTCCTTCCCAAACACCTTAATGCCCACAGGCTCAAATACCCTTGATTCCATCAGGGCCTGACAGAGACGGACAGCCTTGTAGCGGGGCACCGCCTCATCACCAAAGAAACGGTTCAGGGTGATGTGCGCCAACACAACATCCACAGCCTCCGAGCCCAGGAAGCAGTCATGGTAGGACTTCAGGTTGTGGCGCCGCCGCTTGACTTCCACGTGAGTATGGAGATTGGAAATGATGCTTGTCCAGATATACGTAGCCCGAAAAGGCTTCCCAGCCATGCCTTGTTATGATGGAGGAAGAAAAGAGAGAATCAATGGATGGAGAAGGAGACACTATCAGAAATGTGAGAAAAGGAGTTAAAGTAGTAGTAGGAGTTATTTATAATAATCATTTTGACTATTTCCTCATATGATATACACTAAACCATTCCATCAAATAATAAAGCAAATAAATAATCGAATAAGAAAAGGAGGAACAAAAATGGAGGCTGAAACTAGATGTTTTAAACTTGCAGACACTATAAAACCCCTTCATAACTTACTCAGATTTCCCAAACGCTTATCTTCTCTGTGAACTACTTATTATTCCACAACTGACGTTCTCAGCTTTGTCTACTGTCTGAGCACTTTCCCGGAAATTGCAAGGAAACACACACTCCCTGTCCTCTGTGTAATGTCACATAATCACAATCTGTGTTTGAGTTACTGTATGTGGGTGTAACGGCACAAGTCCAGGATCAATGCATCTCACAAAGGGGCGGTAACTGAATCCAAATCCTCTTTCGATGCATCTTTGTGCACAGCACAGTTACAAAAACCTCATTTTGATTTATAAATGTGAATACTAAGAATCAAATACTCAAGTCAGGAAAAAAATCTTTGGATGGTCATCCCATGTGCCTGATTTTGTTAAGATAACAGAAGACAAATGCAATCTCTCTACAGAGCACATTTAATCAGAAATACACCAGGAAACAGAGACAATGATGACATTGTGAGGGTTCTGTCACAGGAAGATAGTCCGATATGTTCCTGTTGCTCCATTGCTATCAACACATACACAAAGCTGCAGAATATTCATGCAATCAAACACTGATGTGTTTAATATTCCATCATGCAATTTGTGAGCACATCTTCTCTGTTGTTCTATTAACGATGTCTTTGCAGAGGGAAAAAGACTTGTGTCATCTACCACAAGTCAGACCAGTGAAAAAGAAACAGAGCTGACCTTAGTGAGATGCTTTCATCTCACAACAGGATGCATATAAAGCCTGTTGAGCAAATGTTAGAAGATCTGAGGGACTTGTTGAGGCCAGGGACCATAAATCAGGGTCTGACAGCAGCAGCCAGACTCCATGTTATGATAGCACGATGTGACAAACACGATTACTGACCCATCTGTAAAACCTGAGAACAAACACACTTGGGAACAGTACAGCGGCAAGCAGATGTTCTCCCACTCATCTCAAAAATTACAGCAGCTCACTGAGAGCAGACGAAGCTTGGTGGTGGATAATCTTGGTGATCTATTGATTAATGAGATACATCTACGTCAAACTGCGTCTCCCTGTGGGGAAGAAGAGACTGTCCTGATCTGCAGATTTGCCTATCAGGAAAGAACACCTGGGGCTGCAGCAGCTGTTCAAGGAAGAACACCTTGCAACAGTTTGCATGGAATTACAAGAAAGATAACAGAATTGAAATCACTGTTTCATTGATTGCCTAAGTTTGAAAAATTATCTAAAACAAATGTGATACATCCACATTGTGCACACATCAGTCAATACATTCACTATAAACTAAGTGCAGAAGAATAAAAGTTTTATATGCTTTTTTGTCAGAATAACTTGTAGTAAAAATAAGTTGCATTATCCTAATGAAATCCTTAAATAAGGAGTTAAAGCGAGGCCATCTGGAGAATCCCATCAGGGGTCCCTGGATTACCAGTCACACATTAAATCCGGATCTGATCAATAGCCATTAACGCTTGTTAAAAAGGAATAAAAGTGGGGGTTAGGTGTGGGTCAGAACAATCCTGGGAACCCGGCTGTGTTCTGTCACCTCTTGTTGCTTGCTCCAGGCTGAGATTTGAGCTCAGTTTGCATAGCTGACGCCAGTCTCCTTCCCTGTGACTTAAGTCCTCTTTTTGAAAAAAAAATACTGCACAGATAGGCTGCAGGGACAACACAAGAGGGGACTGATCTGCGTTTCAGCCAAGGACAGCAGTGCACCGTGTGTTTGCATACATCAGTGGGGGTAAATAATCACACAGGGAGCAGCGCAGTGAACACATGGGAACCTTCCCCCAGTGAACGCAGCGGTGCGCAACACAACTCTCCAAATCGGAGCTGAATGATCACTGCAGTAGTAAGAGGAAAAAGGCATTTTTAAGGGCAAGAGCGAATGAATCCAGGTAATGAAAATGCAGTGTGGCACCATCAGACCAGTAACAGCAGGTTGTTAATAGCCTGTGGCAGATACCTTCATTCCTCCAGCAGGCTGAGACTGGTGAGATTAACCGATCAGGCTTTAGGGCACAAAACGGCCCGTATGGATTTGAATCCTCAGTCTGTCCTGTGTATTTATGTGCATGCTGGTCTGTACACACACCCTTAAATACCCTGTTGTATTGGTGTTTTAACACAAACACTACACTGCCGACTACTGAGTCGATTTTGAGCAGATGTCAAACATCATTTTTAAAAAGTAAGCTGTTTTCATGAATTGCTTCCAACTGATCTGCAAATTATTATACGATTCATGAGACATTAACAGATCCGTAACTTATTATTGAGAAAGTGTAAATGGTGCCTTTTTGATATAGAACTTTCAAAACTTTACACTGTTGATAAATTGGCCATTTTGTGGCACAAACAAACCCTTGTCTCAACGCATTCTCTGAAATAAATTCTGTAATAAGCCCACTGGTCTTAAACACGCACGGTGCGTAAAGTTCGTGGCTAAATTGTGGCACAACATTACATAGGTCGAAAATGTCACTTCTTCAAGCAGCTCCTCTCAGAACAACAGGTTACAGAACTAAACATACAAACTGTCCAGGTTGCAAAATTATTTGAAACACAGATTTAAGAACATCTACCCTGAGTTTGATCTCCAAATAATGATTAAATCGCTATTACCTGGCGTTCGGTGCATGGGAGCTTCCTCCAGTGACTAAAGCCAGCCATTCAGACCATGTCCTTGGTCTTCAATTCACTACGTGACGCACGCAACTAACCACAGTCAACCCCGAAACCGTCTCCTCCCACTGTAATACATTATTCATGTCCCAATCACCGCCCTGCCTGCGTTATAATGAGGCTCCTGCTGTTTTCCTTGAAACTAAAGTAACTCTTTTTTTAACCTTTGGGCGCATCTTTCTGAGCTGAAACTGTAAATAAATGAGTGTGGATAATCAGGCACACAAAAGTTTCTCCAGAACAAGGTTGTACCCTAATAAGTAGCCAAAACGTGCTTCTTTTATTGTGTGCGTAATGTGCGTAACTGATCTTGTTTCCTTCTCCAAATCTTCAGTTCTCATTCTCATTGGCTTTAAACATGTACTTTCAGTAAATTAGGTTCAGTTTAAAGGAAACGCTACAAAATCCTGGAAGGTTTCACACAACCTTTCACTCACCAAGACACACCCATACAGTCTACAGTGGTGTGATAAAGACTCACAGTGTGTAACATCAGATATGGATGTTTCCAGAAAGACAGGAGAGTTTGAAAGGTTGTCATTTAAAGGACAAAAGCTGAGAATGCGGATGCTTTGGAAAAGCAGCTTCCTGTGTCCTTCAGTCAAAACAATAGCCATCACTGGAAACACCGTTTGGTAACATGCGACTGCAGGTGCCTCAGGTGTCAGAGGCTGCCCTCATGCTATTCCACCTGTATAATCAGTGGATTGTTACTAAACAAACACACACACACACACACACACACACACACACACACACACACACACACACACACACACACACACACACACACACACACACACACACACACACACACACACACACACACACACACACACACACACACACACACACACACACACACACACACACACACACACACACATCCAACAGTAAACACACATGAGCTGAAGCAGGGACAGATTTCAGGTGAGGCTCTAACCTGGTGCCTTCTTTCTTGGGGTGTAATCTGACAATGGAAAAGCAGTAAGGTGACACTGTAAAGCCAATGTTGGTCACTTGCTGAAAGGGAGACTGAAAGGTAGACAGCTGTTATCATCACGAGGGACAAGTACAGTGCAACGGGCGCGTAACTGGGGCAAACCGGTTTGATTACTGCCCTCTTGACATCTTTTATGGTGAAAAAAATGCTGCTTTACACCTGAAGGTGTGGCAGGTCCTGTCTAGTCTCTTCCAAACATTTGAGCAAAACAGACACTTTAAAAACATATTAGTTTGAAGACAAAGTTTGATAATGGCTTCCTGCTGAACTGCTCTTGAGCAAGGCAGGTTTTTTCACTTTGTTTCTCTTGAGCTCCGATGCAGATTTTACACTTTTACTTTGGAAATGTAGAATTCAGTGTTTTTGAAGCCATACTAGAAACACCTCTGCTTCACCTGTTTGATTTTTCTTTACTTATTTCTTGTGCATCCTTCAATTTTGTTATTAAATTGCTATCACTGTTTTGTATTCTTACCTTCTAAGAACACAAAGCAGGGATGCCGCTGTGCCTTATAAGTTAATACACCGATCACGAGCCACAAAATGTGCAGTTAAAATGTGGCTGAGGACTGTAGTTGCATCCCCATCGGCAGCAATGAAGAAGATCTTGTGTGTTAATTAAAACCTTTCATCTGAAAAAGACAAAAAAAAATCTAATGAAATCCTGCCTGAAGAGACAACATGAATGAATCACAGGCTGCTTAAGTAAAATCCCTTTTTCCTTATTGAAGAATGCACAAAACCAAACCTCATGCTTTAGTCCTATGCAACTAAAACAAATTTTCTTGAAAATTAAGAATGGATCATAAGCATTATGTCAGATAACTGCACATAAATCACTGGCCACTCAACCAATTGGGTCGGTATATGTTGTTTTAGATCCAACACAGCAGTAGATAAGCTCACCTTTTCCATTGTTTCAGATTTATACAGTGATCATATCCACACAAGGAAATACAACTCTTCAGTCACAGTGAGAAACCACTGCTGGAAGGTCAAACTGGTTTTACTACTCGCAAAATGCTTTGCAGTCAGGTGTGCTGGTGTTTTGTAAACTTGTCTTAAAGCCAACGCGAGCATTGAAGGGTGAAACTTGGTTCACGCCAACACGGAAAATAAGACTAAGAAAGAGAAATCGCCTTCATTAATACAATCAGGAACTCTGGTCCACAAGGTCAGAGTAATATTTACTCTCCTGTTGCTCTCTATGTGCCTGGAATGCCCTGGATATTTCCCTTTCATTCCCCTTCATACTTATCAGTCATTCAACATTAGTCAGATTTGTTTACGGTTAAGATGATGACAAATAACTCAAAGAATTTCCTCCAGGAGGTGGCACTGTGATTAAGAACAAAAAATATGTGATGGTTTTACCTGTTTGGACTTTGAAAAGAAACTAAGTGAGAAGTTCAAAGGGAAATTACGATGAAATTCATAATCCAGAAATGTTTATAATGTTCTGGTTTGATGTTAAAGAGAGCAATATGTTTTATGAAAGATGTCTGATTACATTTTATATGTTTGCTTGTGTAAATGAAACTAACCGTAGCTCTCAAATTAATAGAGTAAAAACTAAAGTGAGAAAAATGGAAAACCTCAAGCCAAGTATTTTAAAACTGTACTTCAGTTAATGTACTTTCCATCCATGTTAAACAGCCAGATACAGATGTTCTGTTGTCAGCGGAACATGTCCTGTTAGTGTGTGCAGCTGCCAGACTGAGTATAAATCAAATCTCATTCTATCTTGTCTGGATGTCTGCTGCTCATCCTGCACGTGTGCATGACTGCTAAGATTTAAAACCACATCATCGTCCTTCAGTACATTAAGTTTCAGTGAAGGATGTTTCAAAAAACCAATAGACTGTCAGTAATTTGCAGTCTTATGCAACAAACAGCAGAGTTTCTGTGCCCTTCTCACATTCTCATGCTGCTTCGAGGCTCCTCTCAGTCCTTCTCCCACATATGGAACAATGCAGTGCATTAAAATTCAAATGCTTTTCATCTGGAGAGCAGACGCTCAGTATCTGTCTCCACCAGTTGTGCCCCTACTGGAATCCCAAACGCTTGCCTGACTGCCTGTCCTCCGCCCCCAATCCTCTCCAACTCCAAAGGACAGAGGACAGTGGCTTTCCTCACAGTCCTGCTGCCGCAGTACAGAGAGACTTTTGTTATTTGGGGATTGCCAGTCATTTTTTTTCTGCACTATGGCTGCTTTGGCTGGACAGTCATATTTTATTCAACAGCCCCGAGACCCTTTCAGACGACACAAAGTCAGCCGCCCATTCTCACTGAATAGTTGGGTCATGTGAGCATGGTAGGCGAGCACCACGGCGGGTTTCTCTGCCCTGCTGTGTCCTCCTGAAGGATAAGCGCCAATATTAGCTGCACACTCTTGAGATGTGAGTGAAGTACAAGAGTGACAGACCCCTCTGGGCTGAGCTATGGAGGGTTACATTTATGAGAGCAAAGCTACAACTGGTTATGTTGTAGAAAAAAAAAGGTGCTGTACTTCAAGATAAATTTACAGACACCTACAGATTATACTCTGAATATCCTGTTCTCATTCTGCTGTCTTGCCATCCACTTGCAAAACGAAGGCAGTGATCAGAATTTAGGTATGCGGTCTAGAAACTCCCTGGTTTAACATTTTCTGCAACTGAAGCACAATGACAAGTCTGCTGGTGAGGTTTCAAATCTCAGCTAAATTGTGAATCTTTCTGTCAATTACCAACATTAAACACAATATCTAACCTTCTGCTTTCACTTCAGGTCCGTTGTCCCCACCGTTTTATGACTTTTAATGTAAGTATGTCTTTTCATTGAAAACTCAATGCTCTGTGATGTTAAAATTTCTAATCCCATCAGACTCGTGCATTTGGAAGATGTTACCCACCTCAGATAAAAAAATATATATATATATACCAAAGCACATATCTAATACATGCGGCATTTTATTTACAAACAGCATCTTTAAAGAACAAGATTATTTTTGATAGCATAAAATTGGTAACCGACTTACAAAGAGTCAATTTTGCAAAACTGTGAAAAGACAATGAAAGTGTCTCAGAAATTGTAATGAACAAGAAATAATATTTCCTTATGTGAAAATATATATTTGTCATAAAATGTGGGCTATGTCTATAAAGCAATATAAAGGCAACTTTTATTAATTTCATTTTACCCTCAGATAATTCAAGGTAATAATTTCTGATTAACAAGATTAATAAAAAGCAGTACTGCTACTGCACCGATTCCACCAAAATGCCCCTTACAAGTAAAAGGGTGTCTGAAGCACAATATAGATACAGCATACAGTTGCTAAATTCCTCGAGAGAATTCCTGCAGTTCCCACCTTCCTGTTCTTTTATACAAAATGTACATTATATATAAGTTGGCACTCCATTACAAAATGGATGTTTTACAAACAGTATATAACTACAGTTATATATAATATATATATATTTTTTTACAATAAATCAACTCTGTATGTGAGCCTACTTAACAAATGATCGATGAAGGCTTGTTATAACTGTAGGCAATCAGATTTCTGCATTATTATTTGATGTGCTCCACTTCCTATGCTGATTGCTTTCTATCTAGTGCATACTCACTGGTTACAATCCGTCATTTACCTATAAAAACAAGACAATAGAAATCTATGAAAAGGCCCATAAAAAGTGGGCTTGTAACACTACAAAAACCTACAAAGACTAGGGGAAGCACCATGTGGAAGTCGTCCAAAATGCGCCCCGAAACAAAGTCCTTGTCCTGTGTTGATCGAGACACTGCTCTCTGGTGGGAGGCAGTGATAAAGAGTGTAAATGTTAGTGCTGCTCCACTGTTTTGCCTGCTGTCACTTTTACTCCAAAGGCCCCAACGTACGTCTTTCACGCAACTCAGCTGATAGGTCCCTGATTCAATTCACTGTGACGCAAAGGAGAGAATCACTCCATCCTTCTCCGCTGCCAGTCTGAGCTGGAGCCATCTCTTTGTTTAAAAAGCAGTTTCACTTATTTTTCCGCCCTCAAACCAAGCCTGAATCATCGGCAGGCCTGCTGCACTTGATTGATTAAATCTCCAAAACGATCAAAGAGCCCCTCTACCCAAGCTCCGTTCTGCAGACACTTCTGTACAGTCTCCTCCTGCCCCAGGTCTCCTGCCTGCACCCGCAGAGATGCGATCTGGACGACAACCACAAAGAGAAAAAAACAGTAACGTAAAAGTTTCATCAGAATAATTAGCATCCGAGTTCAAAACTGCAAAATACAGTGGTCCCTCACCATATCACGGTTCACTTTTCGCAGTCTCACTGTATCACGGATTTTAAAATTGCATTGGGTATCGCGAGATTGTGCGGTAAATAGGTATTTTTACATATTCATTATTGTGGCGAGCAGCGTTGAAGAATGACGCTGGAGAAAGGATGTCTGCCTTTAATGCACTCTGTCACTGCTGCGTGCTTTTATTTTGACACACACGGAGGCACTATATACACAATGTGGCAAGAAGTCATCAAACACACTACACTTTACACTCACCATCCTGACAACATAACACTTAGCCAAACTAACTAGGCTGACTAAACAATAAAACGCAAACACTAAAAACACTGTAACACTAGTAGAAACCACAATAACAACATTTAAACCCACAACACCCCGAACTCCCACGGTGCATTGCAGCACCACAGTTCAGTCATAGCGACCGGCTCTGCAATCGCGACATTGTTTTAATTATTTTTCAGTAAAATAAGCATTTTCTAGCCTAAAAAATTAAAACAATATAAAATATATATAAAAGAGTAATAATTTAAATACATTAGCAGAATATTTAATCAAAATAAAATGCGCAGCGTACATTGCTGGACGCTTATTGGCTAAGCGACCGCTGTCTCCCGTGTATAGCAGCATTCAGCATCTGGCCTTGTCTATTTCACATACACGTCTGATCGCTGTGCATAGTGTTGCTCTGCGGTGTTGTGCGTTGTGTGGGGAGGGTTTATAAAGCCTTAAAATATATATAAATAATAAAACAAAATATTGTCGCTACTTCGGGAATTTTCAAAAGTAACCCCAACGATAGACGAGGGACCACTCTATTACTCATCCAAGAAGAAAATCAACACTTATTTAGCACCAACACAGAATACAGCTCAAAAAAATGCAACGCAAGCTGGCAACAATGTCTTACCTCATCCTTACACATGAGGTACGTGTGGTACTTGTAATGCTGCAAAGAGTGGTATAGAGAGAACCACTGAGTTTTCTGCTGGTCCACTGTATACTCCTAGAAACAAAAAGATAAAAACACTTTTAATGCCCTATAACAAATTCAATGAAACAGCATGAATGCAGAAACAGGGAAAAGTGGTTTTAATGCAACAGTATACAGCACAAATGGGGACACTGCGCCCTCTCCTGGACAGATATGAAGAGAACACCGTATCCAAACATCATCTTGTCTTACCTGAGGCACTTTGGTAGGCATCTTGTAGGGCTTCATAGTCTTCTTGTTGTACGCCTTTCCACTGAGACGTACCTTAAAGGCTGGAGTTTCCCCATCCTTTTTCAGTTCAGTCACCACTGAGATCTCTGGGAAGCTGTCGAGAGCCGTCTGAAGAACACAAGTTACTTAGGTTCAAACTGTGCAAAAAAAGGTGTTTCACGGTTTCTTTCCACTTTGCCATCAAAGCAGATACAGGCTGATTCTTTAAGCTTGCTTTTTAAGCCTTATGGTGTAAAAATGTTCACTGCATTAACTCATTGTTTAAATACATTTTAGGTTTACTCACTGAGCTCATTTTTTTAAACTAAAACTACCCTACAAAGTCCTGTACCTATATGGAAACAGCATGATATTGGTGCAAGTGCAGGACTCAAAAATGTTTTTTGTGTGGTATGGTGACACTATGTCCTTATCAGCAAGAAAAAGAAAGTAACTGTACATACTATAGAAATTCTACCATTTACATTTTTAATTTCTCTCCCTGTGTAAGAAGAGCCTGCAGCTCAACCTACTTAAGCTGATAGTCCCTTAATGTTTTTGTAACGATAGTTTTGTAATTTTGATGAAATTTCAAGCTTCAAGATTTTAAGGTTATATCTGGTGAAGTTTTCAAACGGAACACTGCGTTTCAGTTAAGTAGTTCAAGGACCATCAGAATGCTGTTCTTGTGTGTTTTTACAGTATCTGGCTTACAAATAGTATCATTTTGGCAGTTTTTCCCCAGACAACATGCCTTTCAAACCATTTTTGGACTTTTGGGGTTCAGAATGTTACCATGCAGTTTCATTTAGACATTCACCTTCAAAACCTGCCCTATGTGTAGTTTGTGAAGCAAACGTTTCCTGTTGTCAGTGATCATCCCATCCACTCTTTTCATATGTGGCAGCAGCAACTCATCTGTAACAAGATAAATTAACAAGTCAGTCAGAATTCAAGCAACTGCATGATGGATGCTAAACTGTGAAGCCAACCGAGCTCAGCGTATAAAAAGTAGGCTGCTCACCGTTTGCCCTCTCAAGTGCTGTCATCACATCTTCATCTAATGCAATGCTGATCAGCAGTTCCACAAAGCTTTTAAATGTCTCCTTCATGGTTCGAGTGTTGAGCAATCGTGAAGCAAACGGCAGTGGAGGGTTTAACTCTGAGAGTGCGTGAGAGAGATAAAACATCCAGAAGGCATGGAAGGGCAGTAAGAAGGAGAAGAGATTTAGACTCCGATCATATCAACTTCTATCCAAAGCAGATTTAATGAGAACAGCTAAAAAGCTTCTTCACCATCATCATCACCACCTTCATCTGCAGATGATCCGGAGGCAGCAGGTGAAAACTCCTCTTTCCATTTCCTCCTCTTCTTGGGTGGGGGCTCTGCCCTTGGCTTGAGTTGTTTGAGTCGGGGCTTTTGGCTCTGGAAAACTGATGAAGGAGTGGCTGTGAAGCCCAGCAAAGATTTCACCTGAACACCCCTGGGTGGCAGAACGAGAACAGTTACACCACTGAAGAGTCATTTTTAAAAATGACGGAAGTGTGTTGGTCAGTACTCTACACACACCTTAGTGAGTTCATAGGCTTACATCGTGGCTTCCGACTACAAACTCGCACATACTCCCTTTTATTAACTGTGTCCAAAAATTTCACATACACCCTCTGGTACATGGTCTTGGCATCACCAAAGTATCCCAGATACTATATAAACACAGAAAAATGTTAATTGCTGCAAAATAAAGAAACATCATTTGAATGATCAAATGCATATACATGCATGCGGTATGCTGGTGAGTCTGCTTTCACTTACACTGTTTGTGGCTGAGAAGACTCTCTTTCCATCTCTCAGCTCAGGCACAAACTTCTGCAGCAGAGCCTTCTGGACCTTCCAGATGGCTGGAGGTTCACTTCCTGCTTTCATTGTCACCTAGATATATGCAGAACAGGCTTCAGTATGTAGCAGCAGTTCTATTATAGGAAAATGTATCAGAGGATGATTTACAAGATCTGAAAGGAGTCCTCTAACATAGTATTATACTTAGCACCTAAGGCGTTACAAGAAAATGGAAGGTCAGAGTAAGTTTTTACTTAATTTTATCACTCTTGATGACAGACGGTTCATTAAAAGAAGGTGCACTACGCTGCAACAAGGCTCTCTAGTTTAGTTCTGACATGCCGCATTGAACATTTATTTAGAAGCATCCTCATCTGTGCAAAACCTTTCCCTTTCAGCACTTAAGCTAAATTCTGCTCATTACCAGAATCCTTGTTAGGAAGCTTTCATTTTCCAGCGTTTACCTTCAAATTTTCAATATCCTCATTCCGGACAACAAACTCATCCCTCTCCCGATACATTCCCTCTCCTCCGCTGTCTGACAGCTCTTCGTCAGTCAGTCCCTCGATGGCCACACTTATCAGCTGCACAGCCAACTGGCCCGGTAGGGTTTCTTTGTACTCCTCTTTGGCTGCAAATGTCTTCCCTCCTGAGACTGTGTGTGGTGACTGTGTGGGAGTGACTACCTGCAGCAAACAGGTTTCTGTGACAGCGTGTGACATGGAGGGAACGTGGTCTGGCTTCATCATCGAGCCTTGGATTTGGTTATCTGGAGAAAGGTTTCAAATATATGAATGTGTGGAACAAATACATTTTTAGAAAGAAACATGAAAATAATACTCAACTGGACTCCTCGCTCTTAAAATAAATCAAGTGCTTTCAGACATTCATCGGTGAGGGAAAAAACTAAAAAATGTTGACAAACAGCACATATTACAGTGTATTTTGGCATATGTTATTGATGTCTAAAGTACGAGAAAGTTCCAGTAACAGCACAGCAAAGGCCATTCTGTTGATTTTTTTGGTTTACATTGTTCTCTGACAGCTCAAAAGGCAGCATAATAACATGAAAGAGATGACATCTAATAAAGGTTAGTGCTGGATTAAAATATATGTGGTTTGCACTTCAAGCTTTAACAACTCAAACCACTTTACTACCAACAACTATTTGCCGATTTAGTTGTAGATTAAGAGGATAGTTATTTTTGTCAACACTCTTCCCTCTCTGCACTTATGTCTCTATAACTAAAAATGTCTAAGCAGTCTGGTATATAATTTCTGACGGCGCCCTGCACAATCTGCTCTCTATTAACTTGATTCCTATGCATCCACTGTGCACTGACAGTAGGGCTGGGTATTAAATCCCAGTAGTGATGTGACAAGTCAAATACATCTGTGCCACTGACAAAATTGTTAACAACCAAAAATTGATATTAAGCGCCCAGTCATTCCCTTTAACATACGTTTTTGATCAGATTGTTTGTAATTTGAATCAGTAGATTTCCCCTATTTCAGCACAGTTAATGGAAGATGGCTTGCGCTTTAGAGAATATGTAATACTTGATAATTGCAGACTGACGTTCTTGACAAGTTTAGGAAGGGTGTTATTACCTGTTCTAATTTTCCGATCTGAAGATTCATCGAGAGCTGAGAGTGCTGAGCTGATGCTGTTCCTCAGAGCCTGGTTCTTCCCAGTGTTCTCCTCTTCATCTGAGCTGAATGACGGCAGTGTCTCCAAGTTATTTTGCAGATCTTCATCCAGACGTTTGTGCTGAGAGCTCACTCCTGGGCTCTCCTGGGGAATCAAGGGCCTGGGCAGAGTCTGTAGTTTGGGAGGCAAAGCAGGCAGAGTGCATGGTTTGGACGAGGCACAGGGCTTTCTGGAACGACTAATTGTTCGTGTAGGACTTTGAGAGTATTGCTGTTTGGGCCCAGATTTGATGAAGTCTAGGAAGGAGCCAATGAAGCCTGTTTTGACCTCTGGCTGTTTCTCTTCCACTTCACGAATCTTCTGCCTGATTCTCTCCTGCTGTGGACAACCATCATATATAGTATGTGAGGCCAACGGCGAGCTGACATCACTACCCCTGGAGTTTTGCCGCTTTGTTTGCCCACCGCGTTTGGCAGATCTGGCCAATCCACAATCATCCTCAGGACCACCTGGTTTGGTTAAAGACTTAGAGCGAACTTTCTTTTTGGCAAAGTCCTCACCACCTGGACACCCTATGAAGCCATCCTCTGTTTTGATACATTTTGCATTCCTTTTGACTCGGTTCTGGGGATCTGAGGGGTCATACACCTGCCCTGCTAAGTGATAGTCATTCTCAGAGCTCCTGCCATCTCCATTTGTGTCAAGCGCAGTACTGCTGTTGTGAACAGACTGACCCTGACAGTCTGTAGCCATCTGAGCTCCATTTAGTGTCATAGTGATGGCGTGGGAGTTAGTGTTGGTGATGATTGGCTGTTGTGCTGAAGAGAAACTAGGTGACATGTGCCTCATATCCACAGTCTGGAAGTGACCTTTGGAATCAACAGGGCTTGCCATCACTGCCATTTCAGCCTCAGTAGAGGATGAAGCTTTGACAAAGTCCTGTGGTGTGACACCACAGGCTGCCACAGTGGCAGCCAGAATGTCGTCAACATTTGACAGAATATTTCTGTCGTCTGCAAGTAACATAGAGTCAGGGAAGCAAATGGAGTTGAGAGCAAAGTGGTTCTTTGCATCATTGGGCTGCTGATTTGCAGACTGGCTGTAGTGGTGTTTCGAGGAAGAAGGACAATCTGAGCTCGGTTCAGATGCTACCGTACCCTGCTGACTCTGAGTTTCTACGACAGCATGACCCAGCAGGTCTCGGTCCATCTGAAGATACTGCACATGAACAGGGCCCAGACCTTGGACTGGTTGGATCCCTTGCACCGATACCACCTTTGAAGTGTTTTGACTGGGTTGGACAAGGGGCTGCTGGAGCAGAATCATCTGACTGGGCTCAAGGAGAACCTGAGTGCTGGGGACGGTGATGAACTGGGTGTGGGCTGCTGGAGTCTGGCTCTGGGACTGACTATGGTTCTGTTGGTTTTGTTGATTTGGCTCTGGAGATTTGAGTTGGAGAGTGTGTTGCTTGAGCTGCTCTGAGCCCAGGGGTACATTTGAGGACACAATAGTGGAGTTTGTAGTTTTTGTGTGGGCAGTTTCATGGCCATTGGCACTGCTTAAATGAATGTGCTGTTGGCTCACAGAACCCATCCTTTCATCCTTTATCTGTGCTGCACTTGCATGACCTAGTCCCATGAGCTGGTCATCAGAACGTGAATTGCTTCGAATAACACTTTGTGTTTTGTGATCATCCATTTTTGAAACAACATATATTACATTGTTGTGTGAAGTCATATTGCTATCTGGTGTAGAGACCTCCATAGAAGCCTGCTGTAGAGCTTCTAGGTCCTGGAGAGGAAGCTCTTCAAGGTTCTGTTTGCCATATGTTGGCTTTATGTCCTGTACTGAGGATCTAATGTTATTTTGTAAGGCCTGCGCAGTTGAAGAGTAGGTAGGCAAAGGTGTCGATAAAATATATTTATGGGGCTGGGTCTGCATCTGGGACAGACTGTCATGTGTTTTACTTTCCACTGAAGCTTGCATAAGGGTGTAGTCCATCGTAGAAATTGATGTGGGCAGACTCCGTACACATGTGGGTGGGTAAGAGGAGTTAAGGGATTGTCCTGTGGCATAGCTTTGAGACTGGGTCACTACAGCTTGTCCCTGTGACTGAGACGTAAAAGTCACATTTGGGGCACCCTGAGAGTGGGACGTGGGATAGCTCTCAGAGAGATTTCCTCGACACAAACTCTGGACCTGGGCTCCATACTGGATCTCCTGCTCTTGGCTCAGTCCAGGAGTAGATGAGTAAACAAGAGTCTGACTAACAGATGCCACATTGTCAGATTGGCTAGAGAGGGAAGGCAGAGTCTTGTAAAGGGAGGGAAGCTTTTCTGTAGTGGAATGGGAGGTTTGTGACTGTGTGTGGGATGTGATATAGGTTTGAGGCAAACTGTTGGACATTAGGCTAGATAGCTGGACTGCCTGTTGATTAGCAATCACGGAGCTCTGCTTCTGTCCAGGGGAGGAATAACGCTCAGGAGACCCCGCTGTCATGTTCTGAGAGTGGCTCTCTTCCTCCCCAGCAGGGAGTGGAGCTAGTTTGGAAGAGCAGTCTTTAGCCTTCTGCAATGAACTGGATGAGTATGTTTGTGTTACACAATCAGTTTTGGGTTGTGGGGAACCATTGACTCCATGAGAGGAATCTGCTCCTGTAGAGGGGCTGCAGGACACGGGGGTCTGACGGGACGGGTCCTGCTGGAAGGACACATCTGCTTCGTTGCCAGAGCCGAAGTACCCCTGTAAGGAGTGCTCCGAACTGGGCAACTGCTCTGAGGCCATGTGGCTACTGGAAGGCCTCTGGTGGTGCTTGATCACACTACATTCACGCTGAAGAGCTCTTTCAATAGAGCCTGAGAAAACTGTAGCTCCATAAGGCTGAGGGGCACCATGAGGGGTAGGCAGGGCAGAAGGCAACAGGTTGAACTGGGGTTGTAAGAGGTGGGGTGCTGACTCCTGGGCTGAGCGGTAAGTGGAGGACTGCACAGGCAAAGCTGAGCCCAGAGCTGGAGCAGAAAGATGATTGAAGGCCAGGGCAGTGGGAAGCACGGTCTGGCTAGATTTGAGATGCAGCAGGGGATCATGGTGAGAAAACAGGCCATTGGTGGATGTGCTGAAGGCAGGATCCTGGAGAGCCAGGGAAGGGTTGGTAGCATAACTCCTGGTAGGGTAGGCACCGGTGTGCTGATAGGATGACAGAGCAGCAGGAGAGGGGAAAGTGGCAGTTGAAGGCAGGGCACCGGTTAAATACAGCTCTGTTGTGGAGGAGTTGGTACCTGCATGATAAGAGGAGATAATATAAGGAGAGGACAGGCAAAGTCCACCACATTTTGTGGGAAAATATAGCTGTATAGAAAATGACAAAACAAAGACTGAAATGCAAATGTCACCTACATATGTAATTTTGCTCATATTTTTATGTTAAAGGATAGCTAAAATAAAATAGTCATCAGATAAATGAGTGGATATGCTCTCACCAGCAGGCCAGGATGGGGGTCTAAAAGGAGGAAGCAATGAGGTACTAACAGGACCAGCCTGAAGGCTTCTTGACTCCATGGCTGATAGGAAGCTCATGATTGAGGTCTCAGGAGTATTACTGCTGGACTCAAGTGTTCCTGACAGTAAAAATAGGAAGAGAAAGATGATCACAGAAAACCTTGGTATGTCAAACCAAAATATCTGTCTGACTGGGTGTCACCAGTAAGGTTTGTTGTTGTTGTTGTTTGGCTTAACTAGTTCCTTAAAAACAATAATTATAGGGTCCATAACTTACCTGCTGCAGCAGGAAGGTGTGATGTAGTGTAGGTAGGAAGCTGGTGCGTGGAAGTGTAGCTTTGCCGCTGGAGAAGCTCCGCATCAAGGTGCGCTGCACCATAACTGGGACTACGAGTACAAAGAGACATACAGTTTTCATGAGAGCTCTCACTGTCACAAGCATCAGTATAGTATAAGAAAAAGCACAAGGTATTCAGATCCCGTCACAATGTGCAATACTTGGTGTTGTAGATTTAATTTAAAGGGGATAAAATATAATCAACACTCAGTACTCCATAATGAGAAAGTTAAATTGTGTTTTGAGAAAGACTCTAGCTTTAGGTTAACAAAAGCTTGATTGATGGAGCGCTGCAGATCTATGCAGAGGACCTCTGAAGCTTTATTAGAGTGATTGTTGGGTTCTTGTTTATCTCCTTGACTGAGGCCTTTCTTACTTAGTTACTTATGTTTAGTGGATGGATGACTTTCACAAGAGTCCTAGTGGTCACAACCTTCTTCCATTTTAAAATGACTGAGGCCACTGTGAAACACTCAGAGCTTTAAAAAAAAAAAAAAAAGGTTTTATACCCTTGCCCTAATCTATGCCTTGTCAGAACTTTATCACACACTCCCCACAGTGGTAAGTGTGCAAAAAGAAAGTTTGATTATTCTGAAGTGACTGTAAAAGGCTTCTCTTCAGCAATCTCATTTCAAGGGTTCAGTTTGAAAAGGGTTGGCTGTCTACTGTCCACAATCTCAATGGACCCACACCCTGTTTGCAGAAAGAGCAATAATAGCTCTATGAAATAGTTGGAAAAAAATGTGCTAAGTGCAGTTTGTAATATGACTCAACTCATGCTTTGTATTAACATTAGACTGAACATCCCAGTTTCAAGTGATGGGGTAAAACTGTCCAAATTCCTTGAATGACTGTCACTGTACTATTGCTGCAAGGATTCATACCACATAACAACACAGCATTAATTTGTCCAGAAAAGAACCTGTTTGCCTGTGAATGGTACTAAAACCTAATACGAGTCCATTAACATTTTGGCAATATTCAGTTCAGCAGTAAAACTTGCAGCCTAACACCAGCAAATGTTCAGACACACTACTATGAGTTCTGATGCAAGGATTCTGGCAAGCATGTACAAATGCTTAAAAACTAATTTCTTTCTTGTAAACACCTAAATGGTTGCCAATGCTGTACAGGTCACCATTATTGATAAAACTTGTTTTGAGGTACTGTGATAAAGTCTATCTGAGCCCAGTAGGAAAAAAGTGAAACATTAGTACTTATTTTTTATATCTGACGGATGACTTTATATTCTCCTGGGATATTCTCAAACGAAACAAATAAAATCAGAGGTAATCAGATGCAGTCAGCTTGATCTAAAGTGTTGCCTCTTTGCCAGAAGGTAAACATCTGTGGAGGCAATACAAACCTGAATGGGATTAATTTGCCTCTTTTCTGGTCACTTCAACAGACACACACACAAACAAACACCAGGAATCCTTTCTTGTGCAACTCTTTACTGCTAACGGACTATAAAGTTGGGGAAAACTAATGCAGCATAGGCAATTATCAGCTGATGAGTTAGTTTCCAGATTGTCTTACTGAAAAGCCACCGCTAATCAGCAACCACAAACTTGTGTTGTTTGGGTCATGGCACAAGAAAAACAGAGGTCATATTAGCTTTTCTAAACCGATAATCAGCACATCCGTGGTATCATTTGATCAACTGACCAGTTTACCCAGCTTTTGGTCATTCAACAAATGACTGAGTTATTTCTTTTTTTCTAACTTAATTGACTGTCTTGCTCTATCAGACTTGATATGCTACTTGTGAGAACTTATCTGTAGTAGATTGCATCAGGAAGGATGTTACCTTTTCATTGCTATAAAAGATTGTATACATGAGCCATTAGTTACACCTACAACTTGGGCAAGTTTTGCGTTTACATTGAAAATGTTTTATGAAGGTGAGTTAAACATATAGTGATGGACCTCCAGTAACAGCTACAACAATGATAAAACTATACACAGATTTCGACACGTCGTTGTACAAAACCACTGATTTGAAGCGCTATAAGTGAAATACAGTAACTAGCATAAGTTGCTAGCTGCCCCGTCTTGTTTTGGCTCTGAAGAGCACCTGTGGGTCACGAAAAGAGGCCGATAAAATGCTGGTTTAACGGGACTAGTTGGTCATTAAATAGATATAAAACAACTGTCTTGTCTAGTTTGGAGTTCACAACTCTGTGCCTGGCCACGCTGAAAAAGTGTACCAGCGAAAACTAGCAAGGTGGGAGACACTAACATATGGCTAAGAAACCACTGACAACAGCTACGGCTTTGGTGAAATTCCGACATTTCCCTAAACTCCCCCCGGTGCTCCCGACAACCACAAGCCGCTCTGCACTTTTCTCCCGGAGCACAGCTAGGCCCTCCATCACCGTAATTTCCTTTGGAAGGTGACCCGCCCTCTCCTTCATCTCTTACCTTGGCTTGGTACTAGCTGAGCCGCGGTCATAGGCCCATGAAGCTGCGGTCTGTGCTGGTGGAGCCAGCGCGTCCGCAAAGCTGGAGCTCGGGTAGTTCCTGTCCATCATCCGGTGAAAGATCCACTTCCCCTACGGAGCTTCGTGGAGCAGCGGACACGCATCGTAGCAGCCCGGGTCCGACCGAGCCACCGAGGCAGTCCCGTTAAAATCAAGGCACGGTCCGTGAAAGCCGCGGTGCCGTGGATAAAGTATCACCTTCCCTCTGGGTGCTTTGGTCGCTCTTTAGCTCATCTCCGTCCTGAAGTTCGTCTGCAGCGGACCGGAGAGCTGCAGCTAGCAGGTTAGCTCAAACTTCTCCCCGCAGCCTCGGAGTGGAAATGTTGCTCCGACCACACTACCAGATGCAGTATCGACGTTTAAAGCGCAAGTATCGAAGCGGACCCTCGGACGGATCCGTTCACCACGCGAAAAAAGTCACGTGACCACCCCACGCGAAGCCTTGTTGTGTCACGCAGAGGTGGCGCTGTTTTTGAATGGGGGAGACCATGTTTTATACCCAGTCTTGGGGGGGGGGACGGTGGTTTAAATATGGATGCACTGTAAAAACAAAGATTACCTGTTGTTGCTGCTGCTGATTTTTCTTCATCTGTAACTTTTACTGTATTTTTAAAAAATCACTTTACTGGTATTTTACAGAAATGTAAGTGCTCTGTTACATTAGGCGGTAACTAGTAAAATCACAAAAAATAATTATCTCTTCTTTAAGAACAAAGTGTAAACAATGTCCACATTATTAATGGCATTTCTTTTACAACATTTCACCAAAAAATATTGATTTTACTGTGTTGAAATCAGCTAAAATATCATTATTTCGCAGATCTTTGTCATTATTTGAAAGAAAAATACTGTCTATGAAGGATTGAAACTTTTATAACTGTTGTTTTACACATTTTTGCAGTTCTGTTAAATTACAAATAATTACTGGGAAATTTCCAGAAAAAGTATTAATTTACATGTTAAGTTTAAATAAAACAGGGCAAAACTGTAAATAATTTCCACCTCAAAAATATGTATTTTTTATAAATGGTAATTTATTCTTTTACAACATTTCACCAGAAAAGTAAATTACTTTTTTTTAACTGTATCTAAATCAGCAAAAATATAATTATTTCACTGATATTTGCCATTATTTGAAAAAAAAAACCCATATATATTAAGGTTTTAAACTTGGTAAACCATTTCAATTGGTATGTTGCATTTAACTGTTCCAGTTAATTACAAATAATAACCAGTAAAAAATATTAATTTACATGGTAATAGAAAACAAACAAACAAACAAAAAACGCAGGCCAAAACTGTAATCAAAGTCCAAATCTGAATTCTTAAAAATGGTAATTTGTTCTTTTACATTTCACCTAATATTACACAAATTTTTAATTGCTTCTAAATCAGCAAAAGTATAATTATTTTACTGATATTTGCCATTATTTGAAAGGAAAATTGTATATGCTAAGAAATGAAGCTTGGTAAAACATTTTTAACTGTTACTTCACAGATTTTCCCATTTATGTTGAATTACTGATAACAACTAGTAAAATCACAAAAAAGTATTAATTTGTACGTTAACCTAAAAAAACAGGTCGAAGCTGTAAATTATGTCTACATCCAAAAATATGTATTTTTTAATAAATGGTAATTTATTCTTTCATAAAGTTTCACTGTATATAAATCCATAAAGAATATTTGACTAATATCTGCAATTATTTGAAAGAAAAACAAATATATATTAAAAAAATGGTAAATCATTACTTTGACAGTTATGTTATACAGTGTCCCCATTTCATTGTATTTCAGATAATATGAAGTAAAAATCACAGAAAACATTTCCTAATTTACATTTACAAGATTGTATGTAAGATCCACATCAAAAATGTGTTTTTTTGTTTTTTGTTTTTTTTTTTTTAACAAATGGATCATTTCATCTCAAATCATCAGGGACATTCTGCCCAACCATCTTTGATTTGCTTGAAACTTTTTAAAATTAAAATCTAAAAAATATTTAAAATAGTATTTGTAAAATGTTAGCTTGATATATCACATACTTTGAGTTTTTTTCTTCTTCTTTCTTTTTTTTTTTTTTTTTACCGCCTGTGGACTTGGCGCATTGAAATTTCAGGCTATGTTAGACCGACAATCATATATAAACTAAAGGCATTGTGCTGCTACAAAGCCTACAAATCCTGTATTGCAAACATGAGAGAACATCTCTGATACTTACTGCAGCAAAAATCACATCCTCATTTTTCTATTTTATTAAACCCAAAAAAAAGTGAAAAAAAATGACCATTCCACTAAAACTGAAACTCATATCGCGATCACAATATCTGCCACAATAATGGCAATATGATTCATTTTGCATATGGTGTGTCCGAGGGCCTCTAGCTTGCAGAATTATCAACATAAATGATGCCACCTGATGTGTGTGTGCTTATTGGGATTGCTGTCCTTTACAGTGGTCTGATTATGCATGAACAATGCATCTAGTTTCACCAATGAATCACTTTAAATGAGAAACCATCTCCCTGCTAAGTTTACTCCTAACTACAAACCAATTACCTTGACAAAACATGTGTATGCCCTTGTGATGGTAATGTTTGAAATATTGTAGTTATTTCATATTACAGCATAGCTGCTGCTTTGTTTCCTGTATCAGTGCACTGTCAAATTTAAAGTAATGGCTCCAGCCAAACTGTGGTGGGAATCGGTCTGACATGAATATTAAGTGTCTCTGACTTGCATACATTTTTGGCAATCATACCACATGGTTTCCTTGCAGGCACTGATCTTGTGGCACTGCATAACTTAAAAGCTGATTGGGATTGCTTTTTGGGACTTCCTTTTTGTTCCCAAAAGGGATGTGGTTCCCCACATTGTGACTGTGTTAACAGATTTATGGCCACATAACATTACTAATCAACACATACGCACACATGGACACACACACAAATCTGGCCAAAGTAGTAATAGTAGTAATAGTAGTAGTTGTAATAGAAATTTCTATTTTCTCAGGTAAGTCTGCATGATTCTCAATATAGAAATACCTAAAATACTTTTAAAAGTCTGGATTTCTGTCTGAAAATATGTGAAGTGCACATTGTGCTTATTGCCATAAAACTTTTTCGAAGTGCAACAAAAAAACATTATGTTCCTATCAGGTAACTAACCTTTTAATATAAATCTCACAATGATAAATGTGCAAATTACAGTTTTGAGACCCTCAGTGCTGCAACATGATGATGATTAGGAAGTGTCTTAAATCAAAGTACTGCTCACTATTCACAAACCAAACATGTACTATCGAGTAGTGAATGATTTCAGATCAAGGCTGTGTCTGTGTCCTGTGGTGTTCTGAGTACTAAATATTTTGTTGCCAAACCATAATGATGTTTCTTTTATCTTCATTACTCAATGGGAAACTATGAAAAATGCTACGAATGGGCCTGGCACAAGGCCAGCCATAGAAAAAGGGCATAGTTTAATACATATTAATCCACAATGAAATGTAATGTAAAGCCTTCCTGTCAGTTGTCTCTTCCACAGCTGACTGTCTAGTGTTTTAGAATGTCAGTTTGGTGTAAAACTACATTGTGTCACTGTTTGCAGCCCCAGCTGTCAAACCAGCAATATATCTCCTCCAAGATTATTGCAAAATGTCATTATAAAAAACTGTCATTATACTAAAATATAGGAAAAAATATATCTTCCCATTTCTCAGTTCGTGTAGTTACGCCAGAGAAAGTGCATGAGAAGCTGTTTGTTGGCAGCCAAAGGCAATTTACAAAACTTTTCTATCCTGCTGCAGCATGCTACAACAAGTAGCACACAGCAGAGCAGGTAGTGAAGATGACTGACAGGCTCCTGTACATAGAGTAGCTCCACAAGAGGGTTGCAGGAACATGGTGTCGACTATAACTTTCCAGGATTTGTTAATGCTTTGAGTTTGGAAGAGTGACTTTAAATGGCAGTGAGCTATTTAGCTTTGGCACAAACTACAAATGACCACAGTTGTCAGATAACTGTGCTTCTGTCGTGTATTGCTAAAGGCTTATTGTTTGTGTTTTTTGGTGCTGCTGTAAAAAAAAACAATTGCCCAAAAACAACTGTGGGGAAAGTCCAAGTCAGTAATTCCCTCTATTCAGTGACAGCTGACCAATGATGACATTTGTTACACTTTAGGGCACCACATCAGCCAGCACCCCATCTTTTCTTGAGAGGAGAATCACTATAGCTGTTGATGACGATGCAAAAGAGAGGATTACAGTGAAGATGTAGGCTGTTATCTGTTCATAACACTAATTGAACATGTTGGCTAATTAGTTTTGTCAATTAGCCAGAATATGAAGTATAATTTGACATATGAAGAGTGTGCTGCCGAGTAAGAGGGTTAGAGTGACGATGATGAGAATGAGGAAGATGACTTAGAGCGCAAGGAACCTTGAGAAGAGATGTAATGTGGACTTTGGCTGTCAGAGCAGAGGTGCATACATGAAGATCATGATCTGAAAAAAATGTCTTTCTGTGCAAAAATTACATTACAATGTAGAGGAGTTCTTGAGTAAAATTTCACTGTAACTGTGGATGTTTCTGTTAGTAATTGTTGGTACCACGGATGGTGCTGGCAGAATCATCACAGTGAGAAAGACAGATGACCAGCAGTTGTACTCAGATGTCTTTGTGAAGTCAGTTTTTTTCATTTCAGTCACAGTTTCTCTGTACGACCTCAGAGCATGATGGGAAACACTGGGCTCTCACCTGATCTAACAGCTGATGTGAACTTTTCTTTCTTTTTAAATTACAGAAATTCTGATTGTTCTGGTGTATTTTGTTAGTGATGTAAATGTGTAGTTGATGGTAATGTTTAATAGTCCAAGAGGCTAGATATATTAATATTGCAAACAACAAGCTGCACACAATATGCCACTGTTCTAGTTCACTGTATTATAACATTGGACTGATTTGATCATTTGAGCATTTCAAACACACCTCTGGTAAGCGGGATGTGAGGATGCAAAGCTCTGAGACTAAGCATCTGTAAGATCAATAGTTGAAGCTATTATTTTGCATTTCTTTTCACTGTGTTTGATAATTATTGTGTTCAATGTATGCAGCTTGAGAGGGACAGGTCTGCTCAGATGATTTTTATACAGCAACAGATTTGTAAGATGGTGATATAAACGAGAAATAATTTAAGAGAGAAATTCAACCATGACCAGAGATCGGATCGCTTTCATAGCACTATGGATCTGATTACATCTTATCAAATCAGAATCAGGTCTAATAGAGGTTTCATATCTTTTTTTCCCCTATCTACAGCTAATTTGTGTCCCAGCTGGTAGATGCATTACCACCATCTACTGGACAACATGCAGAACAGCATAATGTCAGTAAGGGAGGCTGAATTCCTTTCTGAATCTCTAGGAATTTTAATCTAAAAGTCTAAAATTCAGTGTCTGAAGTCAAACTTAATTGCTCACTATAAACATGCAAATGTGCATGAACACAATGTCTGTATCCTGTGTTGTTCTAGGTATTAATATATGATACTAAACATTTTAATGCAAAATTTTATATAGTTACAATTTCAACAATGTCATGAATGGGCCTGGCAACAGTCGTACAGAGACAAAAAAAACAAATACATGTGACACCATAATGAAATTAAAGAACATGTTTAGAAACTGATCAACACTGTTTAAAAGTGAAAGGATAAGAGAAAACTGCTGATGTTGAAGAGAACTATTGGCAGCCATGCTCTGCTGACTAACGCTGTTTGTGATTTTCATTTTTAGGCATGTACACACATGCATAGACACAAATCTGTCCTCTCCATATTTGTACACATCAGTAATTGATTGCTCTATTCTTTGCGTATAAATAGTATGTAAATAGTCTTGTTTTTTCCTTATCATGTGCCGGTTTTTCTGTTACCTGGTTTTCCCCATGTTCCTCCCTTGATTCTGGTTAGTGTGTTTGTTTGTAACCCCTTTGTGACTTTCTTACTTTCTATCAGTTTGTTCCCAAACTTTTGTGAAATTTGGATTTTTGCTTCCTGTGTCACTTCGATTTCACTTGGACAGAAGTTGCTTTTGTGTCAGTTTTCATGATTAAAACTCATTTTTTTTCTACAATCTGTCTACATGGTGTCTGCATTTCGGTCCTTCCCTGATCCTCTATCGCAGTATCTAATTTTCATTTCTAGGCATGCACACACATGCATACACACAAATCTTTCCTTGCCATTTGTCATAAGATTATCACTGCATTTTGTTCTTTGCAGAATAGTGGGGATACATCTGTTTGGCTGTAAATGAACAATCCAAATAGTAACTGGAGACCCTTTTTTTTTTCAATCTTCAAAACTTTGACGAAGTTTAACACTGCAGTGAAACAGTTTCCTGTACAAACTTTGCTATTTGACTATGTCTGCTACTGCTATTGTTTTATATAGTATTACAAATGATGACCATCAAGCCAAAAGAACTTAAATGGAATTCATAGCAGTCTGTTTATTCTGAGCACAGAAATATATGTGCAAATGTGTAGATTCCAAGATAAGCTGAAAGCCTCAGAGTAAATAAAATAAAAGTAGGCCAACAGGGAGAGGAAGCAGCAGCAGAGGAGGTGCACCAATGAGCTGTTATTTTCAGACCAAACTTTGTTTTGAACCATATGTACAGTAAAAAAAAAAAAAAAAAAGTTCTGATGGCATTCCAGACTAACACAACAACAATAAAGGTAAAATCCTGTGTAGTTAGCTAGTTAGAATAGAATTGAATGTCTTCATTGTCATTGTACATGTACAACAAAATTGAAAGTAGTTAACAATTAATTAGCCGACACAAGATCTCAGTGTTGTTTGAAGGCAAACGCTTCTCATTACTCCAGAAATGTTGAAAGCATTTTAGTCTATCTACACAGCCCAGTTAAAAATATCTGCCAAGGACTCCGGTGGTGTATGACAGTTTTACCACGTAGAAATTTACCGAGCACAGTCATCATACTCATTTGTCTCTCTTTCACAACACAAATTCTACAGTAGTAGTTTACAAAACAAGACAAACTCACTGGCTTTATGCTTAAAAGTTAAACTTGGCTAACTTTTACTTGCTTCACTTGTCCCAGAACCCTCAAAGAATGACATTTCAAAACCATGCACCCATATGCACAACCACAAGTGCCACACACACTCAAGTGAAAAATTCCACAAAAAATTATTTAAATATCTATTTTATTTAAAATAACTATAAAAGATTTGCATTTCAAGTAGTTCTGCTTCCGATCAGCTTCAACAAAGTCAGCCCTCCACATATTCTCATAATGTCATTACGAATCTTATTGATAATTCTGCAGTGCATCCCGGAAAAAACATGGTAATGTGAAGCCATCCAGTGTTTGCACAGTAATTTGTAGGGGAATAATAACTTATTAACTCATGTTGCTGTAATGATATGATGCTCTTTCAAACTACAGTTAAAGGAATTGCTTTGTTTTGGCCAAACTCCTGTTCTGCATCTTTTACAGCTGCTGAAATATTTTTTTTAACAACTCTTAATTTCTTGTACAATTGTAAAATGTTCTTCTGCTTAAATACAAACATTGTTACACTGCTTATGTAAAGTGTCTGCAATTAATAATGATAATGTATGTTGAAATTATAACAATAGTTTCACCTATTAGACAAGCATTCTCATTAGTCGGTAAAACATTTATACACTTTTTGACATATAAACCAGCACAAAAATCTGCATATTTTAAGAAAAATAAAAGTAAAAGATGGTAATGTGAAAATACACAGTGAATCCTAACAAAGCAAGCCTCAAAACCACTGCACATTTGGAAATGCATTTCCTTCAGGGCAACATTTACATCATGCAAATGAAAACAGTTCTGCTGTTTCTAGTTTTCCTTCTGAAGCAGACGGAAAGTCATCACTACACTGATCAGTCCATCTCTCTGTGATTACAATTAATACTTAGTGTGTAATGAAACACTGACTGATTTTGGCCTTGCCCTTACAACACATGGTGTCTTGAAAGCAACTGCTCCTTAAGGGCCCAAGTATTCCAGCAACTTAAAGCTCTTACTCCAACACAACATGGATTCTTCATTTTCACATGCAAAAAAAAAAGCAGCAAACCAGGTAAAATGTATCATAAAGCTTATTCATCATAAAGTTGAGGTTACTTTACAAAGCTCAATCACACCTGAGAGACATGAGAGATACCTTTTGGCAAAAGCAGGTCAGGAAGGTAGAGCTAAAAATGATTTAAGATCATATTTAAGAAAACATTACCAACAGAAACAACTGAAAACATCCAAGTGGAAAAGAAGAGCTTAATTGGGGCTATAAACAGCACATATACAGGTATTTTTTTTTTTTAAATCTTGAAAAGATGGCAAAATTGATACAGTATAAAAGCACAGTATAGATGCTGGCTGTAAAGTGTCTGCTTAATGTTGACAGACATGCACACAGGTTGTCATGAAGATACTACCGTCGTGTGCTTGCAGGTCGTGAGCTAAAACCAAAAAAATAAGAAAAGTTAGAAAAACATATCTGAATTACCAGTATGTGGCTGTGACATGGACTGTGAGCAGTGAGTTAGAACATAACTGCAAACACAAATGAATATGCAAATACCCAGGATAGGGAGGAGGTGGGGCGTCGTGTGGTCCGCTTCTAGCGATTGCCTGTTCATAGGATGGCAGTCCTGGGGGGTCGAGATCCTCCTCAGCGGGTGGGCCTGCTGGAGGATGCACCGGCTGTAGGGAGATCTCCTCTAGTCGCCGAATTATTAGAGAAGCGTTACTCCTCCTCGGACGCCGGATGGAACTGTTAAGGAGAGTATATGCGATGTATAAAATGCCTAATGTTTAAGTTGACAGATGAAAGTCATCTATGTTCTTAATACACTACTGAGCACAACAAAAGGCATTTGCGGGTTCTACATGTACATTACATGGCATGTACTGCACTGTTAAAACAACTGTTTTGTTTTCAGATTTCAAGGAAAAATACTGGACAGTCACTGGTCCTGGCTTCTCAAATGTGCATATTTGATTAATTTCTTTGGACTCTGTCATATAGAACAAGCACTTTCATTATTATCAACTTGGGCTTTGAGAAGCTGTGACATGATTTTCCACTTCTTTCATACCACAGACAAAATGATTAGCTAAAATATTGATAGTTGATTGAAACTGGCAAAACCAATACATACTAAACAAGAGCAAATACAGTGTGGAAAAAAAATCACAGTTGCATTTGAAAAAGTGCCTTGGTTTGTAGTGCCGATGAGGCTCTTCAGTGGTAATGCAGCTCTAATGCAGTCCAATACTGAAGTCAAAGTGTGCAGGGATAAATTAGTTTCACGGTTACTCACCCCCCACGGTTGTCCTTGCATTTGCCTTGACAGAAATACCAGACCAAGAGGCCAATGACAATTATGGCGACTCCAGCTACGATGAGTCCCACCAGAAGAGACGTCACATCGACCCGTGAGGGGCGTTTGTTCTTATCTGGGGATCATCACAAACCACAGAGAGTAACTGGACAGCATTGATAAATGACCACCTGAATATCACAGGGTGGGTCCTCTTTTAAACTGATATTCCAGCAGAATTGGAGAATAGTTATTTCCTCTGCAATTACAAAAACAGTGGTTACATCACACATCACCACTAGTGCAAAACCAATGAGAATGAACTGGAATTTGAACAACTCCTTGGGCTGTAGATATATATGCCAAGGCCACTCTGCGTTGTTGAACATGTAGCGAAACTGGTTTCAGGAGCAGCAGGAACATAATGGCTACAAGGCAGGCAAAGTGTTTCTAAAGAACACCTCCACAACTCTTTTCATTATATTGGATGCTACAGATTAAAAAAGCAGCAAATTAAGGTATCTCTCGCTCACCTGCAGTGTATTCCCTCCAAAAATTATTCTGCAAAGACAATAAAAAAATGATCAGTATTAGGAAGTTTCTCTCTTTATGCTCATTAAATGATCTCTGCATCACTCAACTGTAGCTGGGATGTTCTCAAAGACCTCCCTTGCTTCCTCATAATTGCAGACTTCCTCATAACACTCCCTTTCCAGGTTGCCAGGAACGAACATCTCAAAGTCGAACCGGTTGAACAGCAGATGGCGACCCAGGAACGAATTTGCGTCCCCATCATCCACAAACACTAACAGATGAACAGGAAAAACTTTAAAGATCTGAGTGTGTTAAAAGAAGTGAACTTATTTGGAATCCATTGGTAAAACACCCCACCTTCTTGATCTTCCTGTGTGGAGTGTAACCTCCTGGTGCAGGCCAGATCTCCACAGGTCAGCAGGAGAAGGAGTACGAACAGGCGAAACAACATGATCGCGCACACTTTGTCCTGCACAGTGGGGCAATAACTGGCAGTTCAGAGGGCAGAGTATCATTACCAACTCACCCCGCTTCTTTAAAACTACCGTCCAGACAATTTCAGCCTCGAAATCCCGAAATTCTACATTACCTATGGTGAAAAATGGCTCATAATGAAGGGCAGAGTTCAGTTCCAGCAAAATGAAACGTATCAAAAGGAGCGGCAGGTGTGTGTCCCGGCTTCGACGCTGATAAGATGAATCATCGACAAACAGCAGCTCGGTTAGCCAGTTTCCTTCGATAACCTTTCGCACGGTTCATCTTTTTATTGGTAAAATACAGTAACTTAAATTATAAGTCTTAAGTCTTTCAAGACAGCTCCGGTGGCTTTTAAAAGAGTTTTGTTTACTCCCAACAGATGAGTCTTCAGCTCCTCCTGAAACTACCTGCCTAGACTCGACCAATCGATCACGTTTACCTGGATGACATGATAACTTATGTAAATAACAATGGACGCTAGATGGCAGCTCAAACCATAAAAGTCAAAGCGCATATCACAAAGTATTAAACAGGATTACATGTGACCTCTGACTCAGACGCCGCAATACAAATGCGAAATAGCTGATCTGCCTTTACTCTGGTAGCAGCTATTAATGACTTGTTTTATGTTCATGTATAAATATTAAACTTTTGAATGAGAAAAAACATATTCACCAATTAAAATCTCGAAAGTGTAAAGATAAGGAAGAAATATCCCTCTGTCCCAAAAAGAGAAAACATTTTTGAACACACTGGCCCTATTGTATAAGTTAAATGGTGTAGAGTTTACACGGTACCATACACACTTTTAACCTTAAAAGGAGCAACTATACAGAACTATGATAGAGTCCATTTAATAGCCGATAGGTGACTTACATTACATCCATTCAGACAATGACATCATGTTTTCAGGACTTGTGTTTTGTCATGAAAAGCGGCTGATCATGCACCCTAAAATTTACTGGTGTCATCTCCCATTGCGACCCTTTAAAGGGACAAATGTATTAGTTTCATCTGAACATCTGAACTCCTTCAGTCTCAGTGTCTTTTACATGTTTACAGTGTTGTATTTTCACCTCTAATGGGTGGGCGAAAAATACACAAGGCTATCTTCTGGGATCTCTGCATCAGGTCTCTTTTAAAAGCTCTAAATCTCATCTCATAAGATCTCTCAGTAGCTGAGGAGCTGATGGCTACACCACTAAGCACTGACCATGTATGGGAAAAGGTTGTGCAATGGGCTCTGGAGTCATTTTTACAGAGAAGAGTCATTTGTAATGAAATAGACCTATTTTGGCTTTTCCAGCTCACGTAGTAGTTCCTACAGCAACTGTAGAGACACAACAAAAAGCAAAAACATGCAGCAATGCAGTGATAGGGGATAAAATGAAAGAGTAAAATGGACAACATTCACCACTTTGCCTGGCAGACCATCCTCCGTAATAGTGTTTATGTTTCATGCTAGCCATGTAAATAGATATATCTGCCTCAGAGTCTCTGAAGAAATGTTTATGTAAAGCAGAGATAGGATGCAACTGAACACTATCTTGCAGCCTACTGGATGGTGCTAATTGAAGGGCAGTGAGAGTCCCTCTCTTGTACTTGGCTTCATCTCTGGATACTGTCAGACCTTGAGATTTACACAGAGGAATGTCGATACAAAGAAAAGGGGTGAAGGAAATGAGAAATTCCAGACTTTGTGCGTGTGATGTGTGATGTCAGATATTATTGCAACCTTACACTTTGTACTATAATCAAGTTGTAATAAGTAACAACCTGTCACTGCTTGAGAACTCATTTCGGTACTTTCTGAGCTCATGCAGATGGTGATTTAGATCCTTCAGTGAATCAAAAGGACTTCTTAAAGGTCGAGTTTTTACTCTTTATACAGTAACAGGTAGTTCAGCCTTGGGCTTCCAACTGACGGGTCGGTCCTCTCCAAAAAATCACAACAGGCATCTTTTTGAATTGAATCAGTAAGAACACATAATATCTGCTGAAAGTAATGTTTATCTATAGCAGTAAAATACATGTAGGAGTAAAAATTACAATGTTTCCATCAAAATTATAGTGAAGTAGAAGCACAAATTTGCGGAAAAATAGTACAACTTCAAATTGTGAGAAAGTGTCTGGGATAAACATGTTTAGTTACTTTCCTCCATTGCTGATAAACTGTGCTACATGAGCAAAAAGGGCCAGTTCCACAGCCCAGCCTCCAGTGGAATATGAAGTCATTTGCTTTTCATCACTGAACAATGCAGAACTGCCTCTATCTGTCTGTGATAACAAGAGGTCACGCTGCTTGCGCTAGATAAAACGACCACAGCACACAGTATTTACATCTGAGACATCTCACATGACGGACCATCCACAAAGCAGTTTTGCTAAAAACCAGTGAGACAAATTAGAGATAAGGAGAGAGGAGGATCACTAGCGAGAATGAGTAGCTGAGAGGCAACCTGCTTGCAAAAAAATGGAGCATATACTGAAAGACGAAAATTAAGATACAAGGCTTTGCAAACATTCTGCTAATCCTCGGCCACATTAGTTTCTATCTGCTCTGCGCTCCACCTTGCGGGTGGCTGTGATGAGGTTGTGCTCCTGAGAATGTGTTTTGTGATTTACACCCGCTGATAAGAGCTGGAGATGCTGCTCCCTGTGGGCAAGTGGACGTGAGAGGTGAGCCTTAGCAGACCTCTGGTAGGATAGGAAAAAGAACTCACTGTAGCAATAAATGTATACCTCCAATACTCATCTAACCTGCAAAGTTCTTAGTAGCAGGGCTCAAATGATCATATTTTGAATCTGTATATAATAAGAAGGGGCTCAACATAAAAGTAACCGTTTGCATTGTAGCTGAATACAAAAAGCACTGCGGGTTAAGGGTTGGGGGTGGGGATTCACAGAGTGCGATGTCAGTAGTCTGCACTTTGTCGGTTTGTGCTGATTTCATCACAGTCCCAGAGGGAGACAACTCCAGCAGAACCCTTTTACACCTAATGCCTGGCCCATACATCTTTAGATTTCACATACTAATGCTCTGCCTGAAAACAGATTATTGTGCTGAAGAAATGGCAATTTACTTCACATCAATGGGCAGCAGCAAGTTGAACTGAACACTTTAATTTAGACGTCTTTGTTTTTTCACTGTTCAGACACATTAAGAGGCAGGGAGTCATGCTGACTACAGTTGAACAGTATCTATCAACCAAGTGGACAGTTGCAAATTTGCAGTGGCAGTGAATCAGCCTACACCACAAGTGTTGATGCTCAAGTAATGCAGCTCTGACCTCAGCAGACAGGGTCATCTTAAGTTCACATTACCATTGTCACCTCTTATGTGTTCTCAGACAAGTGACCCTCCTGTTGCAGGCCATTTCTCACTCCAAGTCACAGCTCATCTACTATACTGGCATGTTGTCCTTTAACTAAAACCAGATGTGGAGAACCTGTAGAGGACGGCCCCCAATTAAAGTCAGCTTTGTGAAAAGATAAGGCAACTAGTGGAGTAGTTATACCTAAAGATTGATTAGACTGTATATTTATTATCCATTAATGGCACAGTAAAATTTGTCGTGAACATAAATACAAGTTGTTTTATATAGTTTATTACTCTATTCCGCGAATAAGCCCAGTGTGTTTAACGACAAGACAAAAAGCGGGTCATCTTCACTGATCTTTTATTAGATGAATATAAAAACTGATCATTTCAGTCTAGCAATCTGGAAAGCGGTAAAGAACCGAGGGTTAGGCAGTCAAGAAAGTCGGGTTAAGGTTGAATTAAGCAGAAGGTGACAGGGCTTGCAGGCTCGTCTTGACGGCCGCTAGGTTGGCCTTCCAGGAACTGAGGCTGTCGGACAGCTGCTGCCACTGTTGCTTGCCGAAGGTGCGATGTGTGCTGTGGCTGATTTAGTGAAGACAGAAAAGCAAGAATGTCAAAGTGATAAAAAATAATGCGGATTTTAGGTCATCATCATAGATTTCTCTTAATAAAACTGTGAAAAACATATCAAAATTGACCTAATATCTGCATTAAGTCCTGAAATATGAAGGCAGAATTATGCAAACTAAAAAAAAGTTTCTACACAGGTGATATTTTTCTGGAGACCAGCGTTCAAAAGTCTCACATCTTTAAGCAACAACAGACACAAGGATGCAGTGGCAAAATTCCTGAATGCAACAGTAATCCTCTTACTAATTCTAATCAATTCTTGCAGTCAATTATTGGCATACCATAAAGAAGTAAAAGAGCAAGCACCCCTAAATCCTGCAACAATCTTCAAATCAGTATAAGACAAAACAGAAAGCCTCATACGAAACAGTGTCTTGAATGTGAGTTTTGTTTTTACATCAACATTATAACATTTCATCAACGTTCCTGCTTTTGAAAACCAGCAATCTGAGTCACCAAAAAGCCCCAACTTCTGCTTAAAGGAAGGATGCACAAGCACTGCAAAATGACATAGTTAAGTAACAGAATAACGAAACCTTATGATCAACACATTGTTCACTGCACTGACAAATAAAAACACTAGTCATAAGTCAGTGTTTTAAGAACCCATGCAAAGTATGTTAAACACATAGAACTCAAAATGCTACACAGTGAAGCCATGTATGACGGTGTAATAAAGGTTCTTACCTCACAACAACTTTTTGCTGTGTCTGATCGATTTTGCAGTACACCATTTTGGTCCGAACAGCTACGAAGCAAAAGAACACAGGACAGGAATAAAGTGGCAGCAATAGAAAGCAAAAGAAAGCTTGTTCCAGGTAACTAGCTCGCCAGCTGTTTCTGCACTATGACTGCTTGTTAGATTTTTGTCTGACATGATCCCTTCTTGCACTGACATAATGCATAGGCTACGATAATCTCACAAATCAAGACAGCTGCAGCTTTTTGGAGGGAAGTGCTGCAGTAATTCTCCACCAGCTGCAAAACACAGAGGCATAATTCTAAACGCCTGACACATTCCTATAGAGGAGCTAACAGGTTAGGAACTGGGAATACTGGGAATACTGGGATCAGCAACAGTACAGAAACATTTAACTTTTTGTTCATGTTTTGAATGTCTTGTGTGAGTTAATGCAAATGTCACACTCTCAGCACCAGTTGTACACGCAGCAGTAGAGAGATGCAATGGCATGCCTTATATAAGTATTCTACCCCATCTAAATTTTCAATTAAAATACCTAAACTGTAAAGAAGCTAAAACTAACAAATTCCAAAGATTAGACTGCATGCATAGGATATCCTGTCATACAGAAGAAAAATACATGTTGGTCTTTATCTAATGAGCTGTGAGTGTCTCTGTCCATACTGTGAACCAGCCTGCCTTAAATGCAGCTTTGCATAGCCACTATTCAGTCACTTTCCTTGTCGTTGATTTGTGTTGTGAGAAAGTGAGCGTTTAAGGAAGCTGGACGGCAGAGATTTACTGTAGGTGAAGCATTCGTACCGTCAATGACAAAAGCCTCAACGTCATCAGCTCCAATCTGCAGTTCCTGTTGCATGGTGTCGAAGGAGATCTCCTTGAATTCCACCGCCATGCCCATGAATGTCAGCAGACGCATCTTGGCCATGTTTTGCTCGTGAGACAGGCCTGTAGAGAAACACGCAGGGATCATTAAGCACAAAACAGTCACAGTCAATTACTCTGGACTCGGGGAGTTTCCCTGTGATAATTGTTTCTACATTTAGGAGCATGCAGTCAGGGAATCTACTCATTAACACAAACATCGCTCCACACTGTCTGTTTTGAGAGTCCATCCTACACATGCTTTTAATTATATCTAAACCTACAGTAGTAGTGAGAAAAAAAAGACACACTGCTGACACACACATTCTTGTACTGTGTTGACACAGTACAAGAATTAGGGTGAAACTCTAGCTCCGTCAGACAGAGCACATACTCAATGACAAATAATCTCTTAAAATCTTCTGTCACACACACAGTCAATAATAAATTTCTCATTTATTAACCTGTATCTTACTTTCTGTGTAATTTCCAACATATGTGTTTGTGTATGTGTAAAACTGATGCAAACGTCAGATAAAGCTGCAGTTACTTACCAAGAGAATCAATGAAGTCTTTGTTACTCTGGTAAAATTTGACATATGCTGCTAGTTTTGCACTCACAAAGATGGTTAATAGCTGAAAAGGGCAGAGGGAGACGTGTCATTATATAATTGTACAATTGGCTGGATGACTGCTGTATTCATAGAGGTTGAAAATTGTTATTAGATCCAGTCAAGATTAAAGTTACAACAAAAAGACTGCTCATTACTCTGTCTTTCTGCTCCCTGGTTTGTCCTTGTTATGTAAACACAGTAATAACTTCAGAAATGCCACTCCACTGTCCTGTCAAAATACACACCCTAGAAAACACTCATTCATTGTCTCAACCTGTTCAGCTGGTAGTGTATATACAACCTTGTTGGTCATCATCCAAGCCTATTAACTAGTCACCAATTTGTTATTGGGTTGTGCCTCTTTGAGTTGTCACTTTCAATACATGTTAAAAAAAAAAACAATGTTTGTGCATGTTTGTGCTCATGTACAGGACTAGAGGAAATGAAAAGGGAGGAGAGATGTGTTGAAAGGACGCAGTGGGAGGGTACTTATGGCACAGGCTAAGTAAATATGCTAACTGGCTGAATACCAACAGTCTTTCTCCAGAATAGCAAACGCCACTTTTAATAGTGTTTTGAAAAAAACTCTGCTCTTCCTTCAGTAACTCACATCATGGATGAGCTCTCCCTCCAGGAAGCGAACAGGTTTCAGGGTGAGCAGGTGGTCAAACAGGAAGGTGTTGGGGTCTTTGAGAGCACGGACAATACATCTGAAAGAAAAAAAATAGAATGCAGGTGCATGTAGGTGAGTGAATGGGATAATATTGAGGCGAAAATCATAGTTATTAAACAAGTTGCCCAAGTTTACCTGTGGGCATCCACACGCGCTTGTGAAGCATTATCTTCTGTGTAACTTCCCAGCAGCTCAACCATCACTTTTGCTGCAGCCTCACTGTGAAAAAAGGAATTACATTGTTGAAAACTCTTTTAAAGTGAGAGAACGCACTTTGAAAACAATACACACTCGTATAGAGGTCTTAGAGCCAGATGCATGTAAAGTATATACATAAAAAGAAAACATATTATGTCTTAATAACTGCCAGTCTATATCAAATGAGAAACACAACATGTCATGAAAATACAATGCATCATGTATCAACACAGAGAAAAGACATTTAATGAAAAAATTTAGGCTCAAACAGAGCTAAGTTACAGATATGTACATTGAAAACACATAATTTATACAAATACTGTGTACTCTTTTTCAAGCTTCTGTCAGTACTAAAATATCCACTACACAGTTACCTTTTTTTGCAGTCAACCAATGCTTCATACACAAGCCTCAAAAGTGTGTGCTTCTTCTCTGTGTTCAGGTTCCAGTCAACAATCCATTTGCGCACCTGATTAGAACCCAAACATGCATCATAAGTCAACTGCACTAATAAATGCAGCCTGTGTGTATATCAACATGCGATAGGCAATCATTTTTCATTTAACCGCCTTTATAGCTCAAACTAAAATACATTATTAGATTAGCAGTGTTTGTGATCAGTTATTTCAGTTAATGTTGATGAGCAGACGTACCTGATCAAGGTCAGTGGGGATGAAGGAAATGGCATTGCAGGTGGCAGCCACCTTGATGAGGCTACAGAAGACGGTGTACCTCACTGGAGTGTTCTCATCCATGCCATGGAACAGGTTACTTAGCCTGTAACACCACAACATAACAGAGATAATCAAGTGTTTATACAAAGACGTTATTTTTTACATAGTTACCTGCTTGCTTTGAAAAAGACACGACAGGACTCACAGCTGCATCCTGAGGGAGGGTCTCTCTCCTTCTCGGAACTTCACCAGTTTCTCGCAAAGACTTTCAATGAGAGCTTCCTGCTTCTCCGTCTCCAGGATCAACAGGAGCGATACGATGCTGTTCATGACGCTCTCGACATCTGCAGAGAGACAGACAGATCAATGACAAAGTGCTATTCACCCAAGAGCAGCTCCACTGCATTTACCACGTTTAGATTTTAAATAGTACATTTAACAGCCATCAGGTGTAAATAATGTCATACTCAGTGTGTACATTTTAACGTTTAATCCAAGCCAGTGTTAGAGTCCCACACATGCTGGATCTTTGGAATAGTCTCCAGAGACCCTTTATAAAACTGGGTCATAGCAGTTGCTAATAATAACACAGATGTTTCTTCTAATAATACAAGTCGTAAAATATCTACGAACATAGAAGGATTATTGTAGGTCTATTGTTTTATTACTTTATTTATTTATTTAAAAAAAGGCCATAGGTAAGAAACAGAGGTGTCCTCCCTCATCACCTACCTTTATCATCATCCTTGAGGCAGACGTCACACGCCTCGATGATCTGAGCCAGATCTACATGAAGTCCACCTTCAGCGTTCTCTTCAGAGATATCAGCTCCTTTAGACTTGATGTAGGCTCTCAGCTCTGAAGCCTGAAACGTTATACAGCAAATTAACACATACTTGTGGATAATTCAAATCTAACAGCAGAGAGAGTCCCAAAATACAAATATGCAACAGAGTGTATGTTACGGTAAAATGATCTTTTGTACATTTTTACTTATAAATACACTGTCAAGTCTTATTGTTGTGTATCACTAATGTATATACTACAGTTAGAGAAGATTAATTGTTGTTTCAGCGAAATTCTTAAAAGCAATTTAAATGTTTGCACTAGCTGTAGCTATCTAGCCTGCAGGGTGCTTTCAACGTCTTTGTTTATTTAGATTTTTTGCTAACAGCTAGCATTTTTCCTATTCTTGCGTTACAACTTTGAGGCCAATTATAACCGCTTTGGCAGTAAAGGCATTGACCTAAAAACGGCTAATAGCACCTTTTCTCAGCAAAGTTACATACAAATCATCTAAACTGCTTATTCAATGATATAATTCCTCATAATGTGCTGCCACACAATCCACCAAGTAGCCACCAATCAGCATGTATCTGCCCGCTGCTAGCAACTAGCATACTAGCTTTTAAGCTAGCTAGCATGCTAAGTTATCTGGTCGGACAGTTTCATTTTGGCACCTCGTCTGCCAATAGGGCAATGCTGAATACATTTTTAAAGCCATTGGTCGTACCTGGTCTTCTTCTGTGATGTCGATAAAGGCCGGGACGCTCATTTTTGGTGCTTTTGTGAGCCTAGATGATGAAATCCACGCTCCTACCAGTGTTGAGGTCTGAGCGGAAAAGAAAAGGCAACAGCGCCGGTGACACACTTTCTGTTCCGGGTCATGTTGTTAAAGCCGCAGCAGCAGCCTCAAATAAAGGATGCCTCAGGTCTGTGTGACTTATAACTTTTAACCCACTGAACTCTAATAGTTGCTCGACTTTTTAAAATTTGCTCCTATCAGAGTTTTACTTACTGTTGGCTCATTTTCAAATCTGAATCAATTCTGCACCGATATGTAGACAGTGCTGCCATGGTTAGAGGTAAAGAGACCTCAAAACCGTCTTCTGTACAATATAGCAAAATTAAAATGTCATAAATCATAAAAGAAGGAAAAGCGAAAGTTGAATTTATTTGATTATTTATTCTAAAAAAATGGACATTTTCTGAAGTGTCCATAGGTGTCCACTTTTTTGTCAGGCCAGTGTTGGTCATAGTTTAGCCAGTACATGCTTCTCAGTTGTGCCAAAGATTGCAGAGTTTTTTGTTTTTTACAGAATCTGGTTCGAGCAAATTGTTTAGTTTTTTATCATATTCTTAATGAGATATGTGGAATAAAGCAATTTTGATTAAATATCACAAATTTAAGCTGAGATTTCATTTAATTTTGTGACAGAATGGCTTAATTCTTAGATCAACATGTGTTGGAAAGTTAAAAGTCTCACGATTCTCTATGTTTTTACAGTTTGTGCCTGAAACAAATGGTGTAATTTTGGTCTAATTTTTAAAGATAACGTGCCTTTCAGATTTGCGAGCAGGTTTTGGGGTTCAGAGGGTTGAAAACTCTTAGTACCACTACTATGCAAATGAATAGTGCTATAAGATAAGAGCATCCAGATAGGTTTGAAAATCATTTCTGCATTGCTTCAGCCTGTAAAGCCCCATTCCATCAGGGATCAGAGGACCTCCTAAATTTTAATAGTCACCCCAACTTCCTCCAGCTTTCATTTTTTTCTGATCAGATCTATCAGTATCCTCTCTGGAAGATTAACCCTGGATGTCTTGGATGAGAGTTACTGAGGTGAACCTGATCCCCAAGAGAGGTTATCTGATTAAGCAGCAGTCCATGTTTGTGGACCACCGTGGAGGGGCTGACCCAGAGCTTTCCAACTTGGAACCTCTGTCAGATGTCAGAGGGCAACTCTCTTCCATCCTACACCCGCTGACCTAGGGGTGTGCATGTTGGGCCCCTGTGCCAAGTGGGATCCTGTGTATTGTTACCATGCCAGGTCACTTGCTTATTGAGGTGAAGAGGGTAAGTGGAGCAGGAGGTCACCTTAAAACTATGGAGTCGGGTTACTCACATTTGGGTGTTGAGCCGGCAGCGTGCGATAGTGTGGAGTGTTTCTCGTTTCCAAGCTGCACAGCTCACAGTTCATCCATCATGAAAATATGCACGTTATTGGGGATTCATAGCCTATGGAGACACATCATGCCATGTCATAATTTCTTGAAAGTCTGCTTGTCACATATTTCTCTTCGCAGTTACAGTAAGGGAACTCAACTCTGTTGCGTTCAACAGGACAAATGCCTCAAAATAGTGTGCTGAGGGGAAAACGGCTGATGGAGTGTTTCACCATAGTGCTCATATGATGCGTCATTCTGTTGGGAAGGCAAGTGCCTGGTACCAAATCCCACCTTCGCTCTCTCCCTGCCCTTGTACGCTGTCATGGCAAAGAATTTATAGCCGTTTCTCCACAAGTGTGCTTGTGTAACTCTGAGGCTTTCATTATCTGATTAACAGCTGTTGTCAAGTGCCTGGTGTATTTCAAGTCCCGAATAAGAGTTTTGGAGGCTTTGAAGCTCCAGGTGCATGTGAGACATTTTTTTTTTGTCTCCTTTAAAAGGTCATTAAAATGCCACAGTGTGTTGTGATGCTCCATAGTCTTTATAATATGCATTACAGAGTGACCTGAAAATAGCACCTATATTGAACTACAGTAAATCTTCAACTCCAAGGAGCCTGTACCTGGTACATGTATTAAACTGGGATTTAGTCTGCTTTATGTCATGCTAAATGTAACCTGACAAAGTAGCCTTCACAAGATTTTTTAGCAGCAGATCACGCATTTTTTTCAGGAACTTGCACTGATGTGTAAAAGGGTGTTTTTGCTGGTGGATGTGTGCAAAATTCAGTGGAAGTCTGTTGGTAATTCTGCTTTTGTCGGACACTCTTGAAGTCACTTCCCTTAAGGTTATGAAATTTTACAGATATTGCCAAAGATAATTCATATTATTTTACCTTTACATGGGGGATTTGTTGCTTCACTTGAATATTATTCTCTGTAAGTTTGTGAAAGTTTTTGAAGCTGCAGGCTCATGAAATAACTATGAAACACAATTAGTTTAATTTAAAGAAGAAAAAGCAAACTAATTGCTTTTCTTGTTCCTTTTAGTGAAATGTTGAAATGTTTCAACACCGTTCTTGTATGAATATGCATGTCTGCCTACAATATATCTTAGTCTGCTAAAGCTATTCACAAAGTAATATTTGTTTATGTGAATGTGTAGTTCTGAAATATGTACGTAGTCAGTTTGTCTGTACTGACCTCATCCCTGTTTGCTCAATAGGAAATAGCACATGCTCTTCCTAAACTGTTGGCAAATTGCCTGCTCAGCCTCCTCAAAGATAAATGACTGTGTGTTAAGAGTTGGTTGAGCCCAGGTGTCGGCTTTCTCTCTGTCAGCCGGCCAAGTGGTGAGTATCCATGTAAACCAGTCTCATGGTCATCATCCAACATGGCTGCCTACCTTCCACCCACTAATTGTCTGGTTCCCACAGTTCTGCCTGCTTTCACAGTCTCGGAAAAATCCCCTTGCTCAGGCTCATCTATCAGCCAGTGACCTTGTCAGAGTGCATCGCATGAGTAACTTCCCTATTTCCCGAGGTGTAGCAAATTGCTTGTTAATTACTTATAAGCTCACCCAGACTTCCCAAAAACATACACACAAATGCAATTAAGGAATAAACAAATCGAGCAAAAGCCTTAAATATGTGTTAGTAGGGAGTTCGCAGTGGTCTAAAGTATGCAAAATCCCATTGAGCCATTATAATGGAATTTTATTGTCTGAGATTGTAGAGCTATATTGTGTATTAAACCTTTGGGATTCCTCCTGGTTTTTATGTGTTTTTTAATAGTTTATTGTTAATTTAAAAAGGTGAAGTAATCAAATGGGTTTTTTTGGAAGTTTCATTCAGTTTGCATGAACCTCTTTGGGCTATTGCCAACTTGTTTTCACTATGTTCTGACATTTTATAGATTGATAAATTAGTTTTTCTGCCCCCTACTGGCAACATGTTAATTTATGCAGCTTTTAAAACCCCAAATCTCAGTTTAATGCTTATAGAGAAAAACACTTTATCCTGCTACCATAGCAGTATGTGTGTGTGTGTGTGTGTGTGTGTGTGCTTGATCACAGCTCATTAAACTGACTGTCTGTAGTCTATGATAGCTGTTCAGCGCCTGTGATCACTTATCACCTCTTCCACCGGATGATCAGTCACACTGCCCAGCTCCAATCAGACACACCTCTGACTCAGTAAAATTAATTAACAGTTTCTTCTGCTAATTCAAATACCGCAAAGTCACACGTGACCAGAAGAATAAGACTGGCACGTTAAATACCACCGTTATCTCGCCATATCACTTAATGACCAGTTTCATATCACACTAAAGACCACAGCAATCAATCAATGCGATTTTGCATTTGCGGTTTTGAGCTATCTGGGGTCGTTAATCCCCCTATGTGGAATGTGTGTGTGCTCTGTTTCAACCCAAATGGCAGCAACAAAAATAAAAAGCTACAGTCTTCCAGGAATTCTGACGTTCCTGTCTGGATAGATCGAGTCACTGCAGCAGGACTGGGGTTCCGTCAATGATGGAGTGGTCTCCTGTCATCAGAGACTGTTTATGTTACACACACTCGAGGAGAGACAATAGGAGTTTAAAAGGAACAGTCAAACAAAGAATCCCTTTTTTCCTCAGTTATAGATATAGTGTACGATGTTTGGCTTGAAGCTATAGATGCCAGACCTCAGAAATATTATCCAGAGGTGAGTGTGACTCTTTAGAAGTGAAATGCTGTTTAGACTGTTTAATCAGTGCTGATGAATGTAATGGTGAAGACAGAGAACAGGCGACCATTAATACTTTCTCAACGATGAATTTAATCTCTCAAATGTGAGTGACAATTTAAATAATATTTTGTTTCAATTTTCTAAATGATAAGTAGAAATGACCATTAAAATTTATTTGCAAATCTGGACAGTTGTTGACAGCAATCGACTGAATTTTAGCACAAAAGCAAAAAGCATGAAAAAATGTATATTGTTGTACAGGGATTGAGACAATTGCAGTAAATCGGCATTTCCCTGAAGCCAAGTGTCAGAGGTTACAGTAACATTCTGCGCTGATTGTGGTAATTTGTATATTTTCCCATCACTGTTCACATACCTCGGAGTCATCCTGTAAACTTTTGCTCTCCTAGCCTCAGAATGAGGCTCAAGGGTATGACAACAGGCAGAAACCACCAGAGATATCTGAAATGTTTTCTGATGACTTCTTACGCCCCAACCACAGCTGCTAGGGTGTGACACCATGGAAGGGGCTGTGGTTTACTGTAAAGACCTGATAGAGACTGGCCTTGATTCTGACGCACAGGCACCTGCTGGGATGAGACAGAGGTTATTCAGCAAAATTTCAGTACGACACTGATGTGTGAAATATGCTAGTTACACATTCTAAACTAAAACTTCCACAGAACTCAAAGCTTAGCAACTATCATTCACAATGTATCATAGACCTGTAGTAGTTTAGGATTCTTGCTCATTCATTCCCATACAGTGATCTCTGAACAAGATTATTCTAACCTGAGTCAGAGCTCCTATAGTACATAAAGCCATGAGTAAGATGGAGATGCATAGTGTGGAGGAGTATGTGATGTCCTTTACTTAAATGTTGTAAATAATACCACTCTGAGCAGGTTTTTTGAGGTATAATATTGTATGTTTGATTTGGAAAAGGTCTACATCACCATTATTTTTACAGTAAAGACTAATGGACCAATATCCAGGTATTTAAAGCAGTTTTTTTTTTTTTTTGTTGTTCCTTAACAAGTAGCTGACAGTAACATTAATGGAAACACAACATGCAAAATGTCCAGAAATTGTGCTAATACACTGCTTCATGCCCAGTAATTTTATTGTAATATTTCATTTGGTGGATTTCTTCTGTAGTAACAACTTTCATAGTCCAACAACTATTAAAAGCATACATTTGTTGTTGGCCAAAGAGCGTGGGCTCTTTATTTTAAGTTGATCCCAAATACAGTGCCGTGAAAAAGCATTTGCTCCCTTCTTGAATTCTTATTTTTTTGAATACATCCCTCCCTTCAATATTCAGGACCATCAAACAAATTTAAATATTAGACAAAGATAACCAAAGTAAACACAAAATGCAGTTTTAAATGATGAGTTAATGTTTTAAGGGAAAAACAGCTATCCTAACCTACCTGGCCTTATGCGAAAAAGTAATTGTCCTCCTTGTTAAATCATGGATTAACTGTGGCTAATCACATTTTTTGGAAAGCGAGTTCAATTTCACTGACCACACCCAAGCCTGATGACCTCCAGACCTGTTATATCAAGAAATCACTTAAATAGAACCTCTCTGACAAAATGAAGTTGGCCAAAAGATCTCAAAAAGCTGCAGCAAAAAGCCGCGATCCAAAGAAATTCAAGAACAGATGAGAAAGTAATTGACATCTGTCAGTCTGGAAAGGACTACAAAGCCATTTCTTAAGGTTTTGGACTCCAGTAAACCACAGTGAGAGTCATTATCCACAAATGGAGAAAACATGGAATAGTAATGAACCTTCCCAGGAGTGGTCAGCCTACCAAAATTATCCCAAGAGCACAGCGACGACTCATCCAAGAGGTCACAAAGGAACCCAGGACATCATCTAAAGAACCGCAGGCCTCCCTTGCCTCAGTTAAGGTCGGTGTTCATGACTCAACAATAAGGAAGAGACTGGGCAAAAATGGCATCCATGGCAGAGTTCCAAGGCCAAAACCACTGCTGACCAAAAAGAACATAAAGGTTCGTCTTACGTTTGCCAACAAACATCTGAATGATCCCCACGACTTCTGGGAGAGTGTTCATCAGACTGGGCAAGATGAAAGTTGGAAGGTGTGTGTTTTGTTACATCTGGTGTAAAAGTAACACAGCATTTCAGAAAAACAACATCATACCAACACTCAAACGTGGTAGTAGTGTGATGGGGCTGCTTTGCTGCTTCAGGACCTGGACGACTTGCTGTGATTGATGGAACCATGAATTCTGCTATTTACCAGAAAATCCTGAAGGACAATGTTCAGCCATCAGTTTGTGACCTCAAGCTGAAGCACACTTGGGTTCTGCAGCAGAACAAATGATCCACAATACGCCAGCAAGTCGACATTTGAATGGCTTAAAAAAAATGAAGGTTTTGGAGTGGTCTAGTCGAAGTCTGGACTTGAATTCATGTTGTGGCATGACCTTGAAAAGGGCATTCATGCTCGAAAGCCCTCCAGTGTTGCTGAATTAAAACAATTCTGTAAAGAAGAGTGGGCCAAAATATCTCCACAGAGATGTGAAAGACTCATTGCCAGTTGTATAAAATGCTTGATTTCAGTTGTTGCTGCTGAGGGTGGCCCAACCAGTTATTAGGTTTAGGGGGCAGTTACTTTTTCACACAGGGCCATGGAGCTTTGAATGTTTTTTTCCTTAATAAATAAAATCATCATTAAAAACTGCATTTTGTGTTTACTTGGGTTATCTTTGTCTCATACATTTACATTTTTTTTGATGATCTTAAACATTAAAGTGGAGAAAATATGCAACAAAAAAAAAAGAATTTGAAAAGGGGGCAAATATTTTTTCACAGCACTGTACCATCTTGCTGCTTGCTAGTGCACTAACCATGCATTTGGTGCATGTTTACGGTCATGGTACGGAGGATTTAGAATCACCAATTAACCTCAGCATGTCTTTGGACTGTGGGAGGAAGCCGGAGTACTTGATGAAAGACCACATGGCACTGAGGGAACATGCAAACTCCACACAGAAAGATCAAAATGTACTATTTAATCATGTTTGCTAATATTAACTAAAAACTACAGTTCTGTTTTGTTTTAGTTAAATATTTAGCTTTTTTGAAAAATGAAAGAACTACAGACAGGCAAAGTCAGATAGTAAAAAACTAGTGCATTGTTGTTTAGGTTCTGTGGATTATTTTTTTTTAACAGTAATGAACGTTTTCGCAAGGATTTCCAATATGCATTACTTCTTTATTTTGATCTAAGCATTGATTTCCCTCTTGCATCGGATGGAGACATCTAGCTTTCTAAACGAATATGAGAGAGGAAGGAATGGAGAGTTTGGCGATAGAGGGGAAAGGTGATCATCAAAAAGAAGAGGACGGGTGTGTAAAACATCACTGGACCAGTGTTGAGGCTGACACATGAACCACAGACATGCTCGCTCTCCCACACATCTTTCTTCTCTGTTTCTTATCTCCCGTCTGATATGCCGCACTTTGAAGAGCGCTCAGAGTTGATATGAGATAATTAAAAAGTGACAATTGCTCTTTCTGTGACAAGAAAAAGAGGAATGTGAAGTCGTTTAAAGCAAAGTTTGAGATTGTCCTTGAGAGAAATTCATTTTTGGTGTAAACTAAATATTTCAGTGTGTCCTTAAGTGACTGATGCTGACCGGCATATTCAGATTCTTCTATCTCACAAAACATCCGACTGGCTGTTGCAACCTTCCAGATAGTGCTTTTAGAAAGCAGCTAGGGAAAACAGAGGACTACTGTTGTGCCTGAGTTTTGTTTTAAATAGTATCTGTGGGCAGATAGTGGGGAAATGACGCAACACGACAACACGGTGTTCTTGGGTTTGCTATCGACTTGTTTCCATCCTCACAAAGAGAAGTAAAGAACTGGAGCGTTTTAATGCCACTGTCAGCGCATCAAAATAACACCTGTTGCTCTTTGGCCTCCTAAAGACTGTTTTGACAGTCACATCAGACAGGCATTTTAATACCGATTAGAAAAATCTGAAAAAAATAAATAAATCATTCACCATTTTAAAAAGGAACTGCTTAATAACCTGTCTATCTTCAGATGCAGTAGCTTGAATACAGATGTTTATTAAAATGGAAAAAGTAATTTGTTTTGCATGTGTCCTGCCAGGTCACATATCTGTGTAGTTTATCATGCATCTCTCTGGCTGAAACATGCTCGTCTCGAATTCCCTCTTAGTCATCACGCTGCAGAAAGCCCCACTCGTATGTGTTTCTTGCTTAAGGTCAGAGGCAGTTTTGACCATTTCCCTTCCTCTGAACAGTGATGTTGTTTTAAACCCTGAGTTAACCAGAGATTGATCTGAAGAATGGGTGTATTTGGGGACTGCCATCCGTCATCGTGGCTGAAAGGGTTGTTTTCTCCCGGCCTTGTCACCTTTGATGAATCCCCACTGAGGACTCCGCTGTGGAAGGCACAGCCAGCATTTGACTTGGCTCAGAAGAATTACATTTCCTTTCTTTCTCTCTGATCTTTGGCAAGATACTTTTGATTGTGCCATAACCTTTCGTCCATGGAGTACATTATTTTAGTTTGTGTTTGTTTGTGATGGGCGGGCCGCAGAGGGGTTTTTAAATTGTTTGGGGAAAAATTAATTTTCTTAACTACTGTTTTCCAGTCAGCTACATGGACATCCACTGAATATCTGGGTGTTCCTCTGGGATACGGGTCTGCCTTTGCGCTTGTTTATTTCCAAGAATAGAAAAAGTCAGAGAGCTCTTAATCTTCTCTGTGGCCACATACCACCCAGATAAATCTGAGTTTAGCTTTTAAGGGCATTTGTAAGGTTATGACCATTGTCATGGATATCATCAGATACAAACAACACAACACGTTGTGGCTACTCTTGTGTTGCTTCACAGGAACTTGGTTTTGCCTTGGACCTATTTTCAAGCTGCTGTTGCTGCTGGTCAAATTCTACACTGATAACCTGAATGTTCATTATTCAGTCACACTATAATTAATGCACAAAACACTGCAGTATCTGAATGGCTGCTGCAAGGACCCCAACTTTAACTCAAGAAAGTGTCCAAAACTTGGATTAAGAGGGTACTGAAGGACACATGAGTGTCATTTTGCAATAATGACTCACAACAAATGCCACCTCAGCAGTTTGCCAGCTGATTTCATCACTCTTACAGTGAATTCTCTCTCTCACCCCCTTTTTGTCCTCTCTTTGCCTGTTTCAAGTGTTCCTCCCCCCACCCACCACTTCTTTTTAAGCTGATTTAGGGGTCAATGACGTTCACTGGAATCCTGAACTATATTCCAGATGGTGATGACAGAAACTGGTTAACACTCTTCACCTCCTCAGCACCATCCTTCTGTCCTCTATCTCCAGTTTGCAGTGCATTTTAATGCCATTTTGAAATGAGTCTGTGATAGCATAAAATTAATTAGCTGTGTCACTGCTGGATAATTTATCCATCAGTAAATTACTGGTTTGAATTGCAAAGGTATCCAATTGGACATTAGTTCAGGGGTAAAACAAAGTAGTTTGAACTGACAGAGAGCTGGATCTTTTGCTCTCTTTGTTTTTGCTTGTGTCCTACAGAGTAAAGGATTCAACAACATAATGAACATATTGCCCACATATAAATATAAAATGATGAACTTGGCCATCAGACAAGCATCTTTACATTCCAAGATGTCCAGTGTGATGCTTAATTTCATACTCTTTTGTAATCAAATATGTAATTACTTTTAAAACTTCATTAGACTGCATTTTAAAGCCAACAGTAAAAAGTGCAGTTTAAAATTACTGTGGTCTCAACTATAACTGACTGTTATACTAGACTAAATGTAGCACAGTATATATTTTTCTTTAAAAAAAACATTGATTTGCAACATACTGTGACTCCTTCTAGCTTTTAGGGATAGGAGGAACCCAAGTGCTGATCTGACAAATATTAGAATGTTAAAAGATCCACAACAGCTGTTTTGATTTTATAGGCATATTGAAGTTACTGCATTGCATTCCTGTGTAGTTCCACTTTGAGTTAAGCTTGAGTTAAGGTCAAAACCCCTATCTCTTGCACACACACACACACACACACACACACACACACACACACACACACACACACACACACACACACACACACACACACACACACACACACACACACACACACACACACACACACACACACACACACACACACACACACATACACACGCCTCCCCCTTTCGACTAATAAATAATTATCCCTTTGTGTGATGTGGCTTCACTCCAAGGTTGTGCACTTTGTGTGAGCTGCTTTTAGCAAAACAGTACAATATCCAAAATGGGAAAATTCAGACCACACTTTCTGCACATTTTACTATTTTTACATTTTGAGTAATAAATATTATTTCATCTGTTTATCCAACTCAGCACAGTGTTCTGTTCAACATATACTGAGAGTAAAATCCTCTAATACATTGAACCAGTTAGAAAAAATGAAATAAAACCTTACTAAAACAGAGTGCTTGGAGGTTTTTTTTGTTTGTTTTTTTGGCTTGCCTATTTTTCACTGTTCCTGTCTCTTTTCTTTGTATTGTTGCCTCATCCGGTTAGTAACTTATTTTGAAAGTGGGTTATATTTCAGAAAACGCATGAGTCAGATGAGTCAGAAATGATGACCGTATGACAGAATGTGGCATAGGTCAGCAGTGCACAGACAAGAAAACATTTCAGTTTTCCTGTTTTAGAAATCAAATTATTTTGTTGCATTTTAAATATGTATATATTCAGATTTCAAGATTGTTTCGATCCATACACACTGGAAATGAAATACTAAAAAAACATAAAACATGTGATTACAGATAATAACATTTGCAAGCGAAAACATCAGCATGATGAAGATTTTAACTCACTTACTACCACTCACGCAGATGTATGATTTTGTCTTTTATTTTCAGAGGAATTAAACAAACTCTTGGACAGACTTACGCATAAACTATCACCCAAACACTCAATAGGAGCAACACTTAAACTTGAACAAAGAGTGAAGAGCAACACCCTCGTGCAAATGTGACGTTAGTCAGAACCTACTCAGAAGTGCAGTCTGTGCTGGCCAGAGCAAAGCAAGGGAGTCATCCTCTTCTCAGCCTCCTTGCTCCTCCCCCTGTTCAGTGAGTTATGCAGTATTTGAGCCTTCAGGAGAATAAGGAAAGCCAGACATTATAGAGACACAGGGACAAGGCACAGATTCCAAGCCCACTGCAGGGAGCTTGAAACTTGGCATCCAGATTTTGGTCATCAGTCAGTTCATTCCATTATTCACTTCATCACATGAGGCAGGAAAGATGGCTCCCATAGCGCGCTGTGAGCCCTGATGTTTGTTCCTGAAGAAGAATTTGCTCCATGCTTATTGATTCTTCAATGACTGTTTTTGTGACACTCCTAGGAGATTATTACACTCTACCTTTCTAATTTCCCAGCTGTGTCTTCCACTGGATTACCATCACTCTTGTTTGGACTGTCTTGAGCTGCCTTCAGTCATGCTGACTGAACCGTGTGGAGCCATGTCAGTGGGGTCAGATGTTCGCGATCTGACCCTCTTGCCACCAGCTCCTCCTGTGACGTCCTTACCGGGGGCTGGTGGCGGTTGCGGGATGTCGGTTGGCGGCGGTCAGTGGACCCAACTGCTGGACCTGCACCCGGCCTCACCCTACGGCTCCCTGCCCTCCCACCACTCCCTCATCAAACAGGAACCGGGCTGGGGGACCGCCGACCCAATTGATGACCCTCACTGTGGACTCGGGGCCTTCACGGTGCACTTCTCAGGCCAGTTCACAGGCTCAGGCCCCTGTCGGGTTGGGGCCTTCGGAGAACCCGCTGCAAGTCAGTCAAGGATGTTTCCCAGTGGAGCCTACCTGCCTGGCTGTGTGGACAACAGTCCTGCACCCAGGAACCAGGGTAAGTATGCTCATCACCAGTTCCACCTTTGATTTCACCTCATTAGTCTTACAAAGAGCAGTTGTCACACACCAATCAATGAAATTCTTCTCTTTTTGTTGTTTTTGTTACAAGCCAGTGTCTTTCTCCACAGAATTTATTCCTGATGTAACTCCATGTTTATGTATTGTCAATAGTGTTTTTTCTAAGCTGGGTTTTATGTTCTGTACTGGATCATTCTGAATCATTACAACTGTTCTAGTATCAGTATTACAATCCTGAATTCAATTAGCACAAGTTGCACATATACTCATAAAGTTTTTAAATAATGCCAGGGCAAAAAAACAAACAAAAAAACAACATATATTTACTGACCGAATAATAAGCTATAAAAAAACAAAGAGAGGGAAAAATGAAATAAATAGCATAAAACTACAATTTATCCAATGAATTTAAATGATATGGTAAGTGCAAGTTAGGGCACTGAAAGTTCTCAGCAACTGGTTGTTTATAATTTAAATGAATGCTTTTCACTTTACATTTTGTGTAGTGTTATTTTATATTTCCTGGATGCCTTTATCCATACTAAATGTGTATGCGTGTGTTGTTTTTTTTAAAGAGCATTTAACCACAAATGCTCAGCTGAGCAGCAAAACGGTTTCCTCTGCCAAAAAATGACAGGTGACAGCAAAAAACTTAACGGCTTCAGAGCTTTATTCAGTAGTATTTCTTTCGAAAAATTCCAAAAGCAGTAACTAGGAATGAAATGGAGGAAAATATCTGAACAGATGAACTGTGAATCACAAGCTTGACTTTTTGGAAATTTTTAAAATCCCATAGGAGGCTTAAGTGTTATTCATCTTGAATCGTAATTCAGAATCAACGTAGAAATGATGTCTCTACCTTCACTGTAGACAGTGTTTGTGTCTGTTGGGGCTTATTACTCAGCTTTCAGAGGTTTAAGCCTGTGTGTGTGTCTGCTGATGTGACTTTCAGAGACTGAATGCATGACAGTCAATCTTGTCTGCCCACTGGAAAGTAGTTTTTGATGAAATGATAAAATAGTCAGCGCTGCTTTCTGCAAGCTGCGGGGATTTAAGAGTTTGTGAGTCATTTTTCTTAGAACCTTTTCAACTTCCCTCCAGGGCCTGACTCAGGATATCACAGACCGTCCATGTTATATGAGTGTGTAAAACAAACATTTCATGGCTTGTACAATCTGATCGTCATCTAGCGTGTACTTTAGATTAACATGTGTTCTTTAGTAAAATGCATAGAAATAACTACAATAAAAATGAAACAATTCTTTCTGTTGCTGTTTGTACAGTCTAATACCCATATTCAACCTGTGTTTTACTCCTCATTCTTGTTTTTCACTGAGTATAATTTCTACGGTAGCTCATCTCAGTCTGTCTGTGGTGTGTTTGCCAAAGTTCTTTTTCCACCTGCCATAAATATTGCAACCACAAGGCCAAAGATAGATGGGGGGAAAAAGAATATGTTACAAGGAAAGAGGATTTAATGGTATGATGAATGTGTCTCTGTGGTAGCCCTGCCAGGGTCTAAGAGCTACTACCAGGGGGGACATGTTGCAGATAACTGACCAGATACTGCAGACTTTGCAAGCTTCAGAATGTTACAGTCATTTGTAAGAAGGTTGATCTAATGAGTCGGCCAGGCAAACAAGATCATTTTATTTCCATCCCCTCTCTCTATTTGTTTTTCCCCATCTTCAGGTTATGGAGCAGTGGGTTTAGACAGCAACCCCAGCTATGGTCACACTCCATCCCACCACACCCCTCAGCTCTCCAGCCTGTCCTTCAAACACGAGGACACACTGTCACCGCCAAACAACATAGGTAACTCGTCTGCACCCTGACAGTCTGTTCACTAAATTGTTTCGCAGACTGAAAGACTGTCGTGTCACAGCAAGGTTATATAAGTAACCCATCATTTTTCATATCACAACACGATCGCTATTATCCATTTCCCTTCATCTCTCTCCATCCCTGTCTGCAGGAACATTCATATACACAGACATACATAAACACACTCTCCCTCTTGCTCTTCACGCACACATACGGTTAATGACTCTGGAAATTATAACTTGAGGAAATGGCTTTATGTGACTCTGTTGGAATGTCAAAAACTGTCTGGGGACTCATATACTATATGAACCTGAAAAGGACCAGTGTTTCTCATTGACCTTTTCTCTCTTTGAAAAGAAAAAAGCTCCGCATGTCTTTGAAATGAACTATTATTCATTCTGGAAATATATTTTGTAAGAGTTTATGTGTTCTGAAAAAGAGAACAATAAAATATCGTTATTATTTTTGGGACGTATTATTATCCAAGAATGAAGATGAGGTTTTTGATTCATATTACTGCTTAGTAAGCTGTTGTGGGAAAAAGTGCAGCACAAATAAATCATTAACCACCGATTTTAATAACTGATTCATAATTTAAGTAATTTTTTTAATCAAAACTGCTAGAAAGTAATCGCTTCAAGCTACACAAATGTGAATATTTGTTGTTTTTATTTGTTTTATTCTACGAGCAAATAAGCATATTTGTGTTTTGTACTATAGCATGGAACAAACAAGCATTCTGATAACATCAGCTTGGGCTCTATAAAATCGTGAAGACAATGTTTTTTTTGTTTGTTTTACCATTTTGTGACCTTTACTAGATTAGAAATCAATTGATTTACTGAGAAATTAACTGCATATTCATTGTTTGAGTAGCTGCCACCTCATGCTGAAGCAACATGTTTGTATTTTCCTTTATTCAGTTGACCAGCAGTACCCAGCTCCTAATCCCATGTTTGGTTGTCATAATCCTGCAGAGTCTTGTCCAAGCAGCCAAGCTCTGCTGCTGAGAAACTACAACAGGTACAATTATTTCTCCCTGCATGCATTTATCATTGTTGTATTTGACTCACTGTACTCTGAATCCCATTTCAGCACAATTCCCCCAAATTTTCACATTCTGCACTCATCAGTTAATGCCAGTTTCTTTCCACCGACACCACATGCAGCCTGCTCGCTTTCTGGTCATTTTTAGAAGTGTGAACTCTCTCTGATCCCACATTAAGCCCAGTGTTTGCCTCTACACTGTCTAGATTGTGAATCCTAATTTGTTCTGAGGTTAAGTGCTGCCCACTGGTGCTCAGCAGGCCAAAACAAACACCGAGTGATCTACTGCTGATGTGTCCGAGTCCACCCTGAGGGAAAAATGAGGAGAGAAGTAAAAGAGACAAGCTCAGTGAAAGCGAGAGTTGAGAGAGGGGGTGGGGGTTGCTAATGTTGGAAATTTGCTTATTTGAACCTTATTTGAAGTGCGCTCCCAACTTGTTCTCATTTTGATGCAAAACATCTCAAGGGGTAAGATTCCTTAAATGCCGGCCTGCGATGTTGTTGGAGAAAAGGAACATGTGCAGCCCAAATACTGGGACAGCAGTTGATAAGAGGGAGGAAGACTGCGCTGTTTTTTAGAGCTTATGGCATGAACTGGAAACCCTCAAACAAACAGAAGCGCACACTCGCACGCTCACGCTCATACACACAGTGTATACATATGTCAGATATCGGTGAGTCTTTCCACAGTTTAACATAGTTCAGAGCTGATTAGCGAGCCATCACGATCCTTCCCTCAAGGACTTCTCAAGGAATGCTGTCCAGAAATTCCCCCGAAACTGTTTCCCGCCATTAATGATACTGAGGACAGAGTGATGTCATGCACTGGTCCATGGTGTACTAGGCACGGAGGCACTCACCCCCACAGAGCGCACCATTGCATCTTCAAGTGTGCTTTGTGTGTGTGTGTGTGTGTGTGTGTGTGTGTGTGTGTGTGTGTGTGTGTGTGTTCGTGTGCACTACTGTGATCTGCCAAGGTAAAGAATGGCTCAATGCCTGTGATTTTTAATGAGGCCAGCTAGGAGTGTGGTGGGTGGACAGCATGTGTTAATAAGCGAACCATTTGGAGTTCCCCAGAATGAAACATCTTCATTTCAAGGGGAGAAAGATGACAACAGGAATCCACAGTAACCTAAATATTGCCTATGAGTTTAAATTATGAGATTTTCAAAAAATAACTAATAAAAGAAAAACATGTACATCAGTTTCCCCTCTAAATCTGTTACAGTTTCTAAGATAACTGCGTTCATAAAGCTTTAGTTTGTTCGCGTTTTAATATATTTTGTTGTCTTTGGTTTTCAAAAAAAAGTAAAAGAAAATGAAATCATCTTTTTTTACTTAGTGATAACCTGTACCAAATGGCATCTCAGCTGGAGTGCGTAACATGGAACCAAATGAACACCCTGGCATCTTCCATGAAGAGGTGAGCCTTTATTTATTTATTTTAAAGAACAGGCTGTAATTTTTCAGTCTTGACTGGTGTTTGTGGTGTTGCAGAGGAGGAAGAACAGGACAGTTTGACCAGATGGCTGTTGGCCCACTGCCTGAGGAAAACAGGATAGGAGAAGAGCATAATAATCTTTGCGTGTAAACTTGTAGTCATTTGAGTTTTTGCAAAGTGAAGACACTGACATGAGCTCACCACTTCAAGTTAAAAACTCTTATAAGTGTGGCATCAAATCTTAATTTTGTTTCTTATAACACTGAATACCATGAGAATTTAATCAACAGCCAAGGCAAAGTTCCAAAAACAAACTGCCTTCAGCATTAAAAAATATCTAACATTCAAAAAGTGCTTTATTAGGGTGTGTGGTTTAATCAGATTTTACTGACACTGACCAAATAACACACAAACTCTCAGAAAATTTGGATTTCGATGTTGCGAAATTATGAGTGATGGACTAAAATATGCAATATTTGATTTCCCTCACTCTCATCTCTCAGTCTCCCCTGCTTCGAAACAGTGAGTAGAATAAATACAAAAACATACTTTTAATAAAATATACTATTTTCCACACATGTACACTATTACCATGGGCATATATTGAAACATTTTACACACGGCTTGTGATTGAAGGACCAAATCCACTCTTATGTCACATAATAAGCAGGTAATGAGGGTAACATTCACCAAACACAGAGGACATGCTGTCATCTCTGTTGCTGTGGTTGTTCATGCTGTTCACTCTTTTTGGTGTCATTTGGCTCAACTGAGAGACAAGAGAGATAAATAAATAACTGATAAATGTGAATCAGGCAAAGCTGCTCTAGTAGATTCTCAGAGTAGAAATACAGAGCAAGAAATTAGCATATGTTAAAGTGAGGCATGTCATTTTGATGTTTGAGAAGTGTGTTTGGAGAAGGACAGAGATTCTTTTGCCTAGGTCATCTCTAAAAAAATACATTTCTTCTTCTTTTCATTTATCTGATTCTGCTCCACCAATCCATCTACTGGGTGTTTTGACTGTAATTTTGTCTCTGCCTGCCAGTGGTCATCCACCCAGCTATGACAGTGACCCCACAGCTCCCCCTCCACCCATGCTGGTCAGTGCCCAGTATCACATTCACACACATGGGGTCTTTAGAGGACTTCAGGTCAGTCAGTGCTAAAGCAAATGTATACACATATAGTAGTCATATGCACTGAATTTGCTTCTGTACAATCAATCAATCTGCCTTTCTCCTTCTGTCTTTCTGACAGGATGTCAGACGGGTATCTGGCATTGCTCCTCCGGTCGTGAAGTCTTCAGAGGCCAGTGAGAAGCGTCCTTTTGTGTGTGCTTATCCTGGCTGCAGCAAGAGATACTTCAAACTGTCGCATCTGCAGATGCATGGACGCAAACACACCGGTGAGAGTGATCAGATGATTTGTACCCCTTTTTCCGGCTCTGACGTAAATGTAATGATGATGACAATAATGGTACGGGGGGTTGTTTTGCAGGAGAGAAGCCTTATCAGTGTGATTTCACGGACTGTGGTCGCAGATTCTCTCGCTCAGACCAGTTAAAGAGACACCAGCGCAGACATACAGGTACAACGGGGTCAAGCTACTATATCTACCAGCCATAGCTTCATTCACATTCCACAAAAAAAAACAACAACTTTTGAACACAATAGGTTTCTTTACAGCCAGATTCAAGTATTTTTAGACTCAGTATATTTGAATTAGACAAATTCTTGGCTGGTGAATACTTTATAATTTACTGACAGATTTGACAAGGTAAAAAAAACTGACAAGTTAGCAAATCAAAATGCTCTAAATATTTTATTGGCTTTATTTTAAAATGCTAGATCAGTATTTTATGATGTGGTGTGTAGGGTATTGATATCAGTGCTCCATTTTATCTGAAATCTGAGCTGTGGCCTTGATTCTTTCTTGAACTCTTTGTATTTATGTCTCTTTCTGCTTTCTTTGAAGATAGTAGAAATCATTGTTTCAAAACACCGATAATAATAATAATAATAATAATCCAGTGCCTCAGTGACACAACAACAAATTAACATCAATTTTGCATATATATTGCAGTTCACATATTACTGTATTAAGAAATCTGCAGCAACACCAGATTCACCATGCAAAACAAAACATTCTGTCTCATGTAATATAATGTAATCATGTAATGTTACTGCTCTATTGTGATATTGATTTGTTTTCCACGGGTTTGAAGTCGAATTCTCGAAAAATAAAAATGATGTGTGACTTCTAAACAATAAGTATTCAAAAGTGGATTTTCTCACAATAGAAAGCAGAGACATTCCTATGTTGAAACTGTAAAATCTCCCTCAGTAGTGTAATTTGTATCATCTCAGACAGTGATTGCTTCATTGAAGCTTAAGTTTCAACTTCTGACCCTCACCACACCCTCTTTTCATTTATGTCTCTCATGGTGCCACAACCACCGTCCTCCCTGTGTAGGAGTGAAGCCCTTTCAGTGTGAGACGTGTGAGAGAAAGTTTTCACGGTCAGACCATCTTAAGACGCACACTCGGACTCATACAGGTAAAACAAGTGCGTATACCTTTATTTTCTACCTCTCCATTCTTCTCCCAGTGAGATTTGAATTATTTTTTTGTAAAAACGGACCTCCTGACTTTAATTCATGCACAACAAAACTCAATCTTTCATTCTAGGAGTTGAATCCCCTCTAAAGCAATGCATTCTCTTGTTTTTCCTTGTGTGTCCCCTCCTTGTCAGGTGAGAAGCCCTTTACCTGCCGCTGGTCCAACTGTCAGAAGAAGTTTGCCCGCTCTGACGAGCTGGTGCGCCACCACAGCATGCACCAGAGGAACCTGACCAAGCTGCAGCCTGCCATCTGAGCAGCAGAGGAGGAGGAGGAGGAGGAGGAGGACGAAGAGGAAGGTGACAATATGCTGTGCCAGCTAGCAGAGAAAGACGCCTGGAGCCTGGTCAGCGGTTATGGTGCCTTGCCAGACTCGCTAAAGTGGTGAGCACAGCTGACACCTGCTTCAGCCAGACAGACAACGTCAGGAGAACAGACTCACTGATGATCCCTGAGATCTTCGAGACGCACCTCAGCAAGCACTCTTTCTCTCGTCTGGTTATGTGACGTTAAAACTCTGACTTTGAGAGGGTACAATACCATTCTGAGCCAAGAACAACATTTTTTTTATTATGTGAGATGAGGAAAAATGTTGATACACTATTTTGTATATTTTAGTACACTTGCACTGGCTTCTTGTTTTGTTGTTCAAACTGTCTCACCTTTAAAAAAAAATGTGCTGGATATTGTGAACTGGATTTAGGAAATGTGTCACTTTTTGTCCATTATGTTAAACAGAGATTTTTTTTCTTTTTGCTTTTGGGAATGTCTTTATATCTGTAAAACTTACATAATACTCACCAAATTGCTTTGTATATATGTGATGTATTTGCTGACCTTCCTTTGGTATTTTCTACGTTCTTGTTATAAAATCTCAATTCACATCGGTGTCAAGGGGAAAAGTGTGTGTGCTTGTGTGGCTGAGAGACAGAAAAGGTGAGGGTGTTGTCAGGTTAAGAGGCCACCTATGAGAGGTGGTGGTGTATGAAGGTGGGGGGGAGTGACAGACAGTAAAACAGCACCCCTCTGTGACTCTGACAGGGCGCAGGTCTCACCCTCCTAAATCTCGGACACACATCTTCATAACCAGGAACATCTGGAGCCCAATAAATCTCATTAGAAAAGACACATACCTCAGTGTCAGCAGGCTGTACTCCACTGACTGCCCCCTTCTGCACAGCCTGGGCCTCAAAAATGCACGCAAATGCACACATTCAAGTCCCTGTGGTAAATACTAGCCTCCGGTTGAGAATGGCACTTTGCATCCTCGAGCCACATGATGGCAGTATCAGCCTTTTCCGTAAAACAGATGGGACTTGAGCTGTGAGCGCTGGAGTGTGACTCATATACTGCTAACATGTTACCCCCTCGGTCTTTAGATTGCCTGTGTCCACATTACTCTTGCCCTTAGTGGCACTGAGTATCCATAATAAATATGGTAATGTAAATGAAAGTGAGAAACAGGAAGGTGTGTTCAGGGCATGCCAAGGCCCATCAAAAATACATGATGTGGATGGAGTTGTGTGTCAGCGCATGTGAAGGTCTGTAAGAGATGGGATGATTCAGCTACAGCAGGTATGTTAATAAAATATGACTCAATATGGGCACAGAGCTGTTGCATGGCTCTGTGGGCTAATGATGTCATATACCTGGAAAAACAATGTAAACACGCACACACGGTTGAGGTATATTTAGCAGTTGGTTGTGCATTCACACATGGAAACCACATTTACTGAAGGCATTCACTCATAGCCCACAGAAGCACACATACAGTACAGCATGTGCACACATTTGCACCTGCAGCGCTTCTTTCATTTCCACCACAGACCTTTTACACTCACCAAGCTAACAAAGATTAAAATGCCTTTCTCCTGTTTCAGGGTCACAGGCGGCTCATTTGAAGTGGTGATTCGGGTTGTTTTCCAATTCATGTAATGGCTGTGGGGTAGTATCTCTGTGATGTTCGGTGTTTTTTTGTTGGGTCTTTTTTGCTTCTTAATCCAATGCACTTTGATTAAGAAGGGCTTCTCTTTGTTCTCTCTCTGCAGGGGCATTGGGAAGTGGAGGAAGATCAGAGGGACAGCGGAGTTGAACATTTTACTCACTCCAGTTCACTCTTAACTGGAGACTGCCGAGGCTGTGTCCAGTGTGAGGATTGGATGCTTTTAAATGTCTTCAGTCATTACTACCATCTTTATCGCACACGCTTAAAAGACACACTGACCTCAGCCATGCATGGATCTACATGATGTCCTACATTTCTTTCTGACTGGAGATTGTGGGAAAATGTGAAATATCCAATACCACAATGTCTGTATGCGCTCAATCCCATCCCGCAAAACGTTACCCCCAATCTGAATGCATGAACACACATATACACAGCACACAACCTCGCATGCACACACGCCACCAGATGCCCCCTCAGCTGTACTGCTGGCTGTTTGCCTTTAAGGGGTGTCAGCGTGGGTAATCTCAGGTGACGTACACCTGGTAACGCACAGCCCAAGACATCTGTAGGACAGCAGGCCCGCTAGCTTCACAGGCTCCACATCCACATGCAAAAAGGGTTCTTCTTTTTGAATGTGATCTAACCTCACTGTCACAATGAAAGCTGAGAAATAAGCACAGATCATTCCATAAACGCCAGTCTGAATCTTTACTTTCTTCATACTCTCGAGTTATGCTCAATGAGCCTTTTCAATTACTGGGTCTACAAAAGAGTGGTATTATTTTCAATATCCTATTCAGTAAAGTCCCAGGTGCATCCAACATCAGCATGCAGCTCCTGCTGTGATTCTTCAGGCAAAAAGACGTTATTTAACCTCTGGGAACTGGAAAGGTCAATGCACATGTAGTGATCAGAGGCCTCTATGAGCCCCAAGGGATTGTTAACAAGGTCAAGGCCCCAGAGAGGAAACTTAACGGGGTTACAAGGAGGCCCTGCATGCAAAAACAATGCTGTGCCAACAGGAGGCGCTGTCAGGGAATGTTCGTTTGTTAAATGAAGCATGTTCTTAGTTGTATTCCCAGACAGCATTCCCCCCCTCCCCTCGGGCTATCTCTCTTGCACAGAGCTGCTGCTTCACAGTCTGAGGGGCCTAGGGGTTCTTGGGGGTTTTCCCTGTGGTATAGCAGGGAGCCTGAGGGGCTCCGGTGTGTAGGAGCTTGGGGAATGCAGAGGCCTTGGGGGCCTGGAGCTCAGATGGGGCCTAGAGGGTAAACTTTCTCACTCAGGGAGCAGAGATGGAGCAGATACAGAAAGACAGCAAAGGGAAAACACCTTGAGAGGAGTCTGTCAGATATGCAGGCAGCAGCCGGAAAGATCCCATGAGGGTACACAGGCACAGAAACGCAAACACACTCATGTATGTACACTCTCATCCAAAACCAATATGTGGGCCAGCAAATAGAGGCAGAGAGAGCCTTTAGAGTATCCTAAATATTCCCTTTCTCGCCTCAAACATTGCGTCTTTCATCTTTTCTTCTCTCCCTCCTGCTGTCTCCTCTAGTCCACAGGAAGATATTAATGCCTAACAGGATTAGACGCATCTCTATCATGTGAGATACAAGATCACAAACCAACTCTGGCTCCCTGGGGAACAGTGGGATAGGAAAGGCCTCATCTCCCCACTCCTCCCCTCCATCCCAAAGGTATCCAGATGCTGGGACGCAGAGAAACAGAACCAGAGGAAGAGGGAGACAAATGTTGACAAATGGAGCGAGAAAGCTGTTTTGTCCAAAGATATCAAGTCTCTCTGGGATTGCAATGTCTCCACCCTCACTATCATGGACTCCAAAACAACTCTACTGTGGGCCACTTTGCCTGTCTTTAATTAAGATTGACAAAGTTTCTCTCTGTGTATATCATGTTAGATATGCAGCAGGCTGTCAGAATGAGTGGATGACTCAAGCAGTCATGTAAAAGCTGATTTTGAGTCATCCTGACCTCAGTCCAAAGGGCTCCCATTTCTCCAGAGGCAGTTACAGTTAGTTACCAACTCACTAGGTTTATGGTTCCTAAATTGAAATGTATTGCTCTTTAAAGCCTCCTCTCTAATTGTGTAGTCATTAATGGTCGATTCCCTATCTACACTGTGTTGATGGGGACATAAAAACTCATGATGATAGACGAGCACAAGTGTGGTTCTTAAAAAGAGACAAGGTTGCGTCTTGCTTCGTCTCCCTGCCACTAGGAGGAGTAAAGTCCTGTGATGGAGGGAGAAGGAGGGAAAAACACATTCCCTGAGATAACATGAAAGATTGATGGATTCCTTCAAGCCTCATTGTCCAGAAGTTGAAACGTGCAAGGCACTGAATTAGTCCATATTCACATGACTCATATATACAATCGCACAGCTTGCATGAACGCAGAAAAAATTGTCTGCATAGCACCAGGTCTGCATTTTAGAAATACTGAGGCAAGTTCAGCCTCAGAGGGATTTTCACCCCCAGAAAGGATTCTTTAATTATATTTACTCACTAAACTGTTAAATGATACTTACCATGAATTTTAACAGAGCACATTAAGGGGACTTACTCCATGCTACCTTAAATACATTTTAACTGACCAAAAAATAGTCACATTCAGAACCTATAAATCCTGGAATTCATGGGATTTAGGTAAGATCATTTAATGTTTTAGTGTTCATGATATGCTATTAGAAGGGCTGGATGTTTAAGTAAAATTCTTTCATTACTGATGAGTTCCTATGAAGTTCTTTGTGTGTAATTTAATGTTAGACATTTGATTCATGCCAGACAAATGTGTCACCTCTCCAGCAGTATTTTTTAGTGTCCGGGGACTTATTGCGCACACAAAATGATTTAAAAAACTAATTAACTACAATTTATCATTCACAGGATTTTAAACTGCTTGCTATGAAATACTGAACCCCCAGGTTTGTATCATTTACAGAGAATATGACCTCTGAATCCACAATGATAGGCACAGCCTGTGCGACATCTTTGCTCATGCTACTTTCTTTAGTCCGCAGGTTCTCATTTAATATACAGCTTTTGAGCAGTTGAGCAGCAGTAGTGAAATTTCAATGTCCGACGGCAATGGCAACAATAGTAATAATGTTATTTTTCTAAATGTTCTGTACCTTAAAGAAAACATCTTATTCTTCTGTGTGGTCGTCCACTACATTTTTTGCCCATTCCCTTCAGTTTCAGCAATAAATCTATAATTTCACCTCCAATGAGAAGAGAAAGAGAAAGCCTATCCCCTGGGCTGTCATGTGAAGGCATCATACAGATGGGTACATATAAAATGTTTTCTCTGAAATGCTCAATAATGAACAAAGATTGTTTTCTTGTGTGCTTTTATTCATGTTATTATATAATAGTGAAGAAGCTTGTTAAGAAAGCTTAACCACAGGATGGGTCAGATGTACCAAAGATCGTTACAAACAACACCCTGGGCTATAAATCCCCAGGGTGGAAGAACAAACACAAGAGACAAAAGACCAAGATGAGGGAGCAGCATAGATATACTGAGATGAAAAATAGGGCATCGTGATTAAAAAAAACTTAGAGAGGAGCAGGGAAGCTGAAGGGAGGACTGGATGCACTGCATAGCTTGTTATGCAGGCTGTTTAATGGTAGCAGTCATTTTGGCATTGCAGCTGTTAATTGCTGAAATAGATGTGCACTATGGAAAAAAAGCTCTTTAAAATGAGGTTGTTGCTGGATAAGTGAAAATACTGGACAGGGAAGGGGGGGAGTTGTGGTTGTAGATATTAATATGCTCCACGTTATGACCCTCCTCTCCCACTGTCTTCACCCTGTTCTCACCCAGAGGGCTCATTATTATCAGGGGAAGAGGGGTTTGATCTATGCAGACACTCATATGAGAGCCGTCTGAAGACATTACTGTACACACACTCCCCCAGTGTGAATGATTAGGAGCCTATCATAAGCAGTAGGGGCCGACTGTTAAACATGGCCACGAGGCAGGTAGTCCATGTGCCCCTGTGTTGTTAGGCAAACACACATTGGGCTCTTTTACATCTCCATGCACCACTACTCATCCACTTTCACTCACACGTTGGCCCACGACACACAGATGCACCACGACATATGACAAACCTCATTCAGGATGGAGTACGTGGAGCGACTTAGTGTTTTAGGCCTTGCAATTATTCAAACGTACAACTGACCCGGCACTCTTTAGCAAAGCAACAGAGCAACTATTATATCATCTAATGGCAACCAAAAATAAAACAAATGTCACTGCAGGCAACACCTCCACTTTTGAGTGTCCCTCAGAGCTTTCTGTCAGATGAACAAAGAAAGAATTCATCTAGGAGTAAATCTGTACTCACGGTTGACCCTGTACAAGCGGAGCCATGCCTGACTTTGGTAACCCATTTCTGCTAAATTTTTTATGAAATTATTGTTGCTGTCACATCGCCCTCCTACAACATTATCTAAACCTGGAAGATGTCAGGTAATTCAAATAAGAATAAAAATATCAAACATGACCTCAATATTTGAAAAATAACTTCCGAGACATTTTTGGCTTGGAGTCTGAGAGTGTTTGAAGAAGGTCCTACATTACAACATAATAACACAGCCCACACATACATCGCCTTGTCCCTTGTTCCTAATGAGCTTTATCGCATTGGTCCCGCTTGACTTGTCTTGCTAACTGGCACACATATATCCATATGTTCCACATGAGCAGGCAGAGGGGACAGGCTGGGTGGCAGAGCTGCTTTCTCAGTTACATCTGAGAGTTTTACTGCAACAGCCAGCAGCAACGGCAAGTCAGCTTAACTCCATCTCTGCTGTGTGAGTGTAGACTGCAATTAGTCATGAGAAGTGTTAACAGCATCCGCTTGTTCCTGATGTTCATTGAATCAAAAGTCAAATGCAGACTTGAATATTTGAATGGCCTGTACCATTAGCTGCCTGCAGTATGCCCATGTGGAGCTGTAAGCACATGCAGCACGCATATATATACAGTACATGAACTGAGACTCTTAAATGTTAGGATGACATCCTAAAACAGATTAAAAAAAAGGAAAAAGTCTGTCCTTGGTACTGCTATTTTAAAAAAACTGTCTTTTACCAGTGAGCAGAAGCTGAATGAGTGTGACCAGGAGGAACTCAGGAGGGAAACTGTGAGAAACCAGCCCAGTTTGAACGACTGAAAGGCTGTTTAAGGTATTATGTGTTATGGGCTGAAGTCCAGCAGCTGCAGACCGAATGAACAGTCAAGTGTTCACCTGAACCAGTGTACTGTAATAGCTGGGAAACAAGAAAGTAGGGCACCACTTTATCTAAACAAGAGAATATCAGTATTTTAGTTTAGTTTGGTTTTTAATGATGTATATACTCTGATGATCCTGTTAAGATTTCTCTTTCAAGATTGAAAAATGGTTAATTCCAGCACAACGTTCCATTTAAAGCTATGCAACTTCATTGTAGAGTAATATGAGATAAATGGAATTACCCAGTCTAATGAGAAATTCATTGACGACTTTTTCTTCTACTTAGATGAGTGTGTTTCTGCAGTAAAGATGAACCTACAGCTACCAGCTCAGCTTAGAACAAATACTGGAAACGAGGAAATAGCCAACTGGTGATTAACACATTGAGCCTTCTTTGTTTAACTCAGACACAAACAAAAGTGTGAAAATGACAAGTTGTGGTTTAACAATGTGTCGTGTCAGACTATATCCTGGTCAGTTACTTGCTGGTCTTATCATCACACACAACAGCCGACAATGCAAGAGGAAACTGTTGCACAGGACTAGAGTCAGTTTTCCAGCTTTTGTGATCAGCTCAGCTAACCAGCTGCTAGCAGTAGATCCATATACTACATGCATCATTTCACACTTGCTGGTTCGTCATTCCAATACCACCTTTGAGTGAAATTAAAGCAACAATGACTTGGTCTTAAATGCAACTTTGTAGCATAATTTAATCTCAGCCTCGACAACTAAAACAAGGCAAGGATAGTGAAAAAGTTAGAAAAAAATCCCCCCCAAATTCTGAACAATCTTTCAACTTCTCACCTGAAGTCTGTCTCGTCCTGTTTCTCTCTGAACTTCAGGAAGTTTCATAAAAGGACAACTGCTCCTACAAAAGCATTAGATTTTGTCCCAGCTCAATGTTGAGGTCTTGCAGCTTAACACATAAAACACAAAATAGTTTCCTTCTCTTTTTTTATTTGGACACAATTTGTGATCATGTGCAGTTTGTAAATGTGTTTGTGCCCGTGTGGTATGCAGACTATGCAACTGAGGTTTGGGACACTGAAGCAGGCACAAAAAAGATGAAAACAAGAGAAAGGCGGTTTAGAGTGACAGTGTTTGATTAAAGTTACAAGATTCTTAAAATCCACTAAAAGTTTATTCTCTTTATAAGCTGCATTGTTGTATGGATCAGTTTAATTATCTATTTAGCAAAACATGTAACAAAAAAGACAAATTTCTGATGTCAAAAAAACATCTTGCTGCTATATACAATGCCAAGTGCAGTTCAGTACATCTGATACAGAAGATGGCCTTGGAGTGATGGAACAGGTAGCAAGGACTCGAGTGAATTGAATTAGACAGGTGTAAACTGGCAACGCTCAAATGTAACATCAGCAAAGGTAAAAATTGCAACATGAAGCATACTGTTGGCCTTAAGTACACCAATAAATACATTTAAAACTAAGCATGGAGACAAGGCAAAAAGTCTTTCACAGGCTACACTAAACCCAAATGCGTGCAAAACCATGCCATTAAACATCAGTTAATAAACAGTTCTTAAAGCACTTAACTAATAAAAAACCTTAAAATCAATAAGCCAGGAAGATTGTAAACAAAGTAACATCATTTGTATTTTCAGTTTTAAAAAACTTCCCTAGTCAAACACTGTATTTCTCTCAAACCTAAAGTTCAGAAGGTATTTGATAAATAAATAAAATCATAAGAAATGTTGTGACCTGTGGTTTCACATTAAATTTTTTTTCCCGTATCTGACAGCGTTCAGCTTTGACAGGTTTTAATAAAGACTATCTACACAAATCTCTGAGGCAGCGACGCCGCCGATGCGGCTAGAAGGCACCTTAGATGGAAAGTTGAGTCCACCGGGTCTGGCTTTGCTCCTGAATGTCAGAAACAGAACCATCGATATAAAGACTGAAACAGACCCTCAGAGTTAGTGGCAGCACTGACGCTTATCTGTCCTCTCATTTGTTATCTACAGTGTCGGTTTGAAATCCAACACGCCGACGTCTGTCCCACTGTTACGAGGAAAAGGATGGAGTGGTGAAGTGTTGGTGGGAGGAAGTGCAAGAGTCTGTGATTTGTCTTTGAGGACAAAGATGTTCAGCAACCTTCCTCTCACACACAAACATGCACAGAAAAAGCTGCACTCAGAGCTCATCGTGATTCCTGGTCAGATCTTCTCCATAGTTGGTGGCCTGGCTTCCCACGAACATGTTCCAGTTCTCAAGGATCTCGTCCTTAGTCAGCATCTGATCCTGATAAGAGGGGACAAGAGAGTGGTAAGACTTAAAAGATGATAATGAATGACGGTTTTATTTACGCCTGTTAAACTACATTCTTTGTGGACTTCAACTACAGCAGTGGTTGCATAAAAGAAGAAATGAAGTTTTTATGCAAACTGCTACTAAGGTAAAAAATTAGGAACTTTACCCTTGCTAAATAAATAAATAAATAGCTAAAATGGCACGAGACAATAAGAAGTAAAGAATTCCAGTATAAACTAAAAACCATCAAATACACAAAGCGATAATGAACAGATCTTAAATCAAGTGGATGCAGGTGAAACATTGCACCTTGTCCTGGTCCGACTCGTACACCAGATGTCTGGCCTCAGCCTGGGCGTGGTCGTAGTCCTGTGGCATGATCCAGTGCCGGATTTCATCCTGGTCCATCTTCCCATCTTTGTTCAAGTCTCGGAAGTCAGAAAATTGTTCCCGTTCTGTCCTGACCCAGTCTGGTTCTGGACCTCCATCCTCATGAGCAAACATGTCCGCTAAAACCAGAAGAAAGTATGTTAGAACATTCAGAGTAAAAATATTATAGTTTTAAGTTAATGCTTGTAGTTAAAATAAAATTTCACCTGAAGTTTCAGCTGCCACTATCATGAAATTTTATCAATATTCATTATTTAGAATTAAATAATTATCAATAACTGTGATAAATGACTTGCCTTATATTTTATTCCTCCACTAGTTTGACCGCCAACTTTTTCCGGCACATTCAAGAAATTTTCAGGTTCAAGTTTTTGGGTTCTTATTTTTTATTTTGCTTAGAACCTAACTGGACCCTCAACAGTGGAGTGGTGTTTAACTTTCCAACGGGATCCACGACCCAAGATCCAGTCAGTAAAATATTAGAAGTCAAGTGCTTGAGCTAAATGAACTATAGCAGAAAAAGATGCAAACAGTGGAAAAAACACTGACACTGTGGTATTAGTATTACATTCTCTTAGTTTCATCCAGCTGTTATTACAGAGGTGAATGGATCCGATTCTCACAATTATGAAAATCAATCACGTTCAGCTCAAATAGACAATTACAACCCGAGGTTCACTTCAATTATAAAGTTTTACTTAAAAGGTAACCACATATTTCACACAAGTTTTTCAAAGCTGCGACCAAACACAGCTCTGACTTTTTCACAGAACATCCAGAAAACGGTCACCTCACCACTCTAAACCACATATCTGTCCTAAGTGTGGGGATAAAGTAAAGAAAAGCAGTGGATTTTGTCATTAGTGGTAGTGGTAAGAACAGGTATGCTGATTACACACAACCGTACTTTGCTGTTTCTTCTGACAACTGACTTGTTGTTGGCATTTTTTGTGTGCAGTGTTTGTAATAATGAATTTCTAAAGCTTCATCAGGACACGATTGAACAACTTACACGTTACTGAAAACAGACACGAGCAGCTAGGTTACAGCCAACAGCACTAATCTTACTGCTTTAATCTTTTAAAAGCTTTGCTAATAGTTTGGACAAATAGCTGTAACTGAAGACTTTCTATGTTAATAGTTTAGGCATTTCAGAGTCCTTATTGCAGAAATCTTCAACAATAATAATAATACATTTGCCATTATTAATTAAAGACCTCTGTCACAACAGTAATACCATTACTAGAGGACACTCTCATATTTATTCATATTTCAAAATGTGACATACTTGCACATCATTGCACCAGTTACGTGTGAATCACCTTGTAGCACGCTAGATGAATGCTAAAACTCTTCCAGCTGCAACTTTTCCCCTCAGAATTATTGTCTTGTAGAGCTCTGGACAAATGTAAATTGTTGAAACTTTAAGTGAAGCTCCAACTTCATATTGTTATTTGTCAGTTTACGCTACTGTCACTTTATGGTTTTATTTCAATGAACAGTGTATTGCTGAGCTCGCAGATGCCTTTAAAGCCGCTGTTGTCTTCTCCAGTACTTGTTAATTAATTCAGCTTATTTCAATTCGTTGCTTGAACTCACCAATATACTCGTCCTCGTCCACATGTCCGTCGCCGTTCTTGTCAATGTCCTCCAGAGTTTCCTGCATTCACAACAAGTTAATGATGTCATTAAAGGGAGACACAAGGGTCATCTCTGGCACAACTTTCACTCTGACTAATAAAAGAGAAACATGCTGCCCCGGGCTGTATGAGTGAATGTACGAGTGTGAGTTTACAGCTGGGCTGGCAGACTGTCACTACAATTACAGGACTGCTGACGAGAGCCAAACCCTCCGCAATAGGAGAAGATTTACACTTTTTAAGCAAACAATTGGGAAAACACTACTTTTTGAAACGCTAATAGATGGTTTTCTCTCTCACAACTTGGCTTTGACAGTGTGTGAGTTTGGCTAAGTGGTTACTTAGACGTTTGCAACGTGAGCTGATCATTAGTGAACAACCGCACATGTATATACACGGAAATCGGAATGCATCTGGGCATAAGACAAGCACGCTATATACATCCATAACAACCGCTCCTGCAGGTGAGATGCCCTCTCTGAACCCTGCTGAATGATTAATGGCCATATAACAGCTCACTAATAATAAACAAGAAAATCTATCCATCCATTTCTTCTATCCACTTAACCTGTGCAGGATCGCGTGTAAACAAGAAGAGAAGTTCACTGCTGTACATCTCTGTAAACACGGACAACGGGAGAGAGGTTCTGTAGCTTTTTTAAGCTTGTGAAAGGCACAACACAGTCACAGTGATCCCTTCAGGGTTACATATAGCTTTAAATTCAGCCAGAAATGAAAATCACAGTGATTCTTTCAGGGTCACAAATAATTGTAAGTTCATTTAGTTAAAAAATGTTTGTCATACCTTAACGTTATGGTAAATAGTACAGAATGGAATAGATGATAAACTAAAAATGGTCACAAAGAATGATTATTTGCATTATTAATTATATTTTTTGATGTTTTTGTCTATCAAATTTACAAAAATGCCTGTTGCACTTTATGACAGACCAAGGTGACATCTTCAGTTGTCTTTTCCAACCACCAATCCAAAACCAAAGATGTTTTACCATCATGTTGAAATGCTGCTTTGTTACAGTTCACAACAAATAAACAGCTTAAATAAATGTGGGGATAACTGTGATGTTTGAAATTTAAACTCCTCCCTACTGTACAATTCACACAGATGTAATGACAACAGTGCAGCTTTCCTCACTGGACATCTTGAAGCCTTAAGGGAAAGCAGGAGAAGGTCGGCGATATACACATATATATATAAAATGATTTTGATTAGGATGATGCACAACACACATAATATATTATCACTAGTTCACGGGTAGTGAGAGGTTTCTGCAGGCACTTAGCTAACCTAAAACTAAGTCACAGGTCTTGTAGCGACTTGGAGGCAGAAATGTGAAGCTGGACATTTAAACAGAGCCCTCTCCTATGTGAATGACTGTGTGGGTGTACACTTGACACTTAGAAAAATCACGTCATGTTCCTGCCTGAATCTGCACAACAAATCTCTATTAGCTATCCGTCCCACCAGCTCACAGTCGTGTCCTTTCTGAAGACAACGTGTCTCCTTCTCGTGTTTCTCCTGTGACTACATCCACCATCCAGGAGCACTTTTCACAAGACTGTGTGAAAGTTCTGTATTATAGAACAAATAATAAACAGAATATATATAGTTTTAAGGAGTCTGATCTGTGACTATTGTTTCAGCTTCAGCCAGATTCACTACAATCAGTGAAGACACCACTGACTGAGCCGTTCTCTGGTAACGTTCAGTGACATCATAAAAATAAGAGATTAATAATTAACTCTGTCAAATGGGTGGTACAACTTTTATGAACACAGCAGCATAGTGCATCACTGCTAACAGTTGCCACGCCAGTGTTCCACGAAGCCAAATTTATATTTAAAGATTGAGTCTTAAATGGGACAGTCGGTCCGTCCCACTGGACCTGTTCCAAAAAATATAGAAACTCAATCATTTCTGGGTCGAGTTAAAATTTCATTAGGGAGTTATCCAAATGTGGCACATTTGTTTGAGTGATAAGATTAAACATTTGGAAGAGAAACTCAAGTCTGTTACTAGAATTAAATGATGTTTCGTATTAGATGAATGAAAAAATGTGATCTTCTCCTCATGTGACAGTGTATTCACCAGCTTTACAACAAATTGTACATAGATACTATGTGGATGTAGAGGGCTTACCAAAACCACAATATCCTTCATGTGTTCAAACTCCTCAGGGTGGAGAAAGGCTGTGAACTCTTCTTTGTCTGCTGCCAAGTCCCCGTTCAGATCGGCCGCTTTAAACCTCCTCTCATCACGAGGAAGCATCTTCTTGAAGCTGAACTGGTCTGTGGCGTCCTCAAACTCCTCCGGGTTGGCTGAGAGGGTGATTCAAAATCGGGTTATTGTCAGGCTTATATGCAGTTTTCTGTCAAACTATCAATATTTCGCTTCAAAAAGAGAAGGACAGGGTGGCTAAAACACGTACCGAGGTAGTATCCGTATGTGGCCTGCTTGTACTCATCCCATGAAATCTTGTTGTCCTTGTTCAGATCATAGTCTGTCCACACCTTTGCTACGTTCTCATACACGTAGCGCTTCTGGACACGCTTTATCCAGGCTTTAAGCTCAGCTGTGGAGATGTAGCCATCTGTGTTGCTGTCTATTCGGTCCACGATTTTACTGTGAGACAAAGAAATATTAGTGATCATATTTCTATTTTTTTTTTAATGTGGTTATGGAGATCAGATAGAGAACATCTGGTTGATGTTTTACCCCCAACCCACTAATTAAAGGCCAAAACCCAGAGATGCTCTAAGGATAATATTTGGCCTCAGCTTTTTTTTTTTTTTTTTTTTTTACTACAAGGGACTTCAAGTACTTTACTCCAGTGGGAGGGGTAGGCCAATTTAGTAAAAAGTGCAGTGTAGCTGTGGTGTATTCTTAGACGTGGGTTGCCACGTTGTGATGTTACAGGGGTCCTCCCACTCTCAGCACCACAGGAAGGAGTTTTCATAATCAACGTGGGTCAGGAGGTGCCAACTTGTCACCAAAGCAGGAAAAAAAAAACACCTTTTACGCACAAACAGAACCACGTGGCACATTTACGCAGCGGTGTGTGACAGATATGAAGCCCTACGTGGAAAACGTACTCAAAGCAAAATCATCTCCAGATTATTCTTTAATGACGATTTACAATTAAGATTTGCGCAAAGCAATAATCTCTATAGGCGTGTGTGTGAACAGTGTCGACGCACCGTTTTATCTGGTCTTACAGATCTGCTGGCATGCACTTCTTTCTCAGGCACATGTGCTCATGTTGTTAAATTTTTAATGTTCCTTGCCTGAACTGTTACACGCAACAGACTCCAGCAGGAGAGTGCGTGATTTACACAGAAACACAAAAGCCACAACAACAGAGTCACAATCTGAGACTGAGCTCATGTGTCAGAGTAGTCAGTGTTTCTTACCTAAGCCTGTCCTTGCTCTCCTCGGGGCTGAGCTGATCAAATGTTTTGGCCTCCTCTTTGCCCAGAAAGGCCTCATGGTCGTACTGGTAGCTCTTATTGTCTTCGTGGGCTTGCCTGCTCAGCTCTGGGTCATGATGAACTCTCTCTTTTCTTAACGTGGGCTTTGAATGCACCGCAGCGGAGCACAGAAGCAGAGCACACACGAAGCTGAAGCCGGCCATCAGTCTGGGCTGGAGCTGAGCTATCTGAGGCCAAAATAACTGTTTCTGAACAGGCCTGGTGGCACCACAACGCACAATGAGCGAGCGGCTGTGTGGCCAGTCTGTCTGCTCGGCCCGCTGCTCACTGACTTTCCCTCTTCTCTTCAGCGGCGGTGCGTAAATCTGTAACGGCAGCGTCCGGCCACCAAACCTGCAAAGAGCACCTGCGCCTGCAGACAGTTCCACTAACTGCACCAACGCTCCTCACTGACACGGCTTTTTTTTGTTGGGAATCCTGTCCCTTTTTCCTGAGGAAGGGACGCAACCAAACCGGGACTTCCTGCCGCCTTACGCACAGCCAATCCGCGTGTCCGTTTCATGCCGGACCCCGCCTCTTCCAGGGAAACGATCCCTGCCATTGGTCTACCCCACGTCGGTAACAGGAGAGGGATTCAGGCGCCACGTTGCAAGCAGAGCCCAGTGTAGAGTCAGCGTGGGTCTGTGTGGAAGTCAGAGAAATGGAGGGAAAAATGCGCTTTGTAAGAAATAGTTTCAGTTTCATGCTCGTTCTCCTGCTCGTGTCAACATGCACTAACGACGACAAAGAGGCTGTGTACAGGTATGTGGATAAACAGGTTAGATAAAAGCCCCCACTGCCCAAAGTATTCACGTCACCCACAAATACGCCCCTGCCGTAGTTTAAAATCCAATAAAAGTGAATTCCCTGAAAAGGTGCCCCAAACACTTTTGAGCACATGTTCAGTCATTGTTTGAAGTTGAAGTTCATATTGGACAAAATAGCGAATATACTGAGCATGTACTTCAAAAGTATACTTGTATACGGTTTTGTGTTTGTTTTGAAGAAGTAAACAGTTGGATATTGCAAAACTTTAGGCCTGTGTTCACTGCTTATCTTGAGACCAGGTTGCTAAAAACTAACATCCAGCTAAAGAATCTGTGCAGTGATAGATGTGGATCTAAATTTCAGTAGCCACATCAAAACTACTGAATCCTCGTTCTGACAATTCAGAACAAACTGACAAAACTTTATGTCCAAGCTAATAAGATAATTCGACATTTGCAGCTCATTCAAAATGCTAGCATACTGACAAACACCAGAAAGAGGGAACACATCTCTCCAATTCTTAAATCCCTGCACTGACTTCCTGTTAGAAATAGAATTGAAATTGAGGTCCTTCTTACTGTTTGTACGTCTCTGAATGGTTTCTCCTTAAAATATGTCAGAGATGTGTTTGCTGAAGCCTGGAAAGTCTGTCAGATGTGCAGTAACTGTCAGAGTAGTGTCCACACAGCAGAATGTTGTTTAGTCATTTTGCTGCCCACTGCTGGAACCAGCTCCATTTAGAACTTAGATTAGCCCCCAGATACAGCCATTTTTAAAAAAAAGTAAACTAAAGACAGTTCACTTTTTTCTTTCTTTCTTTCTCTCTTTTTTTTACTGGCCTTAATTAATTAGTTTTCTTTTTATAAAGTCTAGTCAGAACTTCCTGTACTTTAAAAACTCATCTGTTCTTTATTTCACTTTATTTTAATTAATTATTTTTTGAATGTTTTATTATTGGCTTTATTCTTTACGCTTTTATTTTTCTTTTGTTTAGCCTTTTTTATTGTCTGTCAGTTTTATTTATTCACTGAACTTTGCGTGCACTTTATTCAACTTGTTTGGACTTTTTAAAAATTGATTTCTTTTTAATTAGTCTCATTTTATTCTGCTGTGCTTGGTATCATACCTTTGAATAACTTCTGAATATTTACTATGAATAACCTCTGTGTATTATATGATGCAATATAAATAACTTGGCTTGCTCTATTTTATATATATATATATGAAGTCATTTCAAGGGCATCTAAATAGTAACATTACAATAATATACAGAGAAACCCAGTGATTCCCACTGCGAAGGCACTCGGTGACACTGGATAGCATAGCTGTACCATTTACTTGGAATCCAGACTGTCATCTGTTTTATTTTAGGCACTGCAGGATAAGCATTAGAGGGAAAAAGGATTCAGAAAAGTGGAATGGTTGTGTATTTTACTTTTTCTTGAAGGGGTGGTAGTCTGTATGTTTTAATCTGTGTTTTGCCATTTTTATTTTGAAATATTTTTCATTGTGAAATGTATCATAGATAATAATCAGTTAAAACAAACAGATGTTATGTTGCATGTGCCTTTGTGCCTATTTTTCTTGTTCAGTTGCAGTCGCCTTGCATGTAAAAGTATGTTGAGTTTTTCAGTACATAGAGTGAGAGTGCACATTACGTGCAAGTTCCTTCTGCACATTGATTGTAATTTGATATATTTTATAGGCATCATATGATATCATCATGATGACAGTAAGACATCTGATTTCAGCCATCAAATATTGTAGTGCTCAGTCTATTCATTTAGTGACCCGACTACAATTTATTTAGCAGCTGTTCTTCAGAAATAGACAATCTTAAACATTACTTAAGACTTAAAGAAGAATCAAACTAAATATCTGCCTAATAATTATTGAGAGGGTCCAAGTATAAAAGATCTAGCAACCCTCCTCACCTCACTAAATGGTGTTTAGTCTCTAAGGGTGAATGTCAAGGATAATCCAATAGCATTCGAGATTTATTTCTACTGTCTTGTTCGATATAAAGAGAGTAAACATGTCAAAGTTCAGGTGACTAAGAGGCATCATGCTGGAAAAAAATATTTCAAAAATTTGCTGCGATTATTAGCAATAAAAATTACACCAGGTCAAAAAACAAACAAACAGACATTAAAAAAAGTCACTTATTACTTATAGCTAGGATTATGAACCTCTACGTTGAAGTCTCTATTGTAGGACAGTTTGACCTTCTTTTTGAAATTGTGGCATTTACTTAGTTTTTAGTGTGCAAAGTTAATTAATTCCAATTCATTGCACAATATAACTTAAAGGAACACTTTCGGCTGTTGCTATTATTACAGTCCGATATGCTGTATCGACACTGGCACCATTCCTGTTTTTATTAGGGGGTTTGGTTGTCAGCTGGAAAATGACTGATCAACATTCAGTACAAGTGGCATTGTCAGTCATTATGATATTCAGTGTCCCTGATATCAGCTACTCGGTTTTTAGTTTAGACCTCTGGCTCATGTTATCTCAGAAAAAAATTATTTAACCCTTTGATGCACAATATGGGTTCAAAAGTGGCCCAAATCCAATGGAAAATGTGTATCCCTGACTCACACTGTGCATCAAAGGGTTAAATGAGTTTTTCATGGAGTTTTATGGAATTTTTAACTCATGAAATAGGGAGCATTGTTTTTGTATTGTGCACAGTATTGACAGACGTCCTTAGTATGTAGTCAGTGTTTCTGCTGTAGTAAGTAAAAAGTTTTTGCCAACGTCTGACAACTTGAAAGAAACTCAAAGAAAAAGTCAGTGTGAGAATGCGACGGTGGTCCAGTTTTGTTAAATCTTAGTTGCGGCTTAATTTTTTGAGAAAAACAGGGTACGAGTTTGCATAGGGAGGGGCTGTGATCGTATCTGCATGAAGGAGACTAGAAGAATCACATTACTCCGCTGCATCTCAGCATGCTGTAATAGGGAAGAGCAGACTCTGTACCCTGGAAACTACTTGCTGACACTGCCATGCCTAATCCTCCTTCGTGGGCAGGAGAAACATGTATTTTGCCATTCATCATTAGCATAATAAGCCAGCACATGGCACTTTGCTGTTTTGCATAAATAGTACACCCCAGTTTATGATTATAAAGAGGCCCTGGGGCTAACTAGCCTCTTTATTCAATTAATGAATAGTTAATGTATTTAAATTAGTCCTGCCTGGTCACTTTCAATCAGTGTGTTGTGGAGACATGAAGAAATACAAATGTGTTTGTTCCAGTGAGATGCGTCTTAAAAATATACTAAAAGTGTATAAATCTATGGAAGCTTGTGCCTGAAATGTGAGCTGTATTAAAATAAATCACACAATAATGGTAGAAATACACCATTGAGCTGCAAGAGGAAGTTATATTCTAGACTTGTAAGCTTTAGCGGTGGCAGGATTAAGAGTTACAACATTTATTTTTCTTGAAATCAGACAATTGTCGCAGTTTTTAGGGATTAAACGATATGGTGAAGTTTATATCCACCTCAAACAATGGTGACATGGCTGAACAACTGCAGGCATTAACATGTTGGAAATAGAAAGTAGATGGGAAGAGTGACTTTCAACATGAATATTTCACTGAGCAGTAGAGGGGGGGAGGGGGCTGCAGCTACAGGGGTGTTCAGTTAACCATGAGATTGCACACACTGCAGAACGCATTTGGTTAATGTAATTAAGAAAACCCTATGGTGGGAGACACACAGCATTAGTGTCCAGGATATACAGTTGTGCTGTGGCCTCATCCTGCCCAACGCTCACAGCCACACACAGTATTTATCTAATTTACGAGGAATTCTTTTTTTTTTTTTTAAACTTTTTTTTATCTGCAGCAAAAAGCTTTTTTGTTTGTTTAAGCGTAAACAACTCATCTGAGCATGTGAATAATTAAGTGGTTATAAATAACTGAGATCGTGCACAATGGAAGTGATTTTGACAGTCACTGAGATTGTAATAGTTTTTTTATTGGTGTATAGACTTGAAGGTATGTATACCTACTACATTTGATAACTGTACAAAAAATGCCCAGTATCTTTTTACATATATCCCTGTTTTAAAAGATAAAGTTAAAACCAGAATCTTGTTGATGTCTTCTTTTGTTGTCAAACTTGTCACATTTGTTGTTCATGCATTTTGACCAGTTGAGGTAAATTTAAGAGGGCAGTTTGCTGTCAGTTGGCTGAAGCTCAGGGGGAACTCGGCTCATCTTCTTGTTTCATTGTAGGTTTCTTCTCTGCAGCCTTGAGTCACAAATCCAACTTCTATATGAGTTTTAATGTCACTGAGAAGTCTCCAACAAATGTCCATCCATCCATTATCTATTCACCACTTAATCCTCATTAGGGTCACGGAGGGCTGGAATCTATTCCAGCTGACTTAGGGTGAAAGCAGGGGACACCCTAGACAGACAGCTACACAGACAGATGAACAATCACATTTACATTCACACCTGCGGACAATTTAGAGTCACTAATTAACCTGAGCATGTTTAGGGAGGACTGTGGGAGGAAGCCGGAGTACCCGGAGAAAACCAGTGAGAACATGCATGCAGAAAGAACCTGGGAATGTGGGGACGCGAACCAGGTATCTTCTAGCTACAAGGCGAAAGTGCTAACCACCAAGCCCCTAACAAAAGTCTTGTTTGTTAAATGGTTAATCGAGAAAACGAGAGTGAAACTGCCAGCTGTAGTCCAAATTTAAAGAGAAAATGTATAACATTTTCAAACGAGCATTTACGTGTAATGATCAGATCAGAGAGGTTCAGATTTAACCGGGATCTTCTTTTTTGCTTTAAATTTATTTATTCAAAAGGGGCCATATATGGATGAAACATAATAATAATTATAACAGAGAATATAGAGTCTCTCATCCCCAAATTACTCTCCACAATTTCCCTCTCCCTTGTGAATTTTCATAGTTATAATAACTCACCGCCCCTACTATTCGGGATAGATTAATAAACTTCTCATTGCTGCCACATAGGAGAAAAGAAACCTCTGCTCTGTTTAATGACAACTGTAAAGTGGAGGCAATCATGGGATGCCTCCCATGACATTTCCCCGTTCCTGTCTGCTCCACTTATCTTAGACAAATGGCCGTGCCAGGCCACTATCGAGATGAAGCGTTTTCCCCGAGTCATTACGTCTGTCACCGGGGCCATTTCCATATTGAAAAATCTGAAACAATAAACGACGCCTGAGCCTTTAATAACTGTGAAGGAATCATATTTGGAAAATTGCATTGAAGCAATAACCTTTTCTCCCTGTAATTAGATGACAGAGAGGTCCTGGTTTTAATTAAGTCAGCAATTTATAGTCGCACAGCCATACCTCAGCGTGCTGATTAGTATAGGAGGGATCACAGAACAGCGTTGCTTCAATTTGAACAGATTTGATCTAGTAATTACTGTGTTATATGGCAAAGGCCGCAGCAAGTCTCAGACTCTAGACTCTGTTGATGCAGTGCTCCATGAAGCATGGCCCTTCCTTCCCATCGTTACTCGAGCTGAAAATATGCGGCGAGCAAGTGTCTGTCTGAATAGGTCTTCAAAGGGGGTCATCAACAGAGGACATAATGTTTGAGGAGGCATATTAAGGTGGAATTGTGTATGTGTGGACCTGTGTGTGTGTGTGTGTGTGTGTGTGTGTGTGTGTGTGTGTGTGTGTGTGTGTGTGTGTGTTCGAGGGTATTTGTTTGAGTGCAGCATGATTTGGTGCCGCATCTTAATTGATCCTCTTGGTCACTGTTAAATGTTAACATTTGCACGAGGGGGTAGGAGAGTAAGGAGGCTGTTTTAGTGCTGTGTTAATAAACACGGCAATTTACTGTCAATTTATGTCCTGACAGGTCGTAATGAAGACCATGAAAAGAAGATTAGCCGGAGCTGTTATGGTAGACTGTCTGGGGACCGTCATCATGAGACTGTGGGGACCAGCGCTTGTTGTGTGAGTTGGCAGCCCTCTGGCTCGCTGTAGCCGTCCACATGATTGACATTAATGGTCCGGTTTGAGGAAAAAAGAGTGGCAAATTTGTGTCCTCTCATTTATCACATTATACAGACATGCATCTATAGGCGATCGGAACAATAGCACATGGCAGCCCCCTTGACATATCATTAGTGACATCAAACAGATGCTTGTGATCTGTGCCGCTAATTTCATTAGCTTCTCTGGCTAACCATAACAGTATCTTCACAGTGCGATTAAGGCCCTTGTATGGAGGACCAGGGGAACCAATCTAGAGATGCTCAAATGCACTGAATTGTATGTTTTTCTTTGTGTTTGGTGCTTGTTTGCATGTCAAAAATTGTGACTGACAACATTTAAAATACAGCCTTCCTTGATGGCGAATAAGACAGAATTACAGACGGCAGCAGAGTCGCAGATAGTGATGCAATGATGCTCAAAAAAGAGTTATGGGGTGTTTGATTTTAACAAAAAGCAGCTTCAGGATTGAAGTCCTGTCCATTTTTCCTGTTTGAGTTTGGCTGGAAACCTTTTTGTTATTGCTCTACTGCTACGAACTCTATTAAAATAATAAAATTGCCCAAACAACCTTTAAAAGGGAGTAAACACACCTGGTAGAGATCACAGAGCCACTGCACAGAGACTCCAATCTAATATGCAATCCCAGAGGCCTAATGGAAGAATGGGGTTAATTAATCCTAGAGGACATCTTGGATTGAGCAGAGGGGCTCCTCATCCCCCTAGATCTTCCCTCCATAAAGGTCACACTTCACAATAAGAGAACAATGCATGTGTTGCCCCTTTGATGACTTCTCATCCCCTCCCCTCAAAACATCTAATTTGATCTCCTTCCTTCAATCAGCATAACTATATAGCCTGAGACCAGACCCTGGAACACATTGGGACATTAAGTGCTAATACTGAATCTCGTCCCCGGGCTCTGAATCATCCATAGATCTGTGACAAAGCGCCCTCAGAGGCGATGGAGTCTGGTGCTAAATGTCCGCTACTGGCTAAACATCATTTGTGTGCTGACGTTGGATGCTAAAGGCTGTCTCGAGGCCTAGGCTGCATGACTGTGCCCTGTGATTTATGGGTCATCATTTGGGTGACATTTTCCTTTGGTCCAACATTGTAGTCAGATGGCATTACAATACTTTCTTTACACCTTCTCTGCACTGTGGCATGTTTGAGAGAAACCGCTTTCAAGTGTGTGCACGTGCCGCAAATGCCGTTTGCACCCGTTGCGCTGGTGCTGCAGGGTTTGTTCTGTGGCCGGAGCTTCCACAAAGACCTTAATACTATGTGATGTACAGAGGTTTGTCTCCATACTCTAACGGCCCTAATCCTTGTCAGAGCATTGGATCAAGAAATCAAAGTCCCATCAGCAAAAAATTGCCACGACAGCTGCGAAAATGTCAACAGAAGAGTTCAAAACCTAAAAATCTGTGTTTTCTCTGTACGACAGCTCTTGAGATTACCAACAACACCCACAAAATCTTTCTCAGACTTGCTCCTCCACTCCTTCATCCAGCAGATAGGATAGTGGAGGGGTTTTGGCTGCAGTAAGAGTGTCTCCCCTGGGCTGCAGTGCAGCTCCTGTCCCCTTCTCTGCCTGCAGCTGGAGCTACCAGAGCCAGATGCTTCATAGCTCCACCACCCTCTGTCCCCCCTTTCTCTCTTCCAGGAGGATGGTGCCCAGAGAGGAGGATGACAAACGCCTCTGCCTCCTCTTACTGACGGATTTGGACGACCTGACTCCAGCCCCGCACTGTTCCAACCGCCAGCACAAGATGTTGACTTAATGGAAGGGGGTTGGCTGTGGATGGGCCCATATGCGTTTGTATTGGGAAAATATGGCAGGGCGGTGTGCCTGTGTATCTGTGTATTCAATAGGATTGTGTGTGTGTTTGTGTACGTCTGTGTGTGTCTTTTCACCTAGCCCAGACTGCCTACATCCATCATGCCATGGTGCTCTGGCAAAGAGTGGGACTCAGACAGCTTCACTAACACACGGTCAGTTAAATTGCCTGTTAAATTGTCCTGGTCCGTAGCTATCTTAGGTGTAGATAAAAACACTGCACTTAAAGCCTGCACTTAAAGGCAGAAATTGTCAAGTAAATGCCAGCCTCCCTCCATGCATAGAGAGAGAAAGAGAGGGAGAGAATGAGAGAGGGAGAGACGGCGGTCCTCTAAGGGAAACACATTTCCATTGCAAGACAAAATTCTGCAGCACAATAATGGGAATGTATGTGTGCGTCTATTGTAGATGCCACAATTGTTCTGTTGTTTCTCAAGCTAAAACATCAGTAATCTTATGTCTTGTTTCATGAAAATATATAATTTAACTGCATACTGTAATATCGCACACATACTGTATATTCCAAAACACCTTTTTTCCCCACATTTGAAGAGTCACAAAAGGATCAAAGAAGTCTATATATTGGCTGCATTAGTGCGGGATCCATCTGATCAATAGGATAAATTATGCATGAAAGCAGAAAAACCTTAATACCTCTTCATCAACTTTCACTGTGCTTACTTAATGATTAAAACAGCGGTCTCAATCCAATACATTTGACATTTCTCTCCTTGCAACCAGATGGAAAATGAAGTCTCATTCTTTTTACATTACTGGCATATTAAGGATAATTGCCTGCTTCCCTCTTCTGTACCTGGAGCAGAAAGCTTTTGAGAACTGCTCTCCTGCACCAAGTGATGTAGTGATAATAGAAAAGGTGGGTTAGCTGTAGTCACTGGTCAATGTTCATAAAGCCAAATGCAACAAATAGTAGGGAAACTCAAGCACACGTTCACAAAGTGATCTTTTATTAGTCTCGCATTATTTTAGGTGTGGTTCAAGTGCAGTTTTGTAAGATTGATAAATTGTAGATAAGAAAATTTTGTTGTACATCACCAACTAAATCTCACATTCCCTTTAATAAACTGATGTCTGGTTAAAAATCAGGATTTAGCTCTAAAATGTTTTGTAAGTTTCGCTTTCTCTCTGGATTTGTGCCCAAAACTTAATTCGGCAACCTTTGTGTGTGTTCAGATTAATTTTTTAAGACCAGTAGTCATTCATTATTTACACTCGTTATATATTAATGCTTTCTAAAATTACTTTATTATTTCATAGATCATGAGAATTATGATTCATGTACAAAGTCAGTGGGTGTTAACCTGACACGAAAACAGTAAAATGGCACAAAATATTCATAATAGGTTCAGAAATATTTACAGTGAATACGCAAACTACCTTTTTATTCTTAGATTTATCTGTAATTTTATTAGATAGTGTGCCAAATTTGATAAACTGCCCTGTTTAGGCCACATACTGTGGCATTTATAGCACTATTACAACCTTGATAAGTAGATGGATGCATGCGGGGTGCCAGCATAAACTGTGAGGTGATATGACAGGTCATTTCTATTGACACAACAGGGAACTACATACATACATTAACTGCATCAATGAACAATGTGTGACAATAGCTGCAAAAACATCAATATATGTCAGCAGCTGTTAGGATTTTAATATATTTTAAGTATTTTATTTACCAGCTCTGTGATGTGACACATACAAACCTTTATGTCATGTTGTGTCACAGTACTTAGTCAAATTAGTCCTCACACCTCCTATGTCATGGTTTATGCTGAAAACTGTAAAATTACTAGAAAAACTAGAAGATTACAGTGTAGCAATAAATCCATATTCTCAGAATTTCTTCCCCCGTCTGACCCTCATTCGCATAATACCAAACATACATCCACTTAACTTACAAATGAGCAAAAACGTCCAAGTTTTTGATTAAATCCTCCAACCTAATTAGAGCCACAACACTGGCAGTGGACTCAAACAGTGAAAACAATCGTTAAGCAAAAAAAAGATGTCTACCAGTTTACCTGATTACAAACAGTGCCAGGTCACGTTTGGTCAGGAGAGAACAAATTAACTCAACAGCACGTTTCCATATTAAACTCTGCAACATCATCACTACTCAGAGTGTTTTGGATGTTGACGCTAGGGGGCAGAAAAGCTCCATAGGTTGAGACGATGGAGCGCAGTGGGTCTGAGAGCTGCTGCACCACACAGGCCAAGATTTCTGCTGTTTGTTATCATCTTAACGTGGTTTTGTCACATTTAGCCGTGCAGGTTGGGTTTGCGTTGAGAGCTTCAGATATACTTTATTGTAAATTGTTTGTTTATTGCTTTCATTGAGAAGGTCCATATCTTTGTTATTCCCACAATTGACGGGATGGCCCAGTCGAACAGACATCGTGTGTGACTTTAGTGAAATCTTAAATATTAATTGAAATGACCACATAACAGCTATACAATTGAGATAGAAGATCATAAATCATCACATTGTACCTTTGTGTCAGAATCACAGGGCTGTAATAAGGATAAGAACTGTTCTGAGTATCAGTTGTGTTTGTTTGCGTGCTTTTAGGTGAAAGGTAAAGTGACGATGGGCTCTTCCCGTTTAAATGTTTTACTTTCGGTCCACATGGTGCGCTGCCATTTGTACAAGGAGATGCGATGAGGTCGAGAAGCCAAAGTGCAATCTTCGTGTAGGCCTTCTCCAGTGGTGCTCGAGCAGGCAGGGAACTTTGCGGGGGATTTTGGCGAAACTTCTGCCCATCTGCTCGCCCATCTGAAGGGGGGCAAATCTTAACTTTCACGGAGCACCTTACAGATGAGTGTGTGAGGGCGCAGAAAGGGGATTAGTGAGGGACCGACTGAGGAAAACGTGAATAATGTGTTGCATTTTATATAAAGTGGGGTATATGACTGGATGTTGCATGTAGGCTTTAAGAGGAGCAGCAGCTGTTACGTTCCAGGTGCGCTTTTACGCACAGCATATGTGTAAAATGCATCTTATAACTGAGATGAAACCTTTTACCTTTTATTCATTCGTATCAAATCTTACCAACACTTAATTAATTCCACTTTTTATTTCTATTTTAAATGGAATTTAACGTTATTTAGTGCCTGTGAAAACTTTTAACGATGATATTGTCGCGCTTCGGTCCTGTTTGGACCATCAGATGTCGGTCTAATGCGCAGGCATCGCACTAATGCAGGGTGACCGGGGGGGGCTCTCTCCTGCGACAGAACCCTACAGCTGTCCTCAAATCAATACATGTCAAAGAAATATGAAAACAAACACGCAGACCGCCGCGACTCCCCCAAGTAAATGGGAAAGTCCCTCCAATTAGTGTTTAATACGGTATTGTTTGGCTGAATCCACCTCACCTGCCCGGGTGGCAAGAATTTATCCCCCTTTCCCACTGACATGAATATGCATTCATGCTTCGTGTAGTGATGCATTATGCTGAGCAGCCGCTGCCAATCATAGTTCAAACATCATTATTTATTGCATATTACATCTATGCTTAAACGACTGTGCGCGTCTTGATTTGTGCGCTTCCTTTTTTTTTCTCTGCACCGACACAGGAGGAGGGTTGCATCTGTTAGGGTCCAGTGTTAGTCTTAATTACGGGCCTTCATGTTCTCCGTGGCCCTCAACCGTCTTTAATTAAAACCTTGATTAGGGGGGAGGAGGTCTCGGGCAAGACTATTACCAGATGGGTTTCCAGCAATAATAATAAAGACTTTATCCGCTGCCGCTGCTGCTGCCTGTGTGCCATAAAGCGCAGAGCTCGTTGCCCGTCCATATCAAAGCACAGCGAGCAGAAAGAGGCTGTTAATTACGCCGGTAATTACTTGTCTAATTACGGTTCGTTTGTGATTAGATTTAGAAACGTTTCGTGCTCTATACAGAGGCTCTCTGAAGCTACTATGTAGGCTATAGACTGAAATGTAGTGTGTATCCACAGCGGGGTGCTGCTGAATAACCGGCCTGTAAAGGATGCACTGAATAAGATCAATAGTGAAGCACTGACCCGAAAATTATCTTTATTTTTTTCAGAGGAGTCCTCAATAATCTATACGTTCAAGGTACAACAAAGTGTCTCCCGAATAAGACGCAAACATGTTGTCAAACACGCATTTTCACTGCTTTCCCTTCTCGCCCTTTTTCTGCATTATATTTCCGACATTTTTCTCCCCCCTTACCCTTCCCTCCAGAGTTTGGCAGGCTTTAGTGAGCTTTTAGTGAGCTCTAGTGAGCTTTCCTAAAAGCAGCGAAGAGGTCAGCTTATGTCACATTTTAAAGACGAGCTTTTTTGTGACCTTTCAGAGCCTGTAAATCCCCACAGAACTCGCATTTTCCAGCGTTAAAAGAATATTTTTTCCCCCGAAAAAGACAGAAAAGCCAAATCAATAATGCATCCTGACATATTCAGCAGAATTGCATATTAGAGATTTAAGAGTCGCCACATTATGAATATATCTTGCCAATGGTCTGAAAGTCATTATGAGTGCGCACAGGCGCGCCGCCGCCTTTATATTCAAGACAGAGAAACTTGCAAATAACAATCAGTTCAATTATCCTCAAAATATTTACTCCAGGATAGGATTTGTCATCCAGACACGGAGAAGGAGGGAGGGGAGGAAGAAGTGATTTCTTGCTGCACTATGTGCGTCCATTTTCCAGACGGTTTGTCGTCGTTATTGCCTGATTTAGTGTGTGTTGTTTTACAAAGCCCCGTTATCTGTGTGAGTTCACGTACAGCGCTGTGCCACTGCATCCATTTATACATATCACACAGATCTGCGTTGAGTTTGTCACATTTGGTGTTTTCTGTTCTGTCTCCTCTGTTGCTTGGAGCTATGGGCTCACTGGCCTGTGCACGATACTGGCATCCGATGCGCATTTATTTGGATATGTTAATTGTTTTGCAGTTTTGTCCTCATCTATCTATCTATCTATCTATCTATCTATCTGTCTATCTGTCTGTCTGTCTGTCTATCTGTCTATCTGTCTATCTATCTGTCTATCTGTCTATCTATCTATCTATCTATCTATCTATCTATCTATCTATCTATCTATCTATCTATCTATCTATCTATCTATCTATCTATCTATCTATCTATCTATCTTTTACACTATGTGGCCATGTGCGCAGCGGTGCCGACACTGTAATTACCTCTCCTTTTCGGATCTTCTGCTCCTCTGCAGCAGGTGCTCCGGCCTCCCTGACCCTGCACAGAAAAGTGCCAGAGGCCAGGTGATGGCGTTAGAGAAATAATGTCTATTTTTACGCGCACGTCCCGCCTACTCCATAAGCAGTGAAAAGAGCAGCATCACAAAACATCAGGCTTTGGTGAGGGTAGCTCTTTACACAAAGTAATGAATCGCCATCATCATCTAGTGGAGGTATTTTATTCACCCTATAGTAAATGTACGAGACTGTGGGAATCCTTTTTGTAGTACCCACCTGGCAACTGGCAAGATTTCCTTTTTGCGTTAAAAATCTTAATCTGTGTCTTCATTTTGGACCCTGCTTTCATCAGAGCGCAGCGTTTAGTATTTATCCGAGAGGAGCTCTTATTCCAGTCACTCTGACTCAGCTGGCAAAGCATCACAAAAATGATCACAATGAGTGGAAAGTTAGAGGAGATCCGGGGATGGAAAAACAGAGCTGCAATAGATGGCAAATCAAATACATGATCAAATACGTTAACTAAATATACACAAAAACAAACAGGGCACTGATACAGAGCGTCAACAGCAAGGTTTAGTTAGAGCCCAGCTTCTGCCCAGCCCTGGGGATTATGTATCATGACCACAACTACCATACCGTGTGTTGGCTATATCGCACACCATCAATTACACAGAAGAATGCACAACCTCAGCGCTCAATGTTATTCACAAAAAAAAAAAACAAAACAAAACAAAAAAAAAAAATCAGTCGCATGAGTGAAACCCTTTCAGCTCAGACCATTGCAAAGGTTGTGACCGGTGACAAGAGTTGCATTTCATCATAGCACAGTACCAGTCTTAGTGTGGTTTGAACCCCAGATCGCACGATGGACCAAAAAGTGTTAGTTGAGAAGTCTTGTGACTCACCGTAAATGCTGCTTATTGTTTCATCTGCTCTGACTTTAAGATTAAAATGTACTGGAGAAAGTGCTTGTCATACACACATATAGCCAGACATATTTATTTATTTCATTATATGTCCCATCTTTGATTTGTGTTTAGTCTATTGGCCAATTAACAGGTGATGAGTGGAAATCTGCATTTTCTATTTTACATATAAAAAAACTTTTATCTGTTGCTAAAATATGCTCTGAAAATTACCTTTCCACAAATTACAACTGCCCGTAAACAGTCACTCGTCCTTTTGATTATTTGCTTTAGTCTAATTATTCTTTGAGAGAAACAACACAAACTCCAAGGTCGACTTGGTCTGTTACCTTCAAATCATAGGTGTTACATACATAGTCCTCTTTGGTGATGCTGCATCCAGGCCAACACCCTTTAGCTGATGCGTAATTTACCTCGCCGTGCGTAATTAACTGCGTCGTCGTCAGACCCCGGTATGTGTAACACTTTATTTTGAACGGCGCAATACGTTTCCATTAAACGTTATTAAAGCGCAGGGAGTGACGAGCTCTCATTTGTCTTGTCAGGACATCTGACAACCTCGTTAGCTCCCATTTTCCCCTGTCAGCTCACAGCGCGACACGGACACTGACTTCAGCCACTCCTGGCAAGTGAGTGATAAATGCGCCTACTCAGCCCTGCGCAAAACAGCAGCATTATTGTTGCCAGCACGAAGCATCAGAATCAATCACAGGCAAGTCTGCTTGGCAGGTGTCACTCTTACATTTTTTTTTTGTTTGTTTTTTTTCTCTTCTCCAGCCCACTGTCAATCTTTAATCTAATTTAAAGGGTCATAGATTTGGGGCATAATATCCCTCGTTTTGACTTTCTCTCCCTCTCTCTGTCTGTCTGACTCGGCGGACTGACCATGTGCGCCACCGCTGCTACAGCCCATATTTAGCACTGCACACAGGCCTCACTAGGAGATTAGAGGTTTCGCAAATTGAACTGTTAAGAATATTTGTGAGCAAATAGATGATCTTGTTATTTTTTGCCCAAAAAAGGGGGCAGGAGAACACTTAATGGCATGGGATCTTTCCGCTCCCTGCACTTTCAGATGCAATTGTAGATCGAAGTCAGACTTGTCACGTTGAGCCAAAGTGAATTCCTAACATCCAGGACGTGCCTGTCTACTCCGGACAAATTGCATCCAATCACCCCGGGGGAATTCGGCTAATGTCTCGATCCAGGGCCGGGGAGCATGGAGAGAAAACAAATCAAACTCTGCACACAGAGCGTGTAGGGCTTATTAAAACATTTCACACAGGGGAGAGAAAAAGAGAGAAGCGAGGAGTTATGTGTCCATGCACGTGTGGATGTGTATATGTGTGTGGTTTGGAGGAGGGCGGCGGGTAATTAGGCTACATTATCTCTGGACACTGTATGTTAAATTGAAAATATCAAATGACTGATCTAAACATCTTTGCACACTACATGCCTGCTGTTTGAGTGACACAGACCGCAGAAACGGGCCTGGAAATGTGTAGCCACATGGAGCAGTTGACTAACTTTGGCCTTTCTTACTTTTACGCATGTGGGGCTGTGAAGTTCTTGACGCACGCACATTAAAAAAAAACCTCAATATGCTATGAAAACCCTGTCACTTTATGCACACAACAACTTTCTATCTAATGCATAATCTGTTTTACAGCTAGTTTAAACTTCAAGTTCAGAGGGAACTTACCTTCTCGTCTCCATTGCAATTAATCCTAATTTAGGTGGATGAAACGGCCCCTTTTGGACGCAGCGTCAACCCTGCGTGCACCCTCTGCTTTCTGGTAACGTGCTCGGTCCCCTGGACATTTTTCTCTGTCTGCTACAGCGGCAGTAAACAATAAGCTCATGAGGCGTAGGCTATGGCAGCATAATGTTCTGCATGGCTAGAGAGGGGAGGTCGATCATTACACAATTTGTTTTAAATTTGATCAGTCGGAGCGCGCAAGAGATTGGCATGTCCCTGGAAAGCCACTCGCAGGGGTTTCGTGTAGTTTTAATCTAAGTTTGCATCCACGTTTTCCACGCAGGCCTTTTCATATTTACGCACATGTCACTGCATGGGAATAATGTCACATATTTATCTTTGACCAAAATGTCCGTGGTTGGTGAATATGCATCAGCTGTAAAAGACCCGGATTTGATACAAATATAGGCCTGTGTTTATTATGATGGGTATTTGAGTTGCAAAATAGTTTCCATACTTCCATAACTAGATCAGAAACGACTGTCAGTGTGGTTTAGTGTGTGAGAGAGGGAGACAGAGAGAGAGGAGGGAGGAGGGAGGGAGAGAGGGAGAGGTGGCGTTGTGTAGCAGCGTGGTGACGGCAGAGGGAAAACCGGCTGGACAGATTTGCGTTTACGCCTGATCTGCTTCTGGAGAGCGGGGCTGTGTGGGAAGGGAAAGGGAGCACCTGGCCCGACCGCTGTATCCCATCTCGTTTTATTGACAGCCTGATAAGCAGGGACCAAGCCGTGCGGTTTCCAGCGCGGATGTCGAGCACCCTGCTGCGTTGCACAGTATCAAGGCCTCTTAATGGCTGTTCCTCCAAATAATGGGCCAAACACAGCCAGTCCTGACTGGCCCGTACCTGCGCTGCCCCGGTCTCTTCCTGAGAGACAAGCGGCGGCGCGGTTGCCCATTTACTCACCGTCTTGTTCAAATTGACACAAACATCAGAGGTTGTGAAACAGCATTGGAGGCTTTTAGCCTGCCTTAGTAAAAGGGAAGCGAGAGCCCCATTACGAGTCACAGATGACGACTTTATAGGGCTGTATAAAGAAAAAAAACGTTTCAGCGCAGACAAAACACTGCAACCGTCTCCAAATAGAACTGATGGTTATGACTTACATGTTTTCATCCTTTACACTGAGCTTGGCCAGCATTTCCTTTCATACCTGAGCTTTGGAGATGTATGAAGCCCTGCAGCCCAAATACATCATGAGAGTCCACCACAGGATGCATTTCTAGGCCCTGAGCTCTGCCTGTTCTGTCCTCACCTGTTGCACAGTGAGCATGCTCAGATTTAAAAACAACTTGAATTCAAAAACTTACTCATGTATAAATAACATTACAGTCAATCCAGCTCTGTCCCGGCAACTAATGAAAGCAGCAGCTACTGAGCTTTCCAAATCCAGTGTGATGATGATTATGTTTTCATATTTGAAAGTTAATTTAACAATATCTTGAAAGGTTTTGAGACTAGTTGTAAAGAACTACAACTTTAAGAATCTTTTCGGTGTCAGGATGAGCTCTGAGAATCTCTTTCCACTCCACACGCATGCGCTTTATTTGTAAAATCACTGGAACGTTTTTTTTTTAAAAATTATTATTTGGGAATCAGTCAAGTTTAACTGCAAGAAGCAGCGCCACATCCTCTAACCACAGAGCGTTTTTCTTTTGCCCAAATGCCCTTGAGCACGTCTCAACTTTTCATATATATATATATATATATATATATATATATATATATATATATATATATATATATATATATATATATATATATATATATATATATATATATATAAAATAAAGTAATGCCCTAATGTATATAAAGTAAATAAAATAACAGATTAAGAGGAGAAATGCGCATGGAAAATTAAAGATCTACCTCTCAGTTGAACTTTAGCGCAGCTTGGAACCGCAGAGGACAGTGTGAGATAAAACAGAAACCTGATAAAATAATACAACAAAACATAAAAGATACATGAACAGGACGTGGCCCTGCACAGAGAGTTACTAGCTGTCAGCCCCCTGCACACAGCAGACACGCTGGGACAGTAAACAGGCCGGTGTGTCCACATGTAGGCTACCTTGCGCACTTCCCCATTCTGCGCTCCCTGTCCTGTCCAAGGTATGACGTCGACCCGTCGCTCCAGCCAATCACTGCCAACTTGAGGCTGATGCTGAAGGGAAAGTTGCTGCTAAGAGCCGCAGATTTTTTTCCCCCACTCTCATTGACATTTCAACTACACCACGGATCCAAAGGTAGATAGATTTTAATCGGGACCTATAAGTTTCTGTTTCTGTCACACGGAGGAGAGAATCCGGGAGGGAAGAAGCGGCTTTTTACGCACAGGATACCAGTCAGACACCTCTGCTGCCTTTCTTCCGGTGAGTTTGTGTGGACTTTAAAAGTCTCCTTTTAAAATTTAAACCCACTATATCGTGGAAAAATCGGCGTTTCAGAATATTGAAAGACTTCTTAAAACGCGTGCTTTACATATTTTTTCTCTCCAAATCTTCAAAAACCTACAAATTTATTTAATGCAGGAACCACGAGTGCAGTCTGATGCGCTGGGAAAGTTAGGTAAAAATTACTGGTTAGATGCTCGCACGTTGCTCTGTGTAGTCTACAGGAGGTGTACACCCACACAAAGTTGAACACAGCGAGCTGATTTCGTTGTTCTTGTCATCTATCACACACATACAGCATGTAATTAGCGATCTTCACTGAAGAATTAAGCGCACGTCACTTCTTTAAAAGCGCCTATTATTGTGAGCTTTACGCGGAGGAAATTAAAGGCTTCGACCTGTACAGTAAATTGAATGTGTAAGGAGATCTATTCAGCTCTACTCGATCCATCAGCGCCGTGGAAATGTCGCTGTCCATCAGCGGAATATTTCACTTTAGTGGTCTGGGAGGCTTGAGAGCAAGAAGTGCTTTCTTCAGCTTCTGCGTAATGTTTTGGCTGTAATGTTGGTTTACTGGTCGGGTTGTAAAATTTAAATAATATATTTTCTAAATTTTGATTGCAGCTTGCAAACAAGACTTTTAAAATTTTTTTTTTAAACAACTTTGCACAAAGAAAAGTCGCTTGTGCGCCTTGACGGTTTCCAGATTGATTTTGATCCATTTTTTCCGAGTGTATTTATTTACTTTTATTATTCACTTCTTGTTCTATAGAACGACTTCAATGTATATTATTAATTAAATTCCTCGTATAGGTTTAAATGTGATTTTTAAACAATAGCCGGTTGTGTTTGGACGCCTCAGGTCCACGTTCTTGAATGTTTGCTGCCAGTGTTTCTTGCTGTCACGCTCGCCGAGCAGCGCCGTGACACCATTAGCCCCGGTGTTTATCCCAGCCTTCAGCCTTTTGCCAGGAGAGGGCTTTTGTGGACTGCACACCTTCTGTGGACCACGCAAGAAACGCCCTGTCCTCCCACTGCGTCTCCAAAAACTTCACAGAATGAGCTAAAGCAAAATTAGCTTAAATGAAGTAACACATTGTGGACTCATCCAGTGGATAAACCTAATTTAATTGAAAATAAAAGATTTATTATATGAGGCATGAGGATGATTATTGTGATGTTTAAAATCGACTTAGCAATAGATGATTTGTGCGTTTAAGGCACTTAATCGAAGCAGCATAAGGTCCAAACGTTTCCTCCAGAGAAAGCCACATGGATTTGTGATGGAAGTTGTGTTTCCTTATGTTTACTCAATGTGCTGAAAAATGAGTCGCTGTTAATGGAGCTTCTGTTGCGGCTCCACGTGCACCACCACGCTTTAAAAACAAAAAGCAAAAAACATCAACTGCAGATTGATGAAATAAATCTGCGCAAAAGTCGAACAAGCATGGAGCGTTTCAATTATTGCTGATAAAAACAGAAGTGCACATTGTAAATGTGTGGATGATTTATGCAAATAATCTGGCGACGTGGCTCATGAATCTCTCTGGAGTGAATAAATGTGACAGTCCGAGACTATTTGATGGATGACAGGTGATCTGAACAAGAATAGAGGTTAATCTCGAAATGTATTATTATTATTATTATTATCAATAATGATAATAATAATTTCTAAGAATCTACTAATTCATTTTTAAATCTGCCAATTGTTTTTATATTAGCAGGCATAATTGTACATAATACAGAAAATACAGAAAACAGATAAACGTAATTTAAATTTAATCAGCGATAAACATAGCAGAAAAAATAATAGAAATATTAGTATCAATATCAGAAATTGTATATATTAAATATCATTAAATATATATTATATATCTTATTAATTTAAATTTTAACAAACTAAATATAACATATATATATATATATATATATATATATATATATATATATATATATATATATATATATATATATATATATTAGTAAATATATATATATACAAATAACTAAGCAGGTGCATTACAAATTGTGTGAAGCCTGTATAAGATCAGCTTTCATGAGCAGCAGGTAAAAGGAGATCATTTTTGTGAGGAAATAATAATTACACAAAACTTGTAATGTATGTGCACTTATATCCTGAAATAAAACACTTTGTTGTGGCTTTAAGGAATAACCAAGTGACGTCTTCCCTTCTTCTATTATTGATTTGTATTTTAGATCAAGAAAGAATAAAAATCAATAAACTCCAATTTTACACAGAGCCTACTCAGCTATTATTTACTATGTAAAATGTTGTACCATTTTCTAATAGACCTCCCCAGATGACCTGATAAGTAAAAGGTGAGTAAACTCTGACCTCCAGTGGGAGGATCATCAAAAAGGCAAACAACTGTTAATTTAAAAAAAAATATATATATATACAGTTTACCTAGAGTTTTAGAAAAGCAAATCACAATTTATCTCCAAAAGAAATGTATCAACTTGTAAAGACTAAACTGTAATCTCCAATAAATGCAATGAATTAGACTCTCCACTGTATCCTCCCGCCCTGACCAGAAACAATGTTTTTGACTCTGGCTGTCCCCTCATGCTTTTCCTTTCTTACCTTCTTTCTTTCGGTTTTTTTTTCTTTCTTTTTTTGTGTTTAAAAGTTTCTAGAGGGATACAAATACCACATTGCCTCAGGGGAAAATAGCGACCAGATTAGGCTTTCCTTTCAAGGCCTGTGACATTAGTTGCTGCTAATCCGAATTGGGCTAATTGCTTTCCCAACATCACCCCGTATTTTTTTTTCTCTAACAGACTTTTACAGAAATCCCATCTACCTTCTACAAAAACTGAAATGTATGGGAAATATTTTTCCCCCAACAAGGTTCTTGATACAGAACTGCTATTGGCCTACTTAGAGAGGGGTGGGGTGGGGGGGGACAAAAAAGAAAAAAACGAAATCTCTTGTGTGTGGAGACAACGAATTAGCTCTTGGAGCGGATTTACAGCTTAACCAAAGAAATCAATAACCTACTGGAGGTATTGTTTCCAAAGAAAACTACTTGACACACTCATCGGGGAATCGGTCTTTCAGCGAAGGCAGGTTAGTGGTGTGAATTTTTGACAGCTGCATTCTGTGACAAGTGAGTGGCAATAACATTTGCACTACAAAGGTGATTGTACATACAATACTTTAAAGTGCGTTATTCTGGGCCATTGTGCAGAGTTTGGCAGGGGAGTTGGTAATATTTGGAATCTTTTTTTTTTTCAATCTTGTTGCACAGATTATGAATTCAAGTCAGAAAAAAATGTAATTATTGCAAATCCCGTTTCTTGTTAAACTGCTGCAGCTCCCATGCAGCTGTCCAAGACGCATGGTTTAGGAAAGTTTCTCTCAATCTGTTTCACTTGTTCTGACTCCAGCTTCCATTCAGTCCAAGTGAATCTTCTCAAATTTGCCAGAATAGAATTTTAACTTCTAGAAACTGCAGTTTGAAAGTCCACCTTCGTTCACTGTGTCCACTCAGATTTTTTTTTTTTTTTTACAGTAAATTACAACCAACACGAGGTCCCTTCATAGCACAGTCCCCTCTCGGGTGTGGATGGGGTTGTTGTGGAGGGAATGGAGGGGGTGGGGGGTGTTTGTGGTCTAATGCATGTCTAATAGGGGGTCCTTGACGTGAAAATGTTTGGGAACCCCTCCTTAGCTTATATAAGCTGCGCCCATTCACTGTAGGCCTATAGGCTGAGCCACCAGTCTAAGTGAGTAGAAACAATGCAGGAAGGAGAAACAGATGAATGTGCTCGTTTAGTTTACGGGTTGTTTGATGAAGGAGTATTGGCCAAAGTGTTGTTCCTCACCGCGGGACTCTCGGTGACAGTTTGAGCCGGTCCTCTCAGCTCATTATCTCGCCGGCCTACTGAGGGCCCCATTCAAGCCGGGGCAGTCCCTCACCCCCTCCTCTCTCTCTCTCTCTCTCTCTCTCTCTCTCTCTCTCTCTCTCTCTCTCTCTCTCTCTCTCTCTCTCTCTCTCTCTCTCTCTCTCTCTGGCAGCGTCGTTTGTCTACTCATTGAACCCATAGTCAGGAATGCGATGGTTGTTAGGGAGCCCTCTTTCACCTCCGAAGTGTTTTATTGATGAGCTCTGACTTCTCCTACTTTTTCACATGTCAAAGAAAGTCAAGTGTAGGCCTCCATGACTTCATTTCATGGCCTCCCATCCCCAAAAAAGCATTTCTCTCCCCTCCCCCTGCTTCTGCCAGTCCCCCCTCTCTCTCTTTGCCCTTTCATGCACCCCCTTTTCTGCTTTAGTTTGGCTTCAACATCCACACAAACCTCGTTCTCTTTCTTTCCCCCCTCGGTTCTGTTCCTTTTTGGAGTAAGCGACGGGGCTCCTCAGCGCGGAGACTGGTGCTGCCCAAAGCTCCGAGTGTATGCTCAAACACGGGCGCAGAGGGGTTGCTTTTGGGTGCGTTGAGGTGTGCGTTAATAGTCAAGTCATTCAACCAGCGCAGTTTGGGAGCGTGTGGCCATGGCTACACAGTAATTTGCTTTACTTTATTTACGCGTGCTATTTGCTGTCAGGTCGCAGGAGTGACGTCGCCGCGCCTCGCAAATGTGTCCATAAAAAGCACCCGAGCTTGCCTAAAGGCTGCGCTCTTTACGCATGGCATTTCTTGTTGACAGGAGGAGAGGAAGACTATTCAGGGGAAGGTGATACTCAAAAGAATCAACAAAAGCACGTGGTGGACATTTTCTGGTTGTTTCCAGTGAAGGAGGGTCGTGCATTTTCCAATGCAAAAGAATTTCAATCGTATAAATATTCCCACTTTGTGCGCAAAGAACAACTTTTCCAAACTCAAAGCGCCAGAAATCCGCTTCTCAGAGATGCTTTCTGGACATTAAGCTCCTGTTTTAATTCATTTATTCTGCAGCAACATGGAGCTAGTTCTGATATAAGTGTTTTAAATTCATAAATAGAGCAGAAAACAACTGCAGGTTGAGCATTTTTAAAGTTTTGTCAAAGCGAAAATAGGTCGAATATCAAGTAGAACAAAATAAGAAACAACACTTTGGCGCCGCGTCCCCAAAACTTTGCAGCAGCATAATTAAATGCGTCTCTGTAGCATTAATCTCATCTGTAGCGCATCGACTTGCTTGATAAAAGGCACGCTGCAGCTCTTTGTAATTTTAATTCGGTGTTGCGAGCTCCAACATTCACGTGTGCGCTGCTCTGCTACTTTCCGTCTCCCCCCTCCTCCTCCTCCTTGCAGCACTACAGCTAGCCTCAGGTTGGAGGCTGAAACATGCCCGAGATTCCCTGTGCAGACCCAATTCAGCCTGGAAGAATGGAGCTTTCTGTCCAATGGGCATTTCCGAGGTAGTTGGTTTGCAATAGGGCAATATTCAGCAAGTGAGCGCAGAGAATTTGCATGCGTGGGCTGATTAGTGGGTTGGGAAGACTAGATTCTCTCTCTCTCGCTTTCTCCCTCTCTTTCTTTCTCTCTCTGTCGTTGTGGCTCGGCCCCGTTTCCCGCTTTGGCTGTGGTGCAGGGGGAAGTGTTTATATGGGGGATGATGACAGAGGTCGGGTCGCGCTAATGGGCCAGTGAAGAGCGGCGGAGGGAGGCGAGGCGAGGAGAGGCGAGGCGAGGCGCACACAGCAGACCAGGAACACATACATTAATACACTTGTTCCATCACCAATCAGCATAGGTGTGTTCATTCTCTTTACCCCCACCTCCTTCTAACCACCGCTCTCCCTCCCTCCTTCCCTCCCTCCTCTTTTTTTTTACCCCTCCCTCCCCCCTTCTCTCTCTCTCTTTCTCTTCCCCACTCTCTCTCTTCCCGACTCTCTCATTCGCTCTCTCACACGCCAGCGCACATCCTCGCCAAACTCCGTGCGTCCTGACATCTGAGTTCACTGTCAATCTCTGTCTCCTTCGCAGGGATATCCCCTCCGTCTCCGCCGAAGACCACTGGAAACTAATTTTTCCCTCTTCTAAACTTCCCGAGAGAGACTCATCCTGGTCGGCTTGTTTTTTTTCCCCTTTCTTCTTCTCTTTCTTTGGTGTGGAGAACTGGAGGCGTTACAGCCTGTAGTTTACCAAGGACTTTGACAGCGACGCAGGATGCCCCAAAAAGGTGAGATCCTGACTAAAAGTTTGTCTTTGCTGTTAAATTATACATTTATCCGGGACATGTGATCTATTATTATTATTATTATTATTATTATTATTATTATTATTATTATTATTATTATTATTATTATTATTATTATTATTATTATTATAGCTCGGTTATTTTCGGCCGCAGGTTGAGGTTCAGTGCTGAGGTTGTGGATGTTGTATCGCTTGGACTGTACAGCCTTGTCTTCTGACTGGACTCTCTCTCTCTTTCAAAAAAAAAAGTGCGAACAGCCTTTAGCGTCTCTGTCTGTTTTATCTGCTCGATTTTGCTGTTGTGTTTAGGCCTACGGATAGCTTACCGCTTATTTATGACAGCAAAGAGTAAAAAGTCACGTTGGGCCAGGACAGTGATCATCGTGGAGAATGGGGCGCAATGACCCGTTGAGGAAAGGTGTCAGATTGATTCATGCAGGCGAGTCACCCAAACGCCTTCTCAAAAAAAAAAAGAAAAGAAAAAAAAGCTCCATGAAGCGGCGGAGGCCCGGTTTTAGCGTGTTTGTTTGTGTGCCAAATAGAAAAAAAAAACAACTTTCCTACTTGCTTTCCAAGCTGTCTCGGTGCCCTTAATGACAGCGACTTAAACTGATTCTACAGTCCTTAGAATGTGGAGTTTTTTTTTTTTTTTTTTAAGTCACATTCTGGGACATAACTGCTTATCAGCTGATCATAGTAAAAACAGGTACAAATAATTTCACTGATTTCACAAAATATTGACACAAAACGCTGCTTCTTTTACACTCATTTCTTAAAATAAACGTGCAGTTGTAATAAAATAAAACAAATGCATTCATCTACTGCAATTGTGCATTTTTATATTTGTAATTTAACAGCTAAAATTCAGAAATAACGTATTTAAAATAATAATAGTATAATAAAACTGATTGTAAAAACACACCAGACCTATAACAGGCCAATATTTTCAGTTGAGGTTAAACCTGTCAACTCTGACATGCATTCTGCAATATGTACAAAGTAATAATAATTTGTAAAATCCCTTTCGTGTATATGTTTTCTCTGTTTGCCTCCATCATCGTAGCCAAGGCCTACATGAACTACATGTGCATATAAATGTTGTGAGCGGCCAGAATAAGCATGTTTGAATTAAGACATTGTTGTTCCGGATTACTAAAGGAAAAGAAATGCAGATGAGATCGTAGTTAACCTCAGGAACAACAACGTTTGAGCTTTCGACCTTAAACAAATGATTAACCACTTGGGCTAAAAGCTACTGACTTCAGTGTCTTTTTGCAGGCTGACCAATCATTGTGTAATTATTTTAATTATATTTATTCCCACACCCATTTCTATGTCATGTCATGAGGTCAAACATAATAAAATACAGGATTATTTACTAGTTGTTTTGGTAGGCTTTTTTAAGGCCAACTCAGACTTTGTGGGCCAGTGTGAAGGAATCTGATTTTGATTAATGACCGAGCAGCCTGTTTGTTAAAAGCTGAAAGAAAAGCTACAATCTAAATGTAATGGCGGCCCTACGTGCATCTCACAAACCAGCTCTGCTCTGAAACACAGCCGTCGACATTATTAGGCCCATTTTACTCTGCACACAACACAACTTTGCACCGAGGGAGAAAATGAAAACTTGAGATTTCTCCCTCCCTGGCCTCCTTTTTATCTGTTCTCCCTTTCAATGGCTTCTTTAATGCATTTGTCTTTTCCAATTGAGCGCCCTACTGCGCTGTTGTGTCTTTAAACCCGCTTTACAACCCGCACCAGCAGCACCAAATAACCACCGAATATTTCTAACGAGAAATTACTTTTATGAAAAAAAAATACAGAGAGAGAAGCAGGGAAAACAAAACCTACATTCACGCACTGGCGGCACCGGGGTCACGGTCGTGTGTGTGCGTAAAAGAGAGAGAGAGAGAGAGAGAGAGAGAGAGAGAGTGTGTGCGTGTGTGTATGTGTGTGAATGGTCCCGGAGGGGGTGGATGCATGCCTCCGGCTCTTTGTATTAATCTGAACTTGTTGGTGTGTTTAGTGGGGAAGCTGCGTGTTTCTAGTCGCGGAGGCCGAGTTTTCGCCCCGGGTCTGAGGTATATGGAGGCAGAAGAGGGGGTGCATTGTTGGAGTCCAGCAGGCTTTGTACACCAGCTTTGTACCCCCTCCTGCTCTGGACTTTTACAGAGCAGTGAGGCGAAGTAGACAAACGTGTGTCACTGTACAGTTTCCCCCGATAGTCTCCACAAGAAGAGGGATACTAAGTATTTCCTCCCACCCTCCAAAAAAAAAAAAAAAAAAAAATCTAGACGTGTCTTGCTGGGAAGATGAGAGCTGATTTCTTTAAACAACATCAAACCTTTTAAGGGAACAGTGCAGTAAAAGAGGCCCAACATCACGGCTGCAGGCTGTTAGTTAAAATTTATTTTGACAGGTGCTTTCAGAAACAGGCCTGGGAGAGATGTTAAAAATAATGAACGTGAATGTTGTCCCGCGTCGATTTTAATTTATTTGCTTGGCAGCAACATTTAGGTTAATTGTCAATGTAGGCCAGAAAAAAAAAAGAAAAAGGTGAAAAAAGAGACAGGATTGCAATAGGGATGAAGTGCACCAGTGTAGTTGTGGCTGTGCTAATGTGTTGTTTTGCTTTGTCCTATAGGGAGACATTAAGTAGTGAAAACGGCAGATGATTGACTAAATTGTTATAGAGTGGACAGTCAACTCTGTTTCCAGGCAAGTTTAATTAAAATCCATACATACACTGCTGAGGATGTTCAAATTCATGATGCATCTATTATGTTTAAGAAACAGATCCGCAAAAAATAATAACAAAAAAAAAAGAAATCGAACGAGATGAGAATGTATTTTAAAGAAATGTTGTAAATGATAATAATTAATTTAAAAAACTGATCTTTACAGCCATAGATTTCCTGATTTGATGCTAACCAGTTTTGTTATTTCCTTGTGACGCTCAGAATACCACAACCAAGCCACGTGGGAGTCTGGCGTAGCCTCAATGATGCAGAACAGTAAGTTGTTTTCATATATACATATAAATATATATTGTGTCTTTTTACTTGGCTTGGAAACTTTTTAAATACAACCGCAAGTTTTAATGTGGTTGCATGGAAGCAACACCCACTGACATTTTTATTTTTTTCTATTTTTTTTTGCACTGGTTGTTATAGCGCAATTACTTTAAGAAACACTTTAAAGGGCACACAAAATGAAATGTATGTTCAGGGATGCATTTGCATGACTTTGAGGTACAGGGAGGAGAATATTTTATTTGATGGGCGTTTCATTGCTGTTAATTTATTATTATTTTTTCTTTTTTTTGCAATGATAGGTAGGCGAGTTATTATTGAACAAGTTAATCACACGTCGTCCTTCTCCAGAGAGAGAGAGAGAGGGGGGAAGAGAGAGAGAGAGAAAGGGGGAGAATAGAAGGGGGTTGGGTTGAGAGGGAGATTTTTGTTTCTGCTTGAGTTGGTATTAAATAATTGCACAGCCGTCTGCATTAGCGTTAGAGCTGGCTGCCAGGCTGCATACAAGATTAGCTGCGTAGAGAAGAGCCCTGCATGAAACATGAGGGAATAGCAATAATGTCTTATGTAGATTAGTCCATATTCTTCACGGACAGACAGCATGAACCAGAAGAAGAAAATGCTCATATTATAAGGTGCAGGCTGAACTCAGAGCCGAGGATAAATATTAACAACCATATTGTCGTGGGTGCCAATCACAATAACATAAAATAATATTCTAAGAAAAAATAAATAAATCTGGCAGATGAAGTTGCTTTACAGGCCTTTTGTGTTTTAAAGTGGCCCATGAGTTGAATATGTGTCTTATTCCTGCTAGTGTGTGTGTGTGTGTGTGTGTGTGTGTTGAAACCAAAAAGGATAAACATGAAACATTTTCTCTCTTGCTGCTGGACAAGAGGTGTATGACATCTGTGATGAAGGTGTGTGGAATAATTTTATTATATTATTCTCCATATACCTTGATGACGTGTCTGTGCTGTAATCTGTGCGCATTTTTTTAGTCCCTTAAACATGTCTTTTTGAAATCCACTGTTGTTGGGACTCACATGACAGTTGGATTGTTTGATGTGAGGAAACGCGCGTAAAGTTGATGAAAAAGTGTTTTGTAATTTAACAAGCTGGTGGCAGTTTTTTTTTGTTTGTTTTTCTTTTCGGAGAAGAGGGTGCTGGTGGTTGCCAGTTGTCCATGATAGAGTTGACAGAGCCTTATCAAAGCTGTGTACAATAGCCGGTGCTCCTGCTTTGCTGCGGATTGATGTTAATGGGATGCTCCCCTGGCTTTGGCCTGTGATGTCTGCTGCGAATTGCCGAGGAGATATCATTGGGCCCGGCCCTTTGGGTTGTCTAAAGGTCGCGACGGCCTCGCTGGCTTTTGTGCTAATAACTCCTGGGTGTATATGGTGGGGAGCGTCCAAATTGACACCATATGTTTTCCTATTAGTCGACTTGCAATAGAATACAAGGCGCATAATCAGCGCCAGCGGGCGAGATCGACTCTGGGCACTTGAGGGAATTGGTGCCATGATTAAGACTTAACCTTATAGGAAGAGTTTGATTTTTATGTGATGTCGTTATCTGACTGCTTTATCGATCAGGCAGGATTTATATGACCGTTGTAAATCAGAGGGCAGCCCCGGAGAACCCGCAGAGCAGCGCTGCTTAAAGTGCGGAGGCCAATTTCAACGTAAGAAGTCTATTAATTCCGCTTAATCCTGGAATTACCAAAGAGCAGGAGGGATGATAATGGATTTACTATCAATCAGATCCACGCTGGAAGATTATTACACATAGCAGCCAAAAGGGGATCTGTCACTCAGTTAAACAGGTTGATCAAGTATAAACACCCTCCCTGCTCCCCCCTCCTCATTTATATAAAATAAAATCTGCATTTAAAAGCTGAGTCCTATTGCACATTTCAGAGTAAAGACGCCCACCGATTCTACACAACAGGACTGCAGTGGCTGTGAGCATTTGTTGTCAAATACAAACAAGAGGGGGAGAGAAGAAAAAAAAAACTGCATGTCACTTTTAATATGTTAAGAATCCAGGCGCGCCCTCGTTTGTGTGACCGCGCGTAGCCCCTGGCCACCTTAAAACTAAGTCTCCCTCGGAGGGTAAACGAGTAGCGTCCAATTTTGTCTGAGTGATATCCAAATGCAGACAGAAAGGGTCGTTTTATCATGCTACTATTTGTCGTGACGATGCGATTTTCAAAAGCAGAGCGGTGTCATAAAGTGACATGCCTGCCACAAGTGCTCCAACTGATCTTTTCAATTAGCCTCCCATGCATGATCCGAGGCGACTTCCGCCTATTTCCAGAAATTAAGCTCAAACTTGACGTGCAGCTAGCTTTATTTTAAAGACAAATGTCAGCCAGGCTCATCATATTTTCCCCCTCTTCTATATTTGGAGCTTATTTATTGCTAAGGAGCCTCTGCTCCCGGAGTCAATGTACCGGGCGGCAGCGCAGGGGAAGGCAGCGGAGGAGCAGAGAGCAGCTCAGGCACTCCGGGGAGTCAGCTCTCCCATTTGGCTTCAGGTTTGCGGGCTTTATTCTCTGCTTTTATAGAGATGCCATAGAACAGTTTAGGAATAATTTTCTGAAAAGCAATCATTTTTTAAAAGGATAAGCAATCATAAAAAAATAGCTATTTCGGAGCTAGTGTCTTAGCAGTTTCTGTCTGATTCGTGCGTAATTATGGTGTGTTTTGAAGGAAGCGTTTGCCGATTTAATGCCACTTTCCTGCAAAGACGATGCATTTGAATGAATTTAAGACATTATTTCGCGGTGGCGTTTTATGAGGTTGTCGCTGTTGCTGGTTTGTTATTTGGAAGACAGCTTAGGAGAGAGGTGCAGCATTTTTTGGAGAGGGATGGATAACGGTGCGAGTGCTTTAATACCCAAGTTTGCCGGTTTGATAAAAGGTTGGTTGAGTTTTCTCCCGGCAAAACAGCGACTAAGTTGTTCATTTTCTATTACAAAAATGACATTTTGGGATGTTTTGAGTCGGTTTAAGTGATGCTGTCGTTGAATTCATTATCTACATGTGTTACTGAATAACTGCGCAATGTTTGTCCTCAGAGATGCGGAGCGTTTTTAACAGCTTCTTTAAAATTTTGTTTCATCACTGCAATTTAAGACATCTTTTAAACAATCGATTAATTGTTCAACTATGCTGTCTTCATGTTGCATCTTTAACTCGATTCTCCTGAACGCTGCAATCATTCTGCTTACCATTACATGAAAATCATTTTATTTTTATTACTTTTTTTTGTTGTTCAGCTGGAGTTATGACACGATGTGATGACTCCGATGCTTTTGTCTCCATGTAGGTCACAGTGGCGTAAACCAGCTTGGTGGTGTGTTTGTTAATGGTAGACCGCTGCCGGATTCCACCAGGCAGAAAATAGTTGAACTTGCTCACAGTGGTGCTCGACCCTGCGACATCTCCAGGATACTGCAGGTGACAATCACAGTCCTTTATTCTGATGAACGGAAAACAGGTTTATGCAGACTTCAGTGGATGCAAACTACCTTTTCAGAATTAAATCATGAAGCAAAATATAGAAGATGGAACGGTTTGATTTTCCTTTTAAATTTCCTGTTGCATTAGTAATTTACGATTAGTCAAATTTAGTTTTATCATTTCTTTACAGGAAATGTAAAAAGAAACATCTAAATACAATTTTAAAAAGGCAAAATTAAGAAAAGTAATCTAGCTGCTATTATAAAGCATAAATGCCTAATATACCATTCAAGGCATATTTTTTGTGTTTGTAGACCCATGATGAAGTCCAAGTGCTGGACAGTGAAAAGGTGATAATTATTTGAGCCATCTTAGAAATTCCGTTAATAGTCGTAAATAATGTATGTGAATTGTGTCTTTTGTTTTCCATCCAGGTATCCAACGGCTGCGTGAGCAAGATCCTGGGTAGATATTATGAAACTGGCTCCATAAGACCGAGAGCAATAGGCGGCAGCAAGCCCAGGGTCGCCACTCCAGAGGTGGTCGCGAAAATCGCGCAGTACAAGCGGGAGTGTCCGTCTATCTTCGCGTGGGAGATCCGGGACAGACTTCTGTCGGAGGGGATCTGCACCAACGACAATATACCCAGCGTAAGTGTATTGACTGTAAGTTGTGTGCATGATTTAATTTGCCACATGAAGTGACTTTTTTCTCATGCACTGGAGGAAAAGGAGATGGGCATCCAACCATTCAGTCTTATTAAATACACTGCGTTTCAAAGTGTGCGTGGAGGGGGGGAGCGCGCATTACGCACCGCTTATGTGATCACCCAAACATACATTCAATTAGAAGGAGCTCGTTGTCTGTTTGTGCGCCTTGTAGGAATTTTCCAGCGCAGGTTTATTGTTATTATGATTATGATATGTGGTGCCGTGAACTCGGTGCGCACCAACATCTTCTGCGCACCTACATCCAAAGACGCACCGATAGCGGCGCTCCCTCCATCTCATCCTAATCTTCACTTTTATCATATGTAATTTGTCATTCAGGTGTCATCAATAAACAGAGTCCTTCGCAACCTGGCTAGTGAAAAGCAACAGATGGGCGCAGATGGCATGTATGACAAGCTGAGAATGCTCAACGGTCAGACAGGAACTTGGGGGACCCGGCCCGGCTGGTACCCCGGAACATCAGTGCCAGGGCAGCCCAACCAAGGTGAGCCTCATTATCACACAGTGGCAATAAAGACACCTTGACGCATGCACGAGTTGTAATCAAAAGAAAAGCACTGGTGGAGCCTCTGATTTTTGGTTCTCATGTCTTTCAAAAAAGTATGTGAAGCTCCATGCTCCAGGACAAAAAGTGAACTCCGCAGAGGTCACCATAAATTGTCGTGTATGAATATGAATAGTTTTACAGCTCACTATTCCAGTGGTTACGGTCCACGGCTCTGTCTGCAGGAAGGTATTGTATTGGCATGCCCTGAACAAGACCCTCAATTAAGACTTGTCGATTAGAGGAAAGCCATAGGCCGTGCATGCAGTCTGAATGCCTCCACTGTCCCAGACATGGATGTGCGTGACAGCGGCTTGTCCTTTCAGCAGAGGTGTCCATCCAACAGCCTGCATTTTTCCTCCCCTCCTGATGGGGAGGCAGAACCGGGGAGGCTGTGTGCGGGGATATTAGTACAAAGGAATGTTTTCCTTCACACGCAATGATTGGTTATGGGAACGGTCCGCACTACGTGTAATTGCTCATTAGAGAGGGCTTTGTCTCTCATTATGGCAACATGCAGGAGTGTGGAGATGGTAAGGCTGCTGTGGAAATGTTCCACTTCAGAAGGTTTTTTCCTCTCGGCCTTCTGCAGGCCAAACACTGGGCACATTTTCTTACAAGAATCAACATTGTTTTTTTTTTTCAACTTTAAGAAAACGGTTTGCTTTGCTTCTTAAACACGCACTCATTAAACAAGTATTACGATGAAGCATTGTGTCTGATCCATGCGCGCAAGAACGCACAAGTGTTGGAATTCAGTCGGAGCAAATAAAAATTTGCATTTGTTTGATGACCATTTGGACACGTGGGGCAACAAGCAGTAAAGTGGAAAGGATTATATTAAATTAACTTAGTTTTAACATAATAAAAACGAATTATTTATTATTATTATTATTATTATTATTATTATTATTATTATTATTATTATTATTATTATTGGTTCTTCATGCAGATAATAGTATATAATTCATTTTAGCTATTTTTAGATTATATGTCTAATTTCTATCTAGTAGTAATAATAATAATAATAATAATAATAATAATAATAATAATAATAATAATAATAATAATAATAATAATAATAATAATAATGATAATAATAATACAAAGTAATGAGATGTTAATGTGTTTTTTATGTTTTTTAAGTATTTGCGTAATGCAGTTGTCTCAGGGGAACGAAAATATGTTTTCCATCAGACAGCCGAGTAAGCACATATAATGGCTACATGGAGAGTGACAGGGCCCCAAAAGAAGACAACTCTATCCAAAAGAGGCCACGAATAAAACTCCGCACCGACTTCGTCTTTCATCTCTTTCTCACTCTCAGTCTCTGGCTATATGGCTCTAAATCCCGTCTATAGGATTTAGTCTCTCACTTTCTCTTTCAGTTTTAAGCGGTTTCTCAAGAGTGTTTTGATCCAGTCTCAGCAGCTGAAAGGTGCCGCAATTGGTTCGCTATCTCTCTCCCTCTCTCTCTCTCTCTCTTTTTGCTGCTTTTCCGCCTCACTGGTTGAGACATCGTGATACTAAAGAATGAGTTTATTTCCCAGCGCTTTTATAAAGAAAACAAATCCCATCCCAGCGTCAGTGGGTCTGGCAGACGGATAATAGCTGCACATTCACTCCTTTTTATGGATTATCCAGAGTGAAGAAACAAATAGCGTGGATACAAACTATTGGCCTATAGAAGAATACTTTGTCTATTATGCAGCAAGGGAAATTGTCAAGAAAAGTGTCGCATCAGCTTTCCTTCAGTGAACCAAGACTTGTAGAAACACTAAATACGTTTCAGGCCTACATGAAGCCGGGAAAATGATGGAAATACTTTTAAAAAAATATATAACTGCTATTTTTCGTTAGTTAGACCACATGTTTGCTTTTTAGAGGACCAGCTCCACCTGCTCCACTACTCCAGTCCGCTAGAAATGCATAACCTGTGCGCACAAAATGCTGAAATGCATGACTTCAACCCACTGCGCCTGACAGACACACATGAGTGAGATATTACATAAACCACCCTCTATCAACGCACCCGCTGCTTAATTTCGCATTAACTTCTCGGTGTGATAATGATGTCCAACAACAAGACAGACATTAGTCGATAAGCCTCGCCCTGCAACTGAAGGGGCCTTTGGGTCCACCGCGGACAAGCAGGAGCAGTGAATAGATTGGCCTTATTTTGGTTGTTCAGGGGGTTGCATGCTCTCTCCTCACTCATTTGTTTCCAATTGAAGACAGAAATCCTGACTGGCGTGTAGCTGGCCGGGGGACGTGATTAATGATGGTAGTGGATAAGGGTTAACACACTGGACTCAAAGCTCTGTTGACTGGGATCCTCGTGCGCACAATGCCAAAGTACTATAGCCTGTGCGCCTCCAGAGAGAGAGGATCCTTTTGTCATCTCCTCCAATAGCCCCCCTCCCATATATTACACCCACCGAGGGCTCACTGCTCGTCCCTGCCTGTGTCCATAGTTTAATGGTTTCCCTTACTCCTGAAGGCATTGTATCATTCTGAAAAGCGTCTTCTTCTATTCAAAAGTTGGTGGTCACCTCAATGGCGATGCCAACGCCCATATGGGAACGACCATTGAGGCACTGCTCTGTCCTCAAAAAAAGAGGGGGGGTTGCGCACAGAGTTTGGGGTTTTAATACATTTCATAGGCTCTGAAAAGAGGCTCGCCACATCTTGTCACATTTCTCTTAACCTTTTGAGAACACACGCCATTGTTGCGATGCGATACGTACGCAGAGCCTTACCTCGCCAGCCTGTTTTTCCCACAATATTTTATAAACAGTTTTAACCGCGGAGCCTTTCTTTATTTCTTTCTTTCTTTTCCACATTGCTCCTTTTCACGCAAGCAGTCGTGTGTAATCTGGCAACATTAAGAAGAAATTGCAATAATTCCTCCGATTTTGAATTAAATTAACCATGATGGGTGCTTTAATTAATGATGTAGCGCCGCAGTCTGTACAATTAGCTGTAAGCTGATACAACATGAGGCCCGATAATTAATTATTCAATTAGCTTAAGTGAATGTATATTTCCATTAAGTGTTTTTTTCTTCTCTTCCCCCTCCTTTCAGATGGCTGCCAACAACAAGACGGTGCAGGAGAAAACACAAACTCCATCAGCTCGAACGGCGAGGATTCAGAGGAGACGCAGATGCGACTGCAGCTCAAGAGGAAACTACAGAGAAACCGCACGTCCTTCACACAGGAGCAAATCGAGGCACTGGAAAAAGGTGAAATAATAGAAAATAATTTATACACTTAATAATTTGTTCTCTCTTTCTTAACAGGTTCCTGATAATTAAACTAAAGAAAACTAGTTAAGCTGCAGTATTTCTAAAGGTTTCTGAGGGAATCATATTCCTAATTATTAAGTTGAAGAATGTTTTAACATTTATTAAACTAAAAGCTGTACTACAATTCTTACGTTCGACCTAACCTATCACTTATTTCCAAACATCTTTCTTTCTTGCATTGCAGAATTTGAAAGAACTCACTATCCAGATGTTTTCGCGCGAGAAAGACTAGCAGCGAAAATCGACCTTCCCGAGGCAAGAATACAAGTGAGTGATCACAACTTTTTGTGTGTGTGAAAGTGAAAATGTTCAGAGGTAATCTTAAATTTAATGTCTGTACGGAAAACTAAAATGAGCTCATTTTCTTTGCAGGTATGGTTCTCAAATAGAAGAGCAAAGTGGAGGCGAGAGGAGAAGCTGCGGAACCAGCGCCGTCAGGCCAACAACTCCTCCAGTCACATTCCCATCAGCAGCAGCTTCAGCACCAGCGTCTACCAGGCCATCCCACAGCCCACCACACCGGGTAGGTTCACCACACACACATACACACGCACACACCTCTTCAAATTATGTTAAAATTTGGTGTCGAAATAGAATATGTCGACTTTTACGCTGCGTAAATTACGCACAAACGTGGATCAATTTGTTACACTAGTCATATAAATTGAATTGCTACTGGAATAATGCTTGAAACAACACATTTACCCGTCCATGGGCTCAAGTCAGACAGGATCCGTGTGAAATATTGCTGAACGGTATTATATCACAGCCTGCGGATTGATATAAAAAGGGAGGAAGAGGCCTCGGTGGCTGTGTGCTCTAGTTCACACGAAGAAGCGCCGGTGCTTTCCTTGTGAAGGATGATTGAGCAAAACTTCTCAGCTGACTATCTGCGTAATTACCGAATCAGGCACGAGGGCACACCGGGAGAGCTGAAGCTCATGCTCACAAGTCTATCACCTGAGACACACAGTGTACAGAGTCTGTCCATGAGGCTGTCAAAGAAGACGTCACCTCACACACGCACTGCTAATGAGATGATGTGTCACACTGGAGGGACTTTTGTGTGATTTAAAAAACAAAAAAACAAAAAAACATCTTTTCATTCTCATTCTCAGTGTCTTTCACCTCGGGGTCAATGCTGGGTAGACCTGATTCTGCACTCACAAACACCTACAGTGCGCTGCCCCCCATGCCCAGCTTCACCATGGCAAATAATCTACCTATGCAAGTAAGTAAAGGATAATTCTCATTCAGTACAAAGCCATGTTTAAATATGTGAATTTTATGATAATTTGTGTGATTATAAAAGTGGAATAAAATTCACCACGAGTACATGAGTAATTAAAATTTTCAAGATCCTTAAAATATATTTTTTTAAAACTTAAGAATGGCGGTAAAACGAATTATTTCCAAAACAAAATAAAATCATAGTATACTAAACTACAGCTTTACAGACTACTGAGCTGAAAACTATGGTTGGCTAAGCTAATGTAACATTCTCTCCTTATCTTTAGCCCAGCCAGACCTCCTCTTATTCCTGCATGCTGCCTACCAGTCCGCCTGTGAACGGGCGGAGCTACGAAACATACACGCCCCCTCATATGCAGGCACATATGAACAGCCAATCAATGACCACTTCTGGTACCACCTCAACAGGTAGGCAGAAAGTTTATTGTTTACCAACATGCTTGGGAATTAATGGAAGCAAACAGCCTTTGAAACATCTGCCACCTTTCCTTTAATCAGGGGGTACTACATAGCCATCTTTGATTCATGATCTTTCACGGCAACTCTCCCTCTCCTTTCCGTCTATTTGAGAAACTTCATGCCTTCAGTGTCTGAGAATCAATATCTCTACATCCCATATCATTTTCTCTCTGCAGTTGCATGAAAAAAAAGCTCATTTCATCGCCACTCTTGGCCATCATGTCAATCCCACGACTCCAGCCCATAGTTTAGTTCCACCCCATTAGGATGCTGTTACTGAGAGCCATATATACCGGTTATAGTCATGAAGAGTTAATCATGCATAACCACATTTCCTCTGTGCTAAATTGCTAATTAATTTGATTCATTTGCTGTTGTACTCTCTCTGTTTAAATGCCATTGCCAAAGCCTCAATTTATCGAGCTTGCAAGCATTTTACTGAGCAACCATGTGCAGAGCATTGTGACTCATTGCAGCCCTGTGCTCGTCCACCTATTTGCAAGCATTTAAAGTACAATGCTCTGTGCTATAAGGCTAACTGGTGTTAGTTGTCACACTAACTGTGCATGGTGCATCTAATTTAGCATGGAGACTTCTGGGTCTTTTTTTGTTGTTGTTTCTGTGTTGTTCTTGTGCTCATGTCTTTCTCTTTTTGTCTCTGCAGGACTCATCTCTCCTGGAGTGTCTGTCCCTGTCCAAGTCCCAGGGAGCGAGCCTGACATGTCTCAGTACTGGTCAAGACTACAGTAGAGAGAAGAGCTACTTCACCTTGTAACCACCCACTCCACCATCGCCCTCCGGCAGTGCTCCTCACACATACACGGCACAGGAGAGTAGAGATGGCGAGAGAGGGTTGAGAAGAGGCAACAGACAGGAGAGGAGGAAGGAAGGAAGGAACGAGGGAGACTCTGGGAGAGCCTTGGGACGTCTGGGCTTTGTTTTTCCAGTGGGACAGTGTGCTGTTGTGTAGCTCTAGGCACATTCAAACGAGGACTTGGAAGAGTGAACAACGATGGAAGACAGAAAAAAAAATGGACCTCTGTAAAGTGCCCGGTGTTAAATTTTTATGGAACAAAAACTTATCTGTTTTTTTTTTCTATTTCCAACTTCAGTCATTGTTTCCTTTTTTTCTCTGGTGTGTTTGTAAATGGCCATTTGTATGTTAATATGAAAAACCAAGATCAAGTACTGATAGATGGACTGCTAGAAAACCATGTTGGTCTTGCGTTTGTTTGAGAGAGGAGAACCTGAGAGATTCTGCCATGACTATCTTTTAATCTGCTTATATCGAGACTTTCTACCAGGCTTTGCATGGTCTCTGGACGCTGTTGCATATCATTAAAGACAAAAAGCTGGAGGGAAGACTCTTACTGTGTCAGAAAAAAAAACTATTTATTGGTCTTATTTCTTACGAATGGATATTTAGCAGAGGAAACTCAAACTCGATCCACCCACTGAGGCTGTGGTCTTGGCTCCTCTGTCATGGGTCTGCATTTGCTGGCTTATTAGACACGGATCACTATCAACAGCTCCAAGTGCGCAAAGACGGTGCGACATGCAACGCAACTTGGACCTCTTGCTTCGGTGGTTGGATTGACTCTAGATTTACCACGGAGAACATTAAATGTGGAAAACAGGTGTAAAAGAAAACCTGTAGTCTGTAAATGGTAGACTGCGTCTTCGATATAATCCAGTTTGTTTATGTCAAAATGTAAAGTACTTGTCTTCCCTAGAAATCTTCCAGAAAGATTTCTCCAATAAAAGTTGATTTCATTTATATCCCCGAGAATATTCTATAAATGTTCCATGCATCATAAGATACATTTCTTTAGGGTCAGGTACAATTTGTCTCTTAGGTATAGTTGTATTATAGTGTCCTATGGTCAAAAAAAAATGTGCAACTAGAAATATTTAATTCCTATAATTATGATTAAACATTGCTTGACAGAGTTTTAAACTTAAGTGTTTGGCAGTTGTTTACAAGTACATATCAGATTTAATCATTGTTGATTGTAAAACAGACCAAAGCCTTTGTATTTCATCTAGTACACAATGTTTTTTTTAAAGATATTAGTCTTGTGTTGCAAAATTTTGTAAACACGTTCTGTTCAATTACATTGGCTTCGAGTTCGTGAGACTGCAGTCGAACCCCGCAGTCCTTATTTATAATTGAAGACCATGGGAGGGTTTTTCTAGCATCATCTGTCATGCTCTTTTGAGTTTTGCATTTTTATTTCAGTGTGTACGTAGAACATGGACACATACTGGGTTTACGTCTGAGCATTGCTTCTGAGATAAAACGTCTACACGCTGTCTCTTAAATATTTCAATTTAATTTTATTTAAAATGGAGCTTTCTAAATGTATTTTGTGAAAACTATAAAACATTTTGTACAGTAAAATTGTGTCTTAAAGAAAGCCTTTTTGCCTGTTCAATGCTGTGTCAGTTTTTACTGAGCAAGTAGAGACTAAAATTTTGACAGAATGCATCATTTGCTGCAAACTCTGATGCTGACCAATGCCAGTAAAACAGCCTGTAATACACATAGCAGCACTTCCAATTCCCACCAAACAAAGGTGTCCAAAATAACAAACCTCTCTTGATGTATGGGGCTGAACCAAGTCGACACAGACCACACAGCACCACACCACCGCACAATGAGAAAGGTCAAGCAATTCACCATCACTAGCTCTTGTTTTAGTAGAGTTACGATGGTATGAAAAAAATACAGAACCAGTGACGAGGAGGAGGGAGCAGAGAAGAGAGAAAAAAGTCATGGAATAAAGCAGTCAGTGCTTAGAGTGAGGCAGAGGAGCGATTGTGTGGCAGAGTGAGTTATTTTGCTTCACTTGCTGCCTCAGCAGGGGGGTTGTGTGTGTGTGTGTGTGTGTGTGTGTGTGTGTGTGTGTGTGTATTTAAAGGGGTGTGTGTAGAGAGAGACAGAGGGTGTGAGAGACCATCTAAAAGGAAAGATATCCAGGAGAAAGTAAGGGTCAGGTAACATTCACACGGGACGTAACAGCACCAAACATCTTGCTAAATTCATTAATTGAATTTGCACGACTCACTCAATATTTAATAGTCCAAACAAGAGTTTGAAGATTGGAGGTTAATCGGATTTTTTTTTTCTGGGGCTAATGCAATTTCTCTATTCATTTAATCCAGTTTATCACACAAATGGAGGAATGCTGTTCTGAGAGCACGAGGAGGGGAAGATGGAGCAGACTAGATGACTGCACTGACACAGAGGAGGAACATTAATAATTACACAGAGAGAATGAAAGAGAGATTCAAAATGCAAGAAAGACTGCAATTAGTGGAAGTCTAAATAATACACAGCTCTGGGATAAAATGGTTTGAACGTAATTCTCGCTTTGAACAAAGTCAGGCAACGCAAGTTTTTGTAAAAGTTCCTGAGAACTTTCTACTTTTTGATGTGTTTTTAAATGAGACACAGAAGTTCTGACCTGGAGAAATCTTCATCTGAATTCCCATAGCAGCGAACAGAAGCGGACACCCTCCTGCTTAGTGTCAGCAGTTAAATTCTCTGCTCTCTGTATGAGTGTGCGCTTCAAGCAAACATGGAGAAACATTTCCCTCATCACTATGAAAACAAATACTAGATTTGCTTTGTGTATTTTTTCTAAACTATATCTAAAAGGTATAATGACCTTCATTATCTCATTTGTGACAAAACACTTTTTTAATCTATATTAATCCAAAATTCACAGCGAGATATTCAATGTGGTTTAAAAACAATGTTGTTGATGTGTGAGGCTTTAGTTAAAACAACGGTGGCTTTGGTTAACAAACTAAAGAACGTGAGTGGCAGCTGCCAAAAAGTAAATTATAGAAATGTATTCTCTACACTCAGCCCCATGTTTTCTTTTTTGCTACAGGCCATGTGACGTCGGTCTCGGAGAACAGTGCACAATCTTCATCTTAGGCAGAGCTTATTCAGTTAAAAAAAAAATTGTGATTTACTATTCTAAAACTCAAAATGCATTCACAAGAAAGTCTACAAAAACATTCAACACAACACAGAAAATGATCAGTTAACAATTTCCTGAAACCTTGCATTACTTACATACACTAAGTGCAGAATTATGTGTTTCTAATCATAACCCACACTAACTGTCTGACAAACTTCATCTGAAGGGAGCAGAGTGGGGAATTAGATTAGATATGTAGAAATAGATATTTTAAATGTTGTGTTTTTAAATGTGAGTCCTGAGACTTTCTTCAGTTAACACATTTCTAAATGAACTATCAGTAAATTTTTATAATTCTTGATGTGCATAGAATAAACTGATGCTATAAAAATTTACTGATAGTTTTAAAAGTCAAAAAAAGAATAATCAACTGAACTGATTGTGAACTGACCGGATAAAGAGTCAATCAGCATGGTGACATAGAAACTTGACAAGGTTAAAAAGTGTGTAAAAAAAAAAAAAAAAAAAAAAAGACATGCCAGTAGTGTGGCAAAATAAACACATGCCAAAATGAATTCATTCTATTTTAATCTACCTTGAAAGTGTACCCTGAATATGTCAGCTGTTCAACAGTAACTTGGAAAACTATTTTTATCTTAACATAAGCTTTTGTTCACCTGTATAAGTGAGCTGTGGATGTCATCTCTCTCCTAAACCCGATATAGAAGCGCTCCACTCATGTATGAAACTGTCAGGTAACACTAACTTCTCCCAACACGTGTTGCAGATGGTTACCAATACTGCCAGTTCTTGCAGGCAAAAATATTCAAACTGGCATCAGCAGCAGACTGAGGAAAACAAAAATGAAACATTTAATTTTTCATGTTATTTATTTATTTTTTCCTCTGTTTCTCCATGTCACCGTTTGACCTAATTTGTTCTTTTGGGCTTGTCATGGCAAAGCAGCTCATCCAGCAAACAAGCCTGATGAGGTGTGAAGCCTGCACCCGAATCCAGCTCTCCTACCCTCTGCCCATATTCCTGCCCTGCTTTGCTTACTGGAGGTAGGCGCCACTCACCGGGAACGGTCTCAGGATCAGATGGAGGCATCCCTGTTCGAACCTGAAACCAGTCAGGCAGACCAGAGATCAGCCATTCATAACAACACTCATGGCCAATGTTCCCTGTAATTTTTCATGAGTCTGAGCAAACACACAAACTCCCTGAGCGTCCCTTGGACCACTGTGAGCAACATCAGACGTGTGCACTGTGGTCACACCAGCATCACATCCATTCAAGTTACATGGTTCATTAAAAGAATCAAATTACAGCATTTACATTTCTGTTAAAACACTTTGTCAACAGGAGCCAGTTGAAGGCTGCAGTGATTTTAGTGACACTACAATGTATAAGAGTGAAGTTATTGAATATTTGTCTCTCTTTACTGTTGCAGCGGTTTTGCAAATTGCAGACAGACCCTGTTCACTCTGTAGACACCAATGTTATTCCTGTAGCTTGAAAGACAGCTACGTTTGATAAAACTGGGCTTGTAGCACATTGTCTGCCTTGCAACAATGGGAAAGAGGCACCGTTTATGTTTTGACAACATATATCTAATGAGTTATTGATGCTGGAAGTCCGAATCTGTGAATATCTTTCCAACTTTACTGAACTTGGGGCCACTACCACCTAAGCAGTGATATATTTAATTTTGAAAAAAGCATTTAGCCATACTTATAGCTTTAAGTGCTTCATTAACACGGCACTAAAAATTTTGTATTGTTTTATTATCACAGGTTCTGTCTGAAAAGAGGTGGCATCATTTTAAACAGTGAAATCAAACTAACAAAATGTAATGACCAACCAGTGAGCAATACTGGATTCTGCAAAAACATAAACAACTTTTTTAAAAATCTAAATCTTATCTTAACACAGTTAATGTATTAACTTATTTTTGTGTGTATGCATGTATTTATTGATTTATTTAGTACTGTTAACATATCAGAGTTCTGAGTGAGTTTTTCTTAAGATAGGCAAAGGCCATTTATTGATTACATATAGGCTCTTAAATGTTTATTAAAAACTAAAAAGCATTTTAAAAAAAACAACTTAGGCATTTATTGAGTCACTAAAATACTGTAGAGTACAGACCACATCAGCATGATTATAAGCATCCTCTGGTAAATTAACAACCAGATACTGATGTCTCTCACCATATGGACTTCAGGAGATGACTGGGGGATGATAAACTGTGACCTACTGGTTGGGTTCTCTCTGTTCTCATGTTTCTTACATGTTTGTCCCCTGACAGCCTGGGTCCTAATGTTTTTTGAGCAACACACCATACTATGACGTTTTTACAATGATGGTTCTACTATGGAACCAGTTTGACATGTTCAGGTGTTCTTTGTGTGAAAACTCAGAGATTTCAGGTACCAGAAGGTGGTTTTCAACTTTCTTTGTTAACTTTCTGCTTCAACTTTAAACTAAATTTACTTCACTAACCCAGCCCTCTGGACTTCCAGGAAGCTGTGTTCCTATTGGCTGTCCAGGTGGCTGTGTTCCTATTGGCTGTCCAGGTGGCTGCTTAGTGTTATCAGGAACACCTGAGCAGCTCAGTGTCTTCCTGCTTTATTTAGCTGCAGACAAACATTTCCTCTGCTTTCCTTCACCACTGACCAGGGTTTGGCTTCGTTGCGTTAGTTTGTTCTTTAGGCGTTGGCTTGCAGCTTCCAGCAGTAAAATCGTCTTTAATGTGTTTCTTGGTGTGTTTCAGGGTTTTGTACTGGATAGTTGTCTTGGTAAATGTGGTTCTTTAGCCACAGTTAGCACATGGTGCTAATGTGTGCAGTGATTAGTGGATTTGGTACAGCTGAGTTGTGTCTTTATCTTGGCTGTAGTGAGTCTTTAGAGGTTTTTGGTCAGACACATTCTGTATTCTTGTTTGTGAAGCAACGTTGGTTGTCCAGAAGGTAAGAGTTCCTGTGCTGATTCTCTGTTCTCAGAGGTTCTCTGGTAGGCTGCAGGAGACTTTAGCGTTTGGGTTGTGCTAGTTTGGTTTTTGTACCGTTTCGTTTGGACGACTATCTTGAGGCCCCTCCATGTGGTTTAGTGAGGTTTTCTGGAACAGTTCTACAAAGCAACCTGCAGCAGAAGAGACTTTGAGAGTTTTTAGGAAGTTCTGGAGACCAGACTTTAGAGCAGCAGAAACATTTGCCAGCAGTTTGAGCAGGAGAAGGTGAGCTTCAGAGTAGAAATGAGACGGAAACCTTCTTGACCCGTGTGGTGAGGTCCTGTACCAAGAGTTTGAGCAGGTTGTGAAGAGTCTGTAGTTCTTTGGTCTGAAAGCACAAGAAGAGTCGACTCATTAAAGGAGAAAACAGGAGATATTGTTGGTTCTTCTGTCGTTCTGCAGTTTCCAGTTTCCTTAGACTGAATATCAAGTTTATATTTTAAATGATTTACCATGTGAGCCCAAGAAGACTTCAATAAAATCCCTCCATCCCCTGGACACAACATATTTTATTACCATGTTTAATATTTTTTAAAAAATGTTTCTGAGTTTTAATCATAGTTTTAGCATAGTTTTTTCTCTTTGCTTGTTTAGTTTTGTCAGCTGTGTAAAAGGTGCTAAACAAATAAAGTTGAATTGATAAACTGAATAATTGACTAACTCATGATTGTGACAACAGAAGTATTTTCATTGTGATTTAAGAGTTTATTTCATTTGTAAGATTGGGGTTAAAATCTTGACAGAAAAAGAAGATTAAAGAAAAAAACTACATAACAACAAGCAATTAAATCAAAGGGAAAAAAAATAATAGAATAAAATTTTTAAAAAGTTTTATTATGAAAAAGATTTAAGAAATTTAAGATGTAATTTTCTAATTAAACATAATTTTTTAATTAAATATTTTGTTTTTTTAAAGGTTTAATAATCTAATTAAATACTTTGCATTTTTTAAAATGTTTAATATTCTTCTTGTTTAATTGTATTTTTTAAATGTTTAATTATGGAAAATATTTTATCTGTAATTTTTAATATTTGTATTTTAAAAATTTTGTTTAATTTCATAATGACATGTATTGTATCTTGTTGAATTATCTAATTCAATATTTTGTCTGTTTAATAGCATTTAATTGTATTTAATGTTTAACTCTATTAAACAGACAAAATATTGAATTAGATAATTCAACAAGATACAATACATGTCATTATGAAATTAAACAAAATTTTTAAAATACAAATATTAAAAATTACAGATAAAATATTTTCCATAATTAAACATTTAAAAAATACAATTAAACAAGAAGAATATTAAACATTTTAAAAAATGCAAAACATTTAATTAGATTATTAAACCTTTAAAAAGACAAAACATTTAATTAAAAAATTAAATGTTTAATTAGAAAATTACATCTTAAAGACAATAAAACTTCAAATAGGAATTAAACAGAAAATACAATGAAGCATTTAAAAAGAAAATTAAACATTAAAAGGTGGTAAAACATTTAAAAAGAAAAACCTTAAAGATTTAATCGAAACATTAAATATTGGGAAAGGAAAAAAAACTCAAACAAGCCGATAAAACATTTGAAAAAACAATTAAACATTAAAAAGACAAAACATTTGGAAATCAAATCAGACATTAGAAAAGAATAAAAGGTGAGAAAAGAGCAAAACTAAACGTTTAAGAAGAATCAATCTAAAGACAAAACATTTGAAAAGACACCAGTTAGACTTTAGAAGATCAAATTAAACAGAAGAGACAATAAAACGATCAAAAAGAGCAAAAACAGATGATGGTCTTAAAGCGTTTTCTAGTCTTAAATGAAAACATCAAGTTGTTTCTTCAAACATTTCCTCTTTCTGTGTTCTTGGTTAGATTGTGGACAGATTTACTAAGAACTCATTTCAGAAAACTGCTTTCCAGATAAAGTCTACTAGTAGTTGAAGGCATTGATCAAACTAATGTTTCCTTCTGATCTTCACAAACTTTACTGTTCAGTGAAGTGAATCAAAGTTTGTTCAGGATTTCTAAAAAACCCACAGGTGAAGGTCTGAGAAGAACTCAGATGGATGGTCTAAATGTGAAATCAAGACTCATGGTCACAAGTTTTAAGGCTTCTGTTTCCCAGAAAGTTCAAACTAACAGAGAAGTACTGAGAAACTTTTAAAATTTCAGTCCTCAGACTGTCTGAAGGTTCAAACTAACAGAGAACTACTCAAGAACTTAGAAAATTTCAGTCCTCAGACTGTGGAAAGGTTCAAACTAACAGAGAACTACTGTGGGACGTAGAAAATTTCAGTCCTCAGACTGTCTGAAGGTTCAAACTAACAGAGAACTACTCAGGAACTTAGAAGATATCAGTCCTTGGACTGTCTGAAAGTTAAATCTAACAGAGAACTACTGTGGGACTTAGAAAATTTCAGCCCTCAGACTGTGTGAAAGCTCAGGTCCTGAGGACTTGGGAGGTGTGGAGGCTTTGGAAAGTCTTGGAACTGAGGGTTCAACCCTCCAGCTCAAAGGCTGAAGTCCAACCTCCTGAGAAAAACGGTCGAGACGAGACTCGAGTTAAAAAAAAAAACTCAAAACTGACAAAAAATAGATGATAAATGCGCAAAAAAAAGAAGAATTAGTATCTGAGTGAGTAGCTCAGGGGGATAAGAAGAGTGACTACAGACTGGAAGGTCGCAGGTTCAAGACCCGCCACCGGCAGTTTTCTTTCTTTGTCTTTGTCAGTATTTTGATAAAACTTAAGAAGGGTCTGGTCTTGAACCGGCGACCTGCAGCTCCATAGGCAAATCCTTAACTCACTGAGCTACAGATCAGACAGAAAGAAATAATTTCGTCGTCCCTTTGACATCGTAGTTCCTGAAGTGACCACATGGGTGGAGCCAAGGCGGAGTCTGGGTGGAGCCGGGGCGGAGAGTAGGCGGGGAGGTGGGTGGCGGCCTCCCCCCTCTACTCCCCCACCACCCACCACACCTTCCCCCGCCCGACGAGTTCTTCGAGTCTCCACGAGTTCTTCGAGTCTCCACAGGTTTTCCCGAGTTTCTGGAGTTTCCACCAGGTCGGAGGCAGAACAAGTTGTCATGAAGAGATGTTGAAGTCGGTCAGGATGGACTGACTTTTTACAGCGACTAGAAGGAAGACGACTAGAAGAGCAGGTCTTTAACCACCATCCATAAAATCCATGGAGTCGCTCCAGAGAAATGAAAGGTCAACTTTTATCAACCTCCATCCAGATGTTCAACTTGATATCTTTACTTTGACATTTTTAGCACCACAAACCTTTAGTATCACACTTTATTATCATTTATTAGGACTTTAATGGAATCCACCAGCAGATTTAGTTTTTGTTGACAAATTTTATTCTTGTCGTTGTGGGACTGCAGTATTTAAAACTCTTCCTTCTATTTGACCTCATGTTTATTAGTTTTAGTGGAGAAAGTTATTTTAGTTGTCGATTAGTCTCTTAAAAACCAAGTAATAAATTGGATTAGTCAAGGGGTTTAAATTTCTTACTTTGTCATATTTTAAATATGACAACAAATATAAAAATAAAGTGTCTTGAGACAATTTGACCTGTATTTGGCGTTATATAAATAAAATTGAATTCAAATTGTATGTATCTTGTAATGTTGGTGTAATTCAGCCATATATGTTGGAAAACACATTTTCTTTGTCCATTAATCTGTTGATTGTTTTCTCCACTAATTCATTTCTTGTTTTGGTTTATAAAATGTCAAACCCAAATATATTCAGTTTACTGTCATAAAAACCAGAAAGATTTACATTCATGATGCAGGAATCAGACAGTTTTTCACTTTTTATCCTAGTTTAGTCAGAAAAATAGTTGATAATGTGTGAATTGTTGCAGCTTGTGAGCCGTAGAACGTTTTAATCTTTGGGGCCGAGTGTCAAAAAACACTTAGAAACAAACATCAACAAAACACTCAACAAAGATTTGAACATCATTAAAGGGAAATACAACTTTTGCATGACAATGTCTAATTAAAGTACATTTATTTCCAACGTAAATGTGTGATATTCATCCTCTGGAGCTTTCTCTTCACATCGTCTTCCACCTGGACTGGTTTGGTCGGGAGCATGTGCAACAAACATTTGAAAAACTGCACTTTTACATCAATGAATGACACTGAAGTTTAATCGCTACATAAATGAGACTGAGTCTGGATGTGCTGCTCTGTCATTAACTCTTAAGTTTAGGGAAAGTTCAAACAAAAGAGGACAGTTTAGACAAGACTTGAGAATGAGCTTATTTTGAACAAACATCTCAGACTTTCTGAGCTTCAGCACCTCTAGCAAGATATTTTAACAACAAGCAACTCAAGAGATCCAGAAGTTGGAGAGAGATAGCTTTAGCTGAGCCAAAGAACATGTGGGACGCTAATCTAGCAAACATTTCAGACTTTTCTCTGTGAATTCTGAGAAATAATTTCCTATTTAATGACAGAGCTACACATCTTAACTCAGTCTCATTAAAACAGACTCTAATTCAGTGTCATCCATCCATATTAAAGTGCAGTTACCCAAAATGTTTGTTGCATGAGCTCCAACAAAACCTGTCCAGGTAGAAGGCCACTTTGACAAACAGGAGGTGGAAGATTCCAAGCAGATTTATAGAAGGGGGAGCCGGACTGTACTAAGTTTGGTCGAGTATAGAGGGGAGATTTGTGGGTTTTTAAGGCTGACAATGATTATTAGTGAGACATTTGGAGTAGATATTCATTTGCAGTAAATGAAAGTATTTAAAATCTTGGAGTTAAACTTAGAAGAACACAAACTCTAACAGAAAACTTTGTTGATACGTTTTTGTTTTGTTTACAGATGTTAAGTTAAAGGAGTTTTATTCATGACGTATAACCAATCAAATCACTCCAGAAGACAGAGTGACCACAGGTAGATTAAGGTTCGGAGCCAAAGTAGCACCATTTTTAAATTTATTTATTACCGTAAATCAGTAAAAAATAAAATACTGATAATCAGTAAATCAGTCAGTCCACAATTACTACAATTCTACAATGTATGTCTCTTTCCTTTGACTTGTTATTTGTACAATATACGATGTATATGATGGTGTTTTTTCATACCAAAGGCTATACTATGATGTTTTCTAAGAGACATACGATGCTACTCTGTTTGTTCTGGCCCTGAGCCGCTGCACTCCTCCTCTGTTGTTTTCTGGATTGTACTCAGCTGCATGCCTTCGTCCACCCGGCCTCCGTTGACTCGTCCCGCCTGCCGTCTCTGGTGCTGAAGCTGGACTGGAACAGACCAAAGTACAGTCCAATCATGATGCCAGCTGCCTCTCAAAAGGCTCCTTCATCTGGCAGGTGGCAGCACTTCTTCTGAGGGGAAGCTGAGCTGGCCCGGCAGAACTTTGGAGATGTGTTCCAGTGGTTGGTGCATGTGTGGGGAGATAGAGAGGGACCTTTGAATTGTTCACAAAGGAAAACAGGGAACCCATTGGTAGTTTTAGTTTAGGGTGCTACTGCGGTGTGTTTTTGGGTTTTAAGAGGTGAACAGGAAGAGTTTTTTTTTTGTATTGATTATCTTTTACTTCCTGGTTGGAATGCCCATCAATGTCAACATGAAGTTCACTTTTATCTCTGTTTATTTATTTTTATTTTACTAACACCCATTTGTTTTTAACCCCCTCACATGTTGTGTTGTTGTAAACTTACTCTTTCAAATAAATACTCGTCTAACCCTCTGGAAACCAGCGTTTGGACTGTTTTTGTGTTGCTCCTCACCTACTGACAGCTGTGGACTAAAGGCTATACTGTGACGTTTTTAGAGCGACATGCTATACTGTGATGTTTGTTGGGCGACACACTATACTATAGGCTTTTTTAATTGACATATTACTGACCTTTTTTTTGTTTTAGTTTTTTTTGTTGTTTTTTAGCAACATGTTATAAGAATTCGAACAGTTTTAAAACTTAATATACTTTTACTTGTGCAATTACATATTATTCTATGGCATTTTTTAGACGACATATTATACTCTGATGTTTTCTTGAATTACATACTATTTTGACAATATATTGCACTATGACATTTTTTGAACCACACATCATACATGACAATTTTAGGCCACATCCTATCATTTTGCGCTTTTTGAACCACATAATAATCTATGGGTTTTTTGGCCGACATGCTATACTATGAACTACAGGCCATACTATGTTATTCTTGAGTAAAGCATACTATACTTTGACATTTTCTGAACTACATCCTATACTATGGCGTTATACACAGAGTGCTTTGGTTACATGTTGATTTATAATCTACATTTTTTTCTGTTTTGTTTTTTGACAGGATTACCACAGACCTGACTGTGAACACCGTCGACACCCACCTCAGGGAGACGCTGCCTAAGATCTCAAGGCTGCTTGGTCGTGGTCTTTCTGGCACGTACTCTTCCAAGATGAGCCGGGAAGTTTAACACTGATGGAATGACACAGGTCTAAGCCGACAAACTTCCACTTCCTCCTCAACCCATAGTCTCTGGGAAACCTACATGGAGTAAGAAAAGTAGACAAAGTAAGTAAGTCTGTACACAACATATTAAAAAAGAAATCATGCTAATAAATTAAGTACAAAGAACCGATTTCGCCAACATACTGGAGACCAGAGCTATTTAATTTGATAAGTATAACCTTGTTTAGTAACATTTCAATTATTTGAGAGCAGTCCTAAAGAACTGCCTGTAATCCCAATCATAAAATGGGTTTGGAGGAAGAACATAGATAGTAATCTGGATATACATGAGTTAGGCTTTATAACTACTAGTTATTGGTGGTAGTAATAGCAATGTGACTACTACTAGTAGTAGTGGTAGTACACTAACTACTGCTGCTGATACTGGCACTGCTACTACAAATTGTAATATTATTACAAATGCTGATACTACTTCTATGACTCTAACAGCTGTTTATACTACTACTGCTGCTTGTACATTTAGTATTACTACTACTGCTTGTACAACTATACTACAGGTACTATTAATCATCTGGTATTTGCTTGTCAAGCTGCTAGCTCACCTTAGTGTTTTGCTAGTGGCTAACTAGTTAGCTCTCATAGACTGGAAGCTCTCAACAAGATTTCATAATGAAAAAAGAGCCAAAAACTATTCTTACCTATGAAAAGTCATTCCAAGTTTCCTTGTCTCAATCGTACGACATAGTGTGTAATTGTATGCAGCACAGTGAGCCGGCATACTTGCTGTTTCCGTTTTCACGCCGTCTACATCAACGGAATGCACTGAAATTTTGCCCCCACTAGCTTAGCCTCGCTGTAGCACGCAGCTCAAAGGGGCGTGTCCTATCTACTCATTCATATCTATGAGAACAACGGTGGCTGCACATAAGGAAGCCTGACGTTGATTAGCTGTGTAAATACTATTATATACAGTCTATGGTAAATGTATGTGAATCGCATCATTGGCTGAAGCAGCCAGTCACCGGTCACTCACTGACTCACACTGAAAAATAGCACAGAATGAATTGTTTATTTTATTTTCAATTTAGGTTGGATTTTTTTGGTGTGTGCGCAGCGCAGATTTTCTGTGCACGGAGAGTGTGTCAGCAGTGTGCAATTGCGCACGCGTGCAGCTTAGAGGGAACAGTGCTCACGGCCTCACAGAGCTGGTGTAGTGGTACAGTAAAGTAAAAACTGACTAAAGCGCACGTGTTCACTTCTGTATAGTTGTTTATTTAAGTTCATAAAAGCACATTTCATCACCCTAGAAAATAAACTGTATTTTCTGATCGCTGTGAATTGCAGACTTAGGCAGGTGCTTGTTTGAATTATTAAATGTTTGCCCATAAAGACTAAAAACATATTTCCTGATTATACTTTACTTGTAAACAAAATCGCTAAAGGCAGAGGAAAAACCCAAGATGCACCAAACCTTACACAATTCCCCATCTTGGATTTTATTTGGTTAAGTCTCCCTGCCAGTCATATGCGTTCATATAACATTTTGAAACTCCATAGGGTTCACACTTTCTTGCAGCTAACGGGAAAAAAGCAAACCATGGGGATAAAGGCTCGGCTAGTGACACAAGTTAAATGAATTTCTCCTGACAGCTTGGAATGTGCCAATATGGGTTGTCAGAGTTAGAAAAAACATAAAGATTGCACAGAATGCTTATAAAAAAGGGGGGAGGGGGGGTGGGAAGAGATGAAACATAGGATGAAATGTGTCCGATATGAGAAGAGGTACTGTGGATGTTTAGATCTTCACCCCTGGCTGGGTCAGTTGGCAGGTGGTAATGGCTCGCAGGGTTATAGTGGTTGACATTCCGTGGGCGAAGGAGCAACCTGGTCACCGCGGTAAAGAGGACAACACCGCAGCGTTCCAGGTGTTGGTTGCCCATGGCGACTGTGTGGGAGCTCTAGAAGTCCAGGTGTTTGGTGCCGGAAGTGCCAGAGCCACAGGCTGAAGCCACCATGGTCGCTCCTGCCAGCTCCCCCCTGCTCACACGACTCACTGTCTCAGACAAGTCTGGAGGCAAATGCAGTCTCTACAGAAATCAGACAGGGAGGGAGGGAGAGGGGTCAGGGTGTAGGATCACTTGTATGGTGCAAAAAGCAAGCAGTACAGTGGATCAACATACAGTAGATGGTACACTTCAGTGATGCTTATTCACAGAGTGCCATGTTGGGCTGAAATTGCATTAGATGCTTCAGCACTCCCCTCAGCACTGGCAGCATGGAGTAAACCTGCTAGCGTGCTGCTAAATGCTTCAGAGAGCTTCAGGTCTGTTACACCTCACAGGGAATATATGTATGTGTGTTTGAGTGTGTGAGGTAGGAGTGTTTGGGGCACAAAATCATGCATTTATGAGGAAAATGTGTCATAAATGTTGCATTGAAAATCTGGATGGAGGTGTTTGCGCTTGTGTCGATTACTTTACTGTAACACAAATGACTATGTTCAACTAATAGAGTCATTACAATCAAGTCTTTTAGCTGTTTCACAGAAACGCTTTTCTGTGGAGCAGCCCAGTGCCAAACTCAAAGCACAAAGACGCTAAGAGGTTAATGAGGGCCACTCATGTAAACCCCCCTAACACCAACATGCTAACTACTACAAAGCTTAAGAGGGGCTACAGTACTCTGCTCTCTCTCGAACCGGCATGAAAGGCCGCCAAAGGCCCTCCACGAAACAAAGTCTTGAAGAGCCGCTGAGAGCGTGAGAGGAGGTGAAGTATCTCCTGAGTCAAGTGTGCCCCCCGACAATGGTGTTGAGTAGCAGGTTGCTCAAGTGTCTATCGAGGAAGTTAAATCAGAATACTGCCATTCTAGGTACAAGAGAAGTTAAACCCTGTAATTTGCCCCTGAAAGAATCTGCCATGACATCTGAAACCAACTGGTCAAAGGCTGCACTCCCACCCCACCACGGCCCTCTAAACCTTCCCTGCCTGCCACATCCTTATCCCCTCCAGTCATCCAGCTTTAAGAGAGCCCCATCCACTCCCACAGATACTTATCTTTTTCTTAATGACTAGGTGTTTGGGTACAGGGTTTAACAGCGTCATTATAAGAGATAATTCACAACTACACATCGCTCTTCACCCCTCCAGGGTAGACTACTTCCACCCTTTATCTAAAACTGTTTCCACAGTTGAGTCTGATTTCATATCACTCATGTTCATGCTGATATGAAGCCTTGCATAGCTGCTGCTGTGTCTAACAGTCCAGAGGTGCGTCATGCTCAAGTACTCTCTTTTCTGTTGTACATATTTTTTGTGCGTGATTCGGAAGACAAAGTTTGTGAGGCAAGTAGAAGAAAGAAGAAAAGCAGGCTTCATGCTGACCTGGAAATTATCCGAGGCAGGTTAGCAATGAGACATCTGTGATGATAGCTTGTTACATGGAGGCAAAGATGATGACTCCCAGAAAGAAACAACCAGAAATAACACAGGTAACACCCCAACAGGAAGAAACACGCAGAAAAAATTGGTCAGCTGCTTTCTGTATGCGATTCTTTCTCTAACTCACACTCTAACATCTATGCAAACTCATACATTGGCCTTGAGGGGCCTCCAAAAGCTCTGCTCTGCTTCCACCCCTGCCAAACCTCACCTGTGTAACCTTTCGTGTCTTCAGCTCACTCGAGTGTGATTGAAAAAGAAAAACAATGCATTGATCAAGCCTGGACTCAGTCCTGCTTAGTGCACAGCAGCGGAAACACAGTAGTGAGAGGGGTAGGAGAAAAATCAATCACATATACATCAACCTCAGTGGGTGAGTTTAAAAAAAAAAGACATCACACCGTTGTCTGGCTGTCACGCACCCACGGGCCTGGCTACACCGTGTATGTTTGGCTCTGGGCTCTGTGAACCCACTGAGCATGTGCAGAGCGAAGGTCAAAGCAATCCAGAAGTGCAGCTCAGCTCTTCTAACCTTTGAGTTCAGGGGCAGATGAGAACAATCAATGGGAACATCAAAGTTGGAGGGAGGAGCAGACAAAACCAATCGATCGGTTTGACACACAGAGGGAAAAGACAGCCTGGTAACAGTTGGCAACCATCGCACACATCACTGACAGCCAATATTCGAGCTGATTACTGTTACTGGTTATCAGGGACAAAAAAACTTACTTTACATTCAGCCCTACTCCAAACAAACCTATTTCATACCACTGTTTAATGGGTGAGGACTATAAGAGAAAAAGATTTTAAATTATGTTTACCTTGCTTTTGAAATTTACACTAAAATACTATAAAAGTGTAGTGCATTTATTTTAGCAGCAATATGGAAACTGCGATGCTGCCATGAACATTTGCATTGACACTAAATGAACAGAGGTCAGCACAGGACTTAGACAGACATAGTCAGGGAGGCTCCGAGTCTGCTTCCCTACGACCTGCACACTCCATGATGTAAACAAGGACATCCGGAAAACCCTCAGAGGCATAGTGGGGTGTATGTGTGTGTGAAGTCTTTCTCTGCTGCCTGGCAACCTTCACGAGGGTGGAGAAAGAGGAAAAAAATAAGAAGGGGGTGAGGGGGTGGGTGTTGGATGGGAGTGGACGGCGGGAAAATAGACCATTGGCTGTAGTGCATTGGTGTAAGAGGGGGGGAATGTGAAAATGGATGTGTGCCACAATGTAAGTGCGATTATGTGTGTGCGAGTGTGTGTGTGTGTGTTAGGGCTGTGATGTCAGTGTTCCCTCCCTGGTGGCGGACAAGGGTAAAGGTCTGTGGTTCAGCTCCGCTCCACAGCCAGAGGGGCTGGGGCCATGCTGGCAACAGGGTGAGGGGTGACAAAGCTCCAAACGAGCGCTAAGCACTTGAAATGAGCCCTCAGGGCCGGCCCACAGACTAGCTTTGCCTAAGAGGGTTACTAATATCACCCCACAATGGACAATTCCCTTCAGCTTACTAAACACCCCAAAGACCCGATTCTTAAGGACTATGGCGTTTCATGCTGCTCCGTCGTTTACAATCGCCACATACAGCTTTGCTTGTGGAAATGATATCAGAGTGGTTTATGGGTCAGCAAAGGCACCAAATCCGTGTTTGGAGTGTTTTGGTTATGCGTATTACAATGTAAGGTGATTGTGTCATATTCTGAGATCCAAACGGAGAAATTTTTCCAAGTGGAGCTTATAAGGGACCCGCTCACACAAAGCAGCGCCTTCAAAGGCATTCCACTGGTGGTAACGGCTTGCTAATGACTGGAGTATTAGGTGCTAATTTAACGAGTCATTTCTTCCATAGAGTTTTAGCCACACTTTCAAATGGCCCGTGTCACTGTACAGCTTAGAACTATGGGAAACCCAACACCTTGTTGGAACACATGACGAGCGGTCTGGCTGTTCCAATCAGATTAGCTGACGATGGAACATGCTCATGGAAGTGACACGATATTTACCATAAACACCTACTTAACACAACCATTGTTGTAACTTGGTCAGCATTTCATAAGATCTGCTCAGTCAGTGGAATTACAGAAACCAAGCATTCCATTACTGAGCTATAGTAATTACAATCACAAATATGTGACGACTAAGCAACTTGGATGTATGCTGTCATGGATGAAAAAGAAATTCCAGCTATTGCATCGATGCAGAGCAGGTCAATAAATTATTTTTAAAAATACAGTATTAAGTCCAGTATTCACAGACAGCGGTCACATTAGAGGTGATACCTTTTGCCAATTCCATTTCCCTGAGCGACACAGCTGCAGTGAAACCACTGTAAACTAATGTGCATGTCTGTCCATGACAATGTCCTCCATTTCCAGCCCCATTTCTACAACCAGCCAAGGGTCAAAATAGCAGGAGAATGTTTTACGGCGGAAACTGGTAGATATTTCCCAGACTTGCTGGTCTGTTCAATCACTAAACCAAGCTAAATCACCTCCCAGCGCTGTAATCCCTCACACCTCTAAAGTTACACAGCATTGTGTGGGAAATCATTTGCTGAACCTATAGGATCTGGTGTTAACTTCAGCACACCAAAAACCCACATAATGAGGTGATGTGCTTTTCTATTCGAGAAGCAAACTATCATCACATTTACGTTGGCAATTTCAGAAAATACTTCCGCTGCCCTGCCAGAAAAAAAAAAAATGCAGAAACAACCCAGCATAAATCCCATCACTTTGGTAATTCTAGCCCACCTGCAGCTAACAAAAGCTGAGAAGAAGCTCTACCTTCCTCTTCTTTTGTGGTAACAAAGAGTGTAAGACGAGACCTGGCCTTGCCCCAAGAATAACCTGTGAACTACGGGAGTCTTTCTCCCTTTGAATTCTTCATTTTTAGAGTTAAAAAAATCCAGTCGTCTTTCTCATTGTCTCTAATTAAAACAGTTATTATTGTTATTATTATTGTTATTATTACACGTAATATTTTCAGGACATTTTGGAGCTTCTTTCTGTAGTCCCCTCTATAACTAGCTTAGAAAGTTGGTGATTAAAGAACTGAAGCTTGTTTAACCAATTGTAATCAGCTGAATTCATCAAGCGTAAAATTGTAAATGACATGTAAGGATGAGTACATTTTTCAACTCCACACGTTGGTATTGACATACATGCTGCTTGAAAATAGTGTAAAATGTTTCGTATGTAAAAAAGCAACATAAAATAAGTACAAGGGAGACAGGAGACGAAAGAAACAAATGTAAACTAAACTGGAGCTCCCCTCAAGTTTCTTTTTGGTAATTGGGTGATGGTCACCTGCTCACCATGTCACCTGCTGCCTGATCCAGGATAATCTGAGAGGCAGGCACACAGACAGTCAGGCGGACTGACAGACAGATACAGACACAGGCTCCTCATCTCTTCCGCTTCATGGCCTAATGCATCTGACAGAGTAGGCAGCAGGCAGGCAGAAGGATGAGTAAGCATTTTGACTGTAATTATATTCCCAAACACCGAAAGAATGGGAAGGGACTAATAACTGAATTTCATTAAAAGTGAACATGCCCACACAGGAAATTGATTAGCTGACAATATTTCAAGTTTTTTTTTTTTTTTTTAATATCTAATGGAATGTTTATTCCTGTTCTCTTGAATAGCTAGCTCCTCACTTACCCTTCACGCTCCACAGCATGATAAAAAGCTGCATTTGATAGTATCTGTCATATGTTACTAAACATGACATGCATGGGAATCAGTTAGCTCCGTGGAGCTTCTGAATAACCAAACGGACAAACAAGGGCCAAAGTGTAACTGTGCTGTAACACAACAACTTGACTTGTTATCTCTGTCATCATCATCTTCAACTAAACCCTCCTCTGGGGTCCTCTGCTTGGGCCTGTCAAGAGCTTTGACAGGGGAAGCAGTGTGGGGCCATTTTGTCTCTTTTCAGTTCAGTTTTGTTTCTCTTTGGAGGGCAGTGTTGATATGGACCGTGGGCGTTGTAGGGTGAGGGCACATTGACCCTTGTGCTGGTGGATGGTAAGGGGGGCGTTGGTTGGTGTTATGGACTTGGGCACAGCCACGGAGTGCTGGTTTGCCCCTGGAGTGACATGGCGCCTGGGGAGAAAGAGTGAGGGATAGAGGGCGTAGAGTACAAACATATCTAAGTGCTGCCTTCACTACCGATAGGCCCATAGCAAAGAGCGCGGCTGCATGGGTTATGACAGCATATCTGGGGGACCTCTTGTGCCCTCCACCCCTCAAACACACATTTTCCCCCTCCAGCCATGACTCTGATATAGACGTCCTCAGGCTAAAACATCACTGACACTTTTGGTATAAGCAGGTTTTCCAGTGCACAAGCAATTTTATACAAATCCATATTTTATTTAAAAAAGAAAACGAAAAAAATGCAACAACTTCACACTGCTAAACTATAGCTTGAAGTTAAAGCTAAATCTTAACAAGCTATTCATTGTCTATAGATAATCCCTTCCTTGTCTTTTAGGAAAAAAAAAATTTAGGATACTGTGAATGGAAGTCATGCTTTAAAAGAGAAATCTGACAGTTGGATTAACTTCCTTGCAGAGAGTTAGATGGGAACATTAATGCTATTAATGCTATGAGAGTAGCATTAATGCTAATATCTGTTCTCTCATTATGAATCTGGATCAAGCACTACTCTGCTTAGCTTAACATAAAGGCTGGAAACAATGGGAACAGAGGGGAGTCTGGATCCATCCGAAGGTAGAAAATCATCTTGCTAACACTGCTAAAGCTCCCTAATTGACATGTCATATGTCACATATTTAATCTGTAGAAAAAGTTTATGGTTTCTTGACTAGGAGTAGTGCTCCGAAAAAGTTGAAGTATTCCTTTAAGCTCCCCGTGCAAACTGGTTCTGTCACAAAAGCCAGAGCATTACCAAGGATATTTTGTCATGTATTATTCATGGGGTTTTCTGTGTTGCACTCAGTCCACAAGTGCGCACACTCATGTACAAAAAAACTGACAAAGACACACACTGCCACTTGCCTTTGCATGTGTCACACAGAGGTATTTACAACATGAGTGCACAAAGCAGGCTTGAACATCCAGCCTTGGCTCCAACAGAAAGTCCTATTTTTCTCCCATCATTTGTGCTGTGATAGAGTTCACGCAGTTTACAGGCATAACATTTGGCAAAGCAAAAGGTCGTCTGGAGGTCACTGTGTCAGCATGGGTAAGTGGCTGACCCCTTGGGAGGGGTGGGTTGATGACTCTCACAGAGGAAGCCAGTTGTGTGAGCAAAGGACTAGGACTGAATAAGGCAAGACTTAGATACAGGAGAAGGAAGAAGATGAAAACTATTATCTACTATTTGAAATATTTAAATTGTGCATGACAATACACATAAAACAGTCACCACAAGTTTGTAAACCTCATCTAACACTATCTTCTCGCATCCATCCCGCACAGTGTTACTGCAGTGAAACGGGCGAGATACACAAGATATAGTACTCTTTATTCATGTCACGAAAAGCAACCCCAAAATGCAGCACATGCCATCATCCTCTACAAACAGTGATTAAGCAGAGATACAGTTTTACACTGGTCAAGGACACTTACATTGACAACTGCCTGCACTGCCTGTACGATATAATGGCTCCAAGTTCACCTGACTGCAATCCTCAGGAACCAGGCAAGAAAATATATGTTGGAGACTAGTGAGAAGAAAGCGGAGGAAGATGCTGAAGAATTGGAGTAAACTGTAAAAAATGGTACTGAAGGCAAATTGAGAAGATTAATTTGAGAGGAAATTTACCCAACTGACTGACTAATGACCCCAACAAAAGTAAACTATGTGAAAGCATGTGATGCTAACCTTTTGTGAATAATCTTATCTGCATATGAAATATTTAATGTACTGACTTTTTATACCTTTTTGAGTTATATGTATGCCTTAGAGTTTATGTATGCTTGCGCGCATCCGTGTCTGTTAGTCTGCCCGGATGAATAAAGGGGGGTGGGTATAATCCATCACCAGTTGATAGTCCTCACAAAAAAGAAGCCCTTTTTGCTGAGAGGACAGCCCTTGTGTGGACAAAGACCACCATACTGGGGACTTCATAGGACCCAGCTGAAAAGGTGTTGCCCAGAGTAACCCCATTCACATTAACAGGCATGCTGGCCAAAGCCAGTCATTACTGCTGACTTGGACCAGCCCGGCCACACATAGACCAGCCTAGAGCCTCTAAGGCCATTCACTCCACATCAGCCCACAGGCAAACGGCCTGAACTCTGCCACTGGGGAGCATCTAGAATTGTTACCATTCTATTCGACTGTCTGTCTTAAGAGTTTCAATATATCCAGACTATGGCTAAGTTAAAAGCATGAATATACAGTAAAATGGGAAAGATTTGCATTTTTGCCTATTTATAAAACCTGGGAAATAATGAGTAAAATAAAAATACTGCTGCAATATGTGAAGTATTTTGTGGCATCAAATCTTGAAAGGGGGTAAAATAAATACTTTTTTTATTACTCACAGTATAAAGACAAATTCCTCTGACTACTGGTTTGATATCCACCCAATTCGGGCATAAATTTTTTTTTCATAAATGATATCTTGGGAAACTTGCAAGGGAATTTATTTGAATTCCATTGAGAATGATGGACCAAACAGCAGGTTTTGGTCCTAAATTTACATAAAGTATAATACAGCTGCAACAGCTACTTTCACATGGACAGCTACCAGACAAGAAGCAACTGTTGGTGCTATTGCAAACCACAAGCATCGTGCTGGAAAAGATCATTTTTCAATGCTTTTCAAGCATTTGCAAAAAATTAAACAATCTTTTAGCAAAAAATGTCCCCAGCAACATAATAAAAGAGAAATGAGTTGATTTTACTTCCTTTAGAACAAATACCAAATCCCTAAAGCACATTACATGACCTTTCCTAAGAAGTATGAGATCTGTAATTTCTATCTGGCTTAGATACAGCAATATTCAGATACTCCTTCACATGCACTCATTACCCACCCACCCCTGTCATTTGTGACACTCAGAAATGGGGGTCACCTCTTTCATAGTTACACAGTGGAATGTGATGAGGGAAAAGCTGTAGCACTCTCAGTGGACTTGTACTGGGATCACTGGGGGCTGACATGCTTCGTCCCAGCAATCTACTGAACTCTCAAAGGCACTCCGGAAAACACAAATCTGACCTATTCTTCAACTCTGCTTTGATGCAAATTTACAGTGTTACAAAGCAAAGGTGCAGGAAAGGAGAAACTCAGCCAAGAAGAACACATAACATACTGTAAATGTTTAAACTGCCAAAAAGTCTTTGGTAAAAAATCTAAATCTGCATTGGATATTTATGATTCAAATATCAAACTAAATGCAGTGTAGCTGTGTATACATATTATGCATTATGATTCTCTGGCACACAAACACACTTCAGTCTCTCCCTCTCCCTCTCTCTTCCCCTCCATTTGCCCTCCATTCCCACTCCACCTCCACCTCTGTGCGCCTCTCCTCTCCAGTACCCACCCTGTGGGCAGGTGGTTGTGTAAATTTAGCCACAGCTAGGTGAGGTGCTTCCTGGGTAGACTGTTGGCAAAGCCACCTTTAGGGTTTTCAAGATGTCAGAGGGAATGAGACATCACCTCGACTGCCCTGTCAAAAAATTCACCACCTTCCATTTCCCCCATAACCCCTAGGTCCTCGAAGCACCGTGGGTGATGGGGAATTCTTGTTTTGTGTTTTCTAATTTAGCCTGAAACACACCAGCCATTACCTAACCCAGAGCGCTGGCTGAGTGTTAATTGTGAAGCATTACTAAAGCTATTAAAACAGTGAGCCAAGGCCTGGGGAGAACACATGCTAAAGTTAAAAATCAGAGAGACAGTGCTAAATGCATGTTATACCATTACTGCAAATGACCCCTTTAAGAGGTGACACTGCAGAGGATGTTTGGATTTTAATACAATGACAAGAAGCATAATGTAATAATAACGATATATGTATTTTTAACTTCAGAAAAATTACCATGGCATTCTGATGAAGAAAATTTACAGATATGTAGTTAAATGATTGTAGTAAGTGTATCGTGTGTAAATGCATGGATGTGACAACAAATAAGAGTAAAAAATGCTCAAGAACTGTGAAAAGATAACATCTGATCCTGATATAAAGCTGGAAAAACTTACATATTTTAATGTGCCACAATATGAAAATTAAATGGGATAGAGATAGCAAGCTGCTACGACTTCTGCATTAATAATACATTTATTTAGGGAAAAAGAACAAAAAAAAATTCTTTATGTTCTCAAAGTAAGACACATAGTTGTGCACTACTTGTAGCTCCACATATGGATGTTTTGGAGTAAAGGTAAACTCATTGTCAAAACAAAGTGTTAAATGTGCAATACCTGAACACCGGGTATCTACAGACATGTTGCAGTAGCTGTGTTTTTAGTAAGGTGCCTATAAATTAAAAGAAAGATATATATATTTTTTTAATTTCACACAACTGCATCAGACAATATGAGCAGAATGGATCATCTAAAAATTCAGCTCACGTTTTCTGTAATTACAGAGCCTTCGATTTTGTGGAATTTTCTGATGGGAAACTTGTAAGGCGAAACTTTTTTTAAAAGCAGAGGCTTTTCTGCGGTTAGGGCGGTTAGGTTTATTTGTCAAAAACCTTTGATCACAAAACCACAAAAGCTTGAAGAGACTAATGTGTAAGAATATTAGTTTGAGCTTTGTAATTAGTGTGCAATTATATTCTACGAAGTAAAAGTTTAAAAGAAAAAAGAAAGGGTAAGCGCAGAGATGGATACAGGGTGCTGCTGAGTTGAAAAGAATAACAAAATTAGAAAGCGGTCCAAATGTGACTATCAGCTTCTTCATTCTCCCCCGATGCCGAGTTAGGCGTTTTGCTGGGAAATGGGCGGCCTGCCAGATTGGGGCCAAGTCAGAGTTGTCAGGGGATTACAGTTCTGCCTTGCTCACTGCAGGGGGTGCGGAGTGGGCCTCAATTACCCTGGAGCGGTGTGTTTGATTTGGCCCGGCACTTTTGGGGACAGACCAAAAGCTGAATAATGCACCATTAGCAACTCAAAATCCTGCCCTAAAATGAGTCCACTTATGCATCACATACAGTAATTGTGTGTCTATCAAAGGCTGGCAGGTCCACACCAATTACCCTGATAACAACAAAACAATCTACGCATAATATTATCTACTGAACACCTGTGGGCCCCCACAAACATCCAAGCTTTAAAACTTCTACCACTCATTCAAAGTCTGTCAGCGGTCTAATGAAGTGTCAACTTTGGAGCGCTAAAAGATTAAAATGCAAGGTTGTTCTGAGATAATGTGGAAATGTGCGATGGTAGAGATGTTTGTGCTTGTATTTATAAATATATGGGAGATGGTAGAGACAGAGAGGGTGTGAGGACAGAGAGAGAGAGAGAAAGAGAGAGAGAGAGGGAGATCCCCCTACTCTGGCTACAGTTAGAGCTGTGCAATTGAATTTCACAGGATATGAGGCAGCAAATGGCATGTAAAGGCTGAAGCGTCAGACAGTTCCTGCCACACGGGCCAGACAGATAAGGGAGGTGTAAGTGAAATCATTAGGTAACTCTGCGGGACATCAGGGGCAGTTTGAGGTTGGCAGGGGGCTCTGAGAGCCAAAGGTCCTCCTTGAGCTCCATTGAACACCCACTCAGCCTGATATACATGCACTTACAAACACACAGGGAAAATCACTTATACAAACACAAGCTGCAAGACAAACAAGGACTCAAGACAGAGACAAGCAAACAACCAAGCTCTGTTTTTTTTTTCTCACCCCCCACCCACAAATACACGAGCACGCATGGATGTGCACTCTTGCACACATACACACACCACTTCAAACTGCAGACGCCTCATTGAGGTATCAGCCCCAGTGATTGTGTTTGTCCACCTGGGTATGAAAGAGCCATTCTGGCCTGTGTGGAGGAGACAGCAGTGTGGTACAGCTCAAGCCGGAGCCCAGCAAGGCTACGTCTGTCTCAGGCTCTCAGGGAGGGGAGCAGCCAAGTGTGGATGCACCTCATTACCTCACTCATCCACACACCAATTACCCCTAAATAAATACACCCAGCCCACAGGCAGCAACAATGACATCCAGCCTGAAAAGGAAGAAAGGACGCCGTTCAGAAAGCATTTGCACGCACAGAAAAGTGCTGTTGGATAATGATGAAAAAAAAAAAGTACAGAGAAAAGAAGCAAAAAAGAAGAACATGCAGGGGGCTCCAAGTCTTTTAAAGCGCTCAAAGACGAAATGGAGAAAGAGAAAGAATGAAACAAACACCGAGCAAGCAGAGTGAAGTGATTCAGAAAATGATAATTTCTTGCTAAATTTCACCCAACACATCCGCAAATGATTGTTGTGGCGGGGGAGGGGCAAAGTTTAATTGTTTTAATGCATGCAGCCATGAGATAGCTCTGCCGTGGACTAAAATGGTGATCACTGTAGAGCCGACACATATTTGCATGTAAGACGGACCGCTTGGGGTAATGGCAACGGCAGCGTGTCCGAAGGCCAGATTACACAGGCTAAATAGGGAACGGCCTCGATCCCCAGAAAGTTTGACAAAATATGGCAGGTGGCACGAAATGTGACAAGAAACACTCGCGCCCTAAATATGAGAAAACAGTCGGAGCTGTTAACAGTGAAAAGTCTCTGTTATTCGAGTGAGAAGGTGAGCGAAGGATGCAGAAAAGGTGTGTGGCAGAGAAAAGAAGACAGATGTGTTTTCGGGGAAGGGAGGTACGAACGAGGAGAGGAAGCCAAGAGTTCCTTCATGCCTCCCCCTACCCCCCACGCCACACTCCCACCTCCCTCCATGTGGGATCTTTCTGCATGAGTGACTCTGTCATACCTGGGGGACAAAATGGTCTCTCTCTTCCTCTGTTTGTCTCTCTCTCTGCCCCAGTTCCTGCCTACCTCTCCTCTTGTATGTCTGTGCTGTGATTATGGTGATCCAAGCCTGGTTAGCTGTGTAGTACTGTGTGGCAAAAGAACCTTAGAACTAAATGAGCTAGTGAATAAAATATATTGCAGTCAATAATATCTCAGAAAGATTCAAATGAGTAAAGTCCTGAATTTTTATATATATATATATGTATATATATATATATATATATATATATATATATATACATATATATATATATATATGTATATATGTATGTATGTATGTATGTATGTATGTATGTATGTATGTATGTATGTATGTATGTATATATATATATATATATATGTATATATATGTATATATATGTATGTATGTATGTATGTATGTATGTATGTATGTATGTATGTATGTATGTATATATATATATATATATATATATATATATATATATATATAGCTTGTACTTACGTGAATCATTTTTATTTGGGCATCAAAAGGCAAAAGAGGTGATTCACTTCCTCTTCTAACACCTGTGCAGTCAGGTGATGGGTGGAATTGTAAGTTGCTGAGGATATTGTGCATCATGTATGTGGTTCGTGGCAGGCTGCTCTCTAGTCACCAGGATGTAAGAGCACATCCAAAACTTGAAAATGACTCACGTGACCAGAGTCAGTTGGTTCACCTGACCAGAGGCAGATTCCTGGTTAACAGAAACAACGGCTGGGAACGTGTCAGTTTTCCACGCTGTTGACTCGGTGCAATAAACTGAAGATGATGGATGGAATGGAAGTGAAAGGAGCAGGTTTATTAGGATTCCTTCCTGATGGAGGGCTAATTGAAGCAGGGCATGCCGTGCAGGTCTAGTGCCACAGGTGGGTGGAGTAGCATTGACATGCTGTGGCAGCATAGTCAGGATTCCTGATGTACAGCTCAACCCTCATGAGAATCCCAGGCCCTGTCATATAAAACACAACAAGCGAGGCCTGTGAAGGCCTTTTACACTCCGTGTGTGTTACATATTCTCAGCTGTGGCTGGACACACAAATAGAAGGGGTCTGTTCTCCCTTCCTCTTCCCACCAGAGAGCTCTGATTTTTCAAATTATTTTCTGCTCCCCACAACATCGACACATGCTTTTTGTCAAATCCTGCAGCATGCTTCACATTGTGATGCACTGTGAAAGCATCATGTTTTTGTTAACGTGTCTCTTACTTGTTTTTATCTGACACAGGTACACACATAAGCGCATTTTACATTATCAACACTTTCTCAGAAAGCGTGTGAAAAATGAAAATGCTCTGGCAATTCCAGCGCCGGAACCTCCTTCATAGATACGTTTGCGTGACCCGTGAGATTTCACACACTACCAGTGCCTGAGAGGAATGTACAGGAGATATGCAAGATTGTCAGGTACACACCCAGAGATGCTTCATGATCTGTACAATCCACAAACATAAAAACAAAAAGAAATCATACTGCTTTTGTTTGTACTCATCAAAACATGCCCAGTGGGCAGGATCTGACACGCTAGTCAGTTCTGTCTTCTACACAACAAATGGAAATGATTTTACTCGCTAATTTTATTCAGTAATGATTAACTTACACAACCACAAGTGTCTGTCTTGTAGATAAAAACTTTTGCTCACTGAATGATTTTTGTAGCCTTGAGACTGATGAGTTATGGAAAATAAAATGAGGCTTCAGTTCAACATTATGAATTCTGAATATTTAAACTGTCCATATCTTTGCTGCAATGTTTAGGATTTGACACCTTTAGAAAAAAAATGTCCAACAATTGTGCACAGAAGACATCATTTCAGTCGTTGCTCTCTATTGCTCACTTATGCAAGCTTCTGTAATGAGGAAGCCAGTTATGATATTTTTCTATTGTCCTTTAGCACATGCAGATCACTTAAGGAACACGACCTGTTCAGACACGTACTGGTAAAGTGTGAAAGCAGGGTTGGTTTCCTGCCTGAAGTCTTAAGTGTCAAAATACATACATATCTAACATATAAATTCTGACTATAATAACACTAATATCTTACCTTTTGTTTTCTCTTAATGAGTAGAAAAAATGCTAAAAACGGATATGTGGAAAATGCGCACACAGAAATGTAATTTTACAAGGTTATTTCAACGTACAAGACTGATTTAGATGAAATACAGAACAATTTTATCACCATTGAAAATGTTATAAATCTACAGTGTTTTTCCATTTACAGTGCTTTTGTAAGCAGACAATGACATAACTTAGACAACATGCACTGTTTGGAGTTTGGAGAATTTGCCACATCACAATGGAATCTCACATGGTGGCACAATCACAAAATTAGCACGACAAAAACAATGCTTCCCAGTTATATTGGCCATATTCATTGCCAAATACACTTACTTCAACTGCCAAATCCCTAAATTAACACCTTTTTGGTGAGAAAGCTCAATTTGGAACACATCACACCAACACCACAGCTGGCATTCAAGGGTAAAATTAATTACTTCAGATACATGTGCTTCCTCTCAAAGTGGCAGACTTATTTGCATTGAGGAACATTCAGCAGAAGTAATCGATGCACACACAAAATACGGCCACCCAATGACCCCGGCCCCGTCTCAAAGTCCCTCCCCATCCCCAAAGCCCTGACGGCTCAGCCATGCATGGAGGAACAAACACAGGTAGCGAGAGCAAATCAGACTGCAACAAAACACAGAAACATGAATGGGAAGCATTACAATGACGGGCTGGATGCAGGACAATGGGCCCGCCATTAAACAAACGGCAAATCCCAGGATGGGCTGCAGGAGTATGATACAGATTACAGGCACCTAGTCTCTGCCTGGGGAACAGGGGAGAGGGAGAAAAAAGGACACAATATTGCAATCTGACAGCTGACGTCTTCATATAAATGTATGAATTTACATTCCAATTAGAGGAAATTTACATCTTAATCACAGCGAGCAGTGTGTCGGTCCCTCGGTTAGTGTGTTGCTACGGTAATGAGGTGGGATGCTGCTGTGCTCTCTCATCCAGACAGTGATCTGTCAGCAGACGACACCTCCCTGTTATGAGAGAGCTGCACCCTTAAATGCAACCGCCACCACAATCCAGTAATATTCGTTGAAATCTGTCTTAAATACCAACAAGGTGTGAGCTGCCACCCGAGAATAATATGCCAAATATGGAGTTTGAAAAACATCAAACATATCTTAAATACAGTGCACTGAACCAGGAGTGTCTTTAACTGTCAGTCAAGTGACAAGCTTTCAGTACTCTATGGTATTCCGTTTCTAATTTCCATACTAATAATGGGTATATTATCTTTAATGGTTTGACTTTGTTTTATGGCATTTCAAATGGATGGTGAAGCTGTCTGTGGAATTACTCAAACGTATCATGTCATCAGATCACATGCTGCTCCGGTGCTAACAAAGGCAATGTGGATGGGTGAGATGGAAGGATTGTGAATGCATCATCAATATCCTTCTGGTCATCATTTACATCAATGCAAATCACTGTATCCAAGTCACCCTCAAGGAGAGCATACAAGTAGTCTTGAGACAGAGGGACAGTGTGCATAAACTTGTGGGAGAGAAGAAAAGCAGGCCAGCACAAATAGTTAAGGGGAAACAGTAAAACCCTGCTAAAAGAAAAACTTCTTGCTCGAGTTTCTAAAGTCTATTTGAGGACACGTCGTGGTTTACTGCAATTACGAGACAAGAGCTTTTGGTTTGAGGTTTTGGAATCAAAATCACACAGGCAAGCCAGAGACCTGGACAGGGTCCTATCATAAGCTTGCGACAGAGAAACAAGTTTGCACTCCTCGTGTCAAATGTTGGGAACATTTAATGAAAACTTCACCTTTAAAACTTTCTTGAAATAACTTTAATCCATTGAAATCATTTACTTGTATAGAAGAACTGATTGCTGACAATGCAATCAGGAAGAGCAGATTAGCTACCACCAAATAGGAGAGCACATAAATCATTTTAACACAGTCTTTTGCCATCTTCACGCTTGACTTTAATACAGGGACGTGTGAACAAAAAATTGGAGGGAAATGAGGCATGACTTCTTTATCACCTACCTCGTAGCCAATCAGACCCCTCCTGCCAGAGACATTGCTCTAATGGCCGATATCTATGGAAGCAGCCTATTACTGGATACTGCCTGTAATTAAGACAAGTCAGATTACACCAGGCCAGTGCATCCTCTCTGATATGTAGGCTACCATTAAGGTCTGAAGTGCTAATACACTTGTACACTGCAGTGAGAAAAGAAAGGAAGATGGCTCGTGCGGTGGGAGAAAAAAGAACAGTCCGAAAAATGTTGCGTGTCCAGGATAAGTGCTGAATGCATCCCCAAACATTACGTGGGGTGATATGTGGGGCGTGGCTGGGATTCCACTTTACTCTGCAGGGTGTTTAGAGAGGATGCCAGAAAGCTGCACACAACCCCTTTGGCACTTATCTCGCATATTATAACATTTCAGATTGATTCCCACAGCAGTGCTGCTTTGCTTGTGCACTTCTGTCCGAGCATCCCAATGAGATCGCCTGTCTTTTTTTGGCAGACGGGTGGGGTGGGGTGGGGGTGTCAAATGAGGTTCAGTGAGTGAGTTTAGCTTGAATGTTCACCATGATTACAACTTCTTAAAACAGGCAGCAGCTTATAAGGTGCCACGTTGACTTAGTGTCTGGAAGCAAATGAGGTGAAAAAGGGCGAATGTGAATGCTGCTAAGTTGGAATACGAGTCCTGAATGTAGCGAGAGCAACACTCTTAAAATGCTGACCATGATTAAAAAAAGAGGAGCAGAGGATGGAAGCCTCCGACAAAAGAAGCAGTGAGTGAGAGGGAGACAGGAGGGATAGCAAGTGAGTTTGAGATGGGAGAATGCACTTCTTTCTGTACAGAGTGACCTTGCTAACACTCTGCCTACTTTAATATTCACCACTACACATGCTTTTGTGCACTATTCCTCACTCATCTAAGCACGCAAACCCCGCTCTCAATAGACACACTGCTCATTATAAGACTTCACTGCCTATTAATACCTGTGCAAGTCTCCATGCGTCCACACAAACACCGATATGTGCAATCTACTGAAGGTTGAAAGAAATTCACTGTACTGATTTCATTACAATTTTGCATTAAATCTGCCTCCTTGCAAGACTTCTGTTGATGTAGAGAGCTCAAACGATGACTGCTGAATGTCAGAGTGTTTTTAAGGATGTGCATCAAAGGAGGCGGTTCACTTTCATGTTCTATGAGATGTTTTATGGAGAGAGACATTCATTGGAATCTTTCGTCCTGTTGAGGTTTTCTCTGAAATGATTAAATGAAATCACTCAAAAAGTAAAACTTTGATATCTGCAACAGAGACATACAATATTGCCATCATACTTTTGGATGAACAAACAACAATCAAAAACTTATTGAACTTAGTAATTAAGCTGAGCTGTATGTTTGTAGTGCTTTCATGTCAAAGTATATTATAAAGGAATGAAACATAATTCTTGGCAGAAACAAAGTGAGTGTTATAAAACTGCAAGGCATGTAAGGATAAAGTCTGAGATAAATGTGTGCTGAATGTAAGCACAGCAGCACACATATACATGTGCATTGTCACACATTCACAGTGGGTGATGAAGCAAGCATACATGACGTCCCCATTCAAACAGTCTGTGTAAGTGAGCGTACAACATCAGGCCATCAGATCACTTCCCTCTCCAAACATGAAGCCTTTAATAGATGTGAAACTCCAGGCCCTGTATCTTTTCACACCACTGAGTCGCAACTCACACAGAAGAACAGGAGGCAGAGGATGACGGTGCAAAAAAAATTAACAATGAAAGAGATTCCACACAGAGCAAATACATTTGCAATGCAGAGATTACGCAGAAATGTATTGCATTTGATTTGATACAGACAAATCTTTCTAGATGTGACACAAAACACACTTATCTGAGGCAAAAAAAAAAAAAAAAGATTCATAAGAATCCTCAGACTAACATATGGAGTAACCTTTGTGGCCTTCCGGGACTTGGGGATGGTGGTAGGGTTATGTGGGGGGGTCTAACGCTCCAAGGACTGTAGGCACGCTAGGGAGAGGTGAGCTGTCACCCCCCATTACGATCACCGCCTGAGCTCAGAAAGGGGGAGGGGATGGAGGAGAGCATGTAAAAAAAAAAAAAAAAAAAAAATACTGGTTCCTCACTAACCGCCATCTAGAGCCATCCCCGGGCCTCAGAACCCTCAGTCTACAACTGCCTCCTGGGAAACCCTCACACGCAAGTCCTCCTCATCCATAGCTAGCGGCAGGGCATAATGTGTGTGGCAGTAAAAGGAGGGGTTTGTGTGTATTTAGTGGGGCTGTGTAAGCAGAATGTATGGATTTTGCGCAACAAAAAGGATAACTGTGCAAGTATTCTTACTAGCTTCAGAGTGAGGGAATACACTCATACACAGGTCAGGTTGAAAGGCAGCGATGCAGATAAAGAGACAGCATCTCCAGGCACCTCTTGTTGTTATTAAAGTTTAAAATGGAAGAAAATGAAAGGCAAGGAGTATGTCAGGAGTTCAATGTGATAAGAACCTCAGCATAAAAAGTGTCGCTAATCAGTGAGTGACAAAATTTGCTGCAATATGACTGACAGTGTCGTCACAAAATGATTTAGGATGGTAGTGAAAGTGCATAAAAATACTGCTAGCATAGTAGCTTGAGTACTGCAAAGATAAATGTTTTAGCTTATTATGTGATATATAACATTGTGCAATGTTATGTGCCAGCAGATAAGAAGCTTGCCTCAGATTTGACCTTTTGCTGCCTTTTGTGTAAGTTTGGGTGAGCGCTGCTTAGGCGCATTCTGTTCCCCAGATCCCACTCCTAACACCCCTGTCACTCATCATCACTCATCATTGTTAGGGACAAAAGGAAAGTTTGGTTAAGCCACACACTGGAGTACTCTCCCACCCAGTGCCTGGCTCCCCCTCCCTCCACCTTCACACATTCACGTATGTGTGTTAGATAGCACACACCAACACGCACAAACCCATGCACAAAGAAAATTGTTCTATTTTTGCTGCATAAACGCAAGACCACTGACACTCACACACGCGCCCTAATTCACAGATGGGGTCGCAAATTTTTCATTGAGACGCCATCACCTTGCCCTCCAACTTTTCTTTTGAAGTGCAGGCTTGTCCTTCCAATGGCCCTCGGACTTATCTACTGCATATAATTAAAGTCTATTCAGGGCTCTATACGTGTCCTAACTATCCTCCATCATCTGGCTGGGCCTTTCAATAGCCACCTGTGAACTCTGAAGGACAGGGACACTTGCCCTCATAAAATTCATGAGTGCCTCTACATTCAGCAGCCGGCCAACTTCCCTCAATGGCTGATACCACTTTAAACAACTCTGTGTTGACTGTTGGGTGAATCCTTTTTAAATACAACCATATTCACAGTAGCAAGGGTTAAGTAGCTCCCATGATTAGCTGAAACAAATGCCTTTATGTTGTGCTTGGAGATAAAGAGGCAGGGGATCAAGAAACCCAATTTGTTTTCGTCACTGAGGGACTGCTGCCACAGAAAGCAAATTAGAAAATGGTCTGATGTCCAACAGAACTGGTTTTTCTAAGGCTGCTTTTTGTGATGAAAAGAATGTATGAAGTAAACATACATATACTGTATTTGTGGAGAGACTAGGGACTAGGACTTTCTCCTCATGTGGGTAGGCTTTTCAAAGGCATTACTCTGAAGTTGTAGCAAGAACAAGAAAAACAAGCTTTTAAAGAAATTTTGACATTTGATGGTCAACCTTCACAGACATGAATATTAAGGAACCATGTTTCTGCTGCTTTCAAGTCTGTCTGTGACTAAATCATGAGCAACACTCTTTTGAGCAAATACATTTATGCAACACATAAAGATGCATAAAACAAAAAGTGATTGAAGAAAGTGGCAGGCACATTAGAACTGAGTTTCACCTCCTTAAACTAAGTAGAGTATCTGGTCATATCGATATACAAGAAATATTCATCCATTCAACCTTTTCTTTACCAAACTACAGTACTAATGCTCACATTTGTTTGCTAAACTACTACAGAGAAAGATTAAACCTTTAATAAACTTTTAAAAGTACTTGAAATTAGTGTGGACAGTATGGGTTTTTAAAAAAAAATATTCACATTACAACAACGCAACATACATAAACAATGTGTAGACACACTCTCCTCCTCCTGATACCCCCAGGATACTGAGCGGTGAGAGTGTGGGAAAGTTATTTTTAGGACCCACGCAGAGAGCCTTCCTGAGTTTGATGCTCCTGCTCCGGATCAACATTCCACCTTTGAACCACTCCGACCATGGAGCTGTTTGTGCTCATGAATGCAATTTTAACTTTCTCTGTGGACCAACAGCAGTGAGGACACTGTGTCACTTGAAATGAGACATTTGTTGACTTTTGCCACTACTCTGAAAAGTCTTAATAACAACGGCAATGATGTTTCAATGCAACTTTAGAATGGACATAGTTTTGAGTGCAAAATATCTGGATTATTGAGTGTTTGACCTTTCAAATACTAAAATGTGCCCTTTTTCAAATGTACTTCATGCATGACTGCAAATTCTAAAACATCCCATCTTGTGCAGTCCAATTTACAGTGTGCCTAATTATTCAAATGTCTCTAAAAGGAAACACTCAACGTGTTTATTTCTGCTGCTGCATTTACAGAATGTTTATGTTTCTATATTAACAATTATGTCTAACTATTAGGTTTACACAATCAAAAGTAAGAAGAAAATGAATAATAAATTGTGCTTGACTATGAGGAAAAGCAGCAGAACTTTTGCACAGGATTTACAGTCAACATACTTGCAACTTTCAGTTGTTAAGACTTGCACAAGAAGTCCGTGAACCTAAGGCAAAATTAGACACTATTTTCACAAATCTAGAAAAAACAATAAAATGAAGAAGCCAAAGATACAGTGGAGACCCAGTTTTTAAGCACCAGGGGGCTATGGTTCCCCAGTCACTACCATTATGCTAATAGGAGCCCTCTCTGAGCACACTTACATATAGTCTATAGTGTCACAAGACCCCGTGGATGTAGGGTGGCATGGATGTTATAGCCTCTTTCCCTTTCTCTAATGGGAGCTGAAGACAACTAGGGCTACTTTAATCAGGTCTGAGTCCAATGTGGCCGGTCTAGTCTGATGGGGGCTGAGTGGTGCATGGACCATGTTAAGGGTTCACTGCTCACCGATGAAACAGCTTCACTTCCAGGGCGAGTTCAGGCAGACCACACTCTTACTCAGTCTGGCAGGAGGAGCACATATGCCCTGTTTTGTTTTTCTTTAATACTGTCCGTTTGAAATAAGCGTTTCGGCATTTTGTTGATATAGTATGGAGGGCAGCACATTTGGCTGTCCCAGATATTCCTTTACTGAGCTTTGACTTGGCTACAGCAAACACAACCGCTACTGCTTTTTCTCTCTAGGCGTTTGACAATTTTTTAAAAAAGTTCATTTGGACTGTTTCAGTCAGTGTCCTTAGTGATTTCTGAACCCTGAACTTGTTAGCACAAGCATATCTTCTATTCCCAGGTTACAATGACTTCTCATCAGATCCTCTTTGCCACAACAGATGGCCACATTTGCAGTTCTACTCATTAAAATCTGTAGGTTTGTTACAGAATAGATTTGCTTTTGGTTTTCTGAACACAATTAACAAAGTTCAGCATTTAAAAGAAAAGCCCACATGCCTGTGCAGCAGAATCTGAATTACTATATCATCATGTCAGAACCACAACAAACAAACCCCCCAAACATGCACGTTTGCTCCCCCCACACCGAGATCGAGCACAGAGAACTTACAAGCTGGGCCTTTTCAAACGTACAAGCACATTTGCAGAATAGATAAAATCCCTGTTAAATAATAGATGCAAATCTGATGTATGTTGTGAATATTGTTCAGCTGAAGGGTACGATCGCGTGCCACTGACTGCCCCACACCAGGTTCTCTCTCTCTTTCTCATACACGCATAAACCGTAAGCACACCTCATTCCCAAATGCGACAGAGGTTGGTGTGCACCGAGGGAGGAAGTATAAATTATTCAACTGGAATATTATTCCAAAGGTCCATTCCCATCTGATTGTGATTCTCTGGGCAGATTCAGGAATCACAGGCAGGTGTATGGAGACCCAAAAGATATTTTGCATGCTACTAATAGGTTCAGGACATCCAGCAAGAACACTGTTTGAATTTGGTTTTCTCTTTCAGAACTGTCATTATGACCTGCTACTGGAAGTAAATACCGAACGATTTCATATGAGTTCTATTAAGCACTGGCTTTTCTCTGATCTATAGTACCAAGCATTATTTAAGACTTGAGTAAGTACATATACGACCAGGCATGGAGTACAAACAAACATATAAACAAATACAAAAACAAGCCCTTAGGACCCAGGCTCTGTCCAAGTCATTCTGTATTCTACAATTCTTTCTTTCCCTCCCTTTTTATTTCTCTCTCAATAAGACGGTTTGGTGCCTCTGAGGAAAAGCCCTCATTTTAATTAGACCTGACCTGAGAATCACTTAACTGCTCCTCTCCGCTTATGCCTTCCCCCTCCTCTCCAAGCCTTCGCTCTGCTCCTCACATAGGTCCATTAACACCCTTCCCTCGGCACCCACAGGCTTCAACAGGGGGCAGACACAGGCGTTGTCTTAAAGACATTTTGAGGACATGCCAAGAAACATTAACCTACTCTATACACCTCCCTCGGACTCTTTCAGTTTGGCTTCCTCTACCCCTTAAGTCTTCTTCTACTCAGCATCGTCGTCATCTTCATCTTCTTTTCTGCGCTGCCTTTGCTTCCCCTCCACTGCCTTAAAAACTGACTCTCCTGGCTGGTGCCAAATTCATGTCATGTAGCACAGAAGGTCAATGGACAACTCAAAGCATTTGTAGGATTGAGGAGTTTGTGAGGGTTAAACAACAGTGGACAATGAGTCTAATGCAACAAAAGTCAATTGAAAACTCCCTCTGGTTAAAATTAAAGTTTTCTTCTTCTTACTGTGTCCATATGTTGTTGTTATCTTTTACCATTCTAGAAGACATCATGAGTGAATTAAGCAGTCAACAACATGGCTCCGTACTACCACCTTGAAACTGTAGTGTACCGGTAGTGACCATTCTCCACAATCCTTAGTCAGCATTGGACAATGGTCTGGTTCATCTGCTATAGCGAGAAAAATTCTCTGCCTTTTTCATCATTCTTTAAACAAATCACAAGTCTTGGGCTTTTCTAAAACCAGAATGATGCAACAATGCCACTGCAAAATAATGACGTGATAATTGTTTTGGTGGAGCATTTGTATGCAGGGAGGTGCACACTGTACGAAATGGCAAATTCATCAAGCAATTAGGGCTGCCTTATTGCATAATTCAAATTATCTGCAAAACTTACCATTTTCAGTGTGTCCGGCTGCTTGCAAATTGTTGTTGTTGTTTACCACAGGGAATGGGATTTTGAAAACACATGCCGGTAGTGGAAACAGAGGCGAAAGCAGCATTGTGAAATGGAAGGCTTATGCCAAGAGATCTAGTGTCCTTACAACAGTCTCAAAAACACAGACTTTCAGAGTTTCATACGTAACAAACCTAAGGACTCAATCGTGTAAAATTGCAGGGTGGGCTTTCTGCATCATTTTTCTTTAGAATCAGGTTTTGGTTTGAAGATGTATGGCTGAAGTACTCTAATATTACAACTTGCTATTGTATAGCACAGAGTAGTGTTATAGTGTTTGAGCGCAGTTGTAGGTGAGCTGGTATGCTCAAGATGTAACATGCAACAGAAGGTTGAGTGGAGAAAGATGCTGGTACTTCATAGATGGACAAAAAGGACAAACCTAAATATGTCATTTTGATAAACAGTTTTTATGGCTTTAATCAATTAGTGGAGAGGGACTTGGTTAATTATCTTCACCATGAGACTTTGACTAGCGTGTCACAACTGTTTATTTTTTGTAGCATTTACAAGTAAGATTTCAAGCCCAAAGCCTTGTATTAGAACAGCCAGGGGCAGCATTAGTGGGAATGTGTTGTTTCAGTATCGGTGTGATGCTAAAATATAATCCAGAAAGGTCAGTTTCAGCAAGAGACACTTAAATTAAAGGTCTAGGTTAATGTTTTGTACAAATTTCAAATTCAGCCTTTTTTCCGGATGACCCTGCAACGGCCTACCAATGTTTCATGTGTTGGGAAATCAACTGCAAAGCAACAAAATACAGCATAGTGATCCCATCCAGATGAACAAAAATGTGAACTGTATTTAAAAGTCAGAAACTGTAGCAAAACACCTATATCTTGGGTGAATCTGTCTTGGACCTTTATCTCGTCTTGTCTTCCAATCTCCCATCATTCTTTTACTTACTGTCAGCTCGAAAGACTTTACGAATGCCATAATATACTGCCACACATAAAATCATTAACACAAAATTCAAAGTTCTCAAAAACAAGAAAGTTTTTCTTTGTATAGACCACACAGCCATAGTGACATGGCTTGTCAATAAAACAGACACCTTCAAAAAGGCTCTCTAAAAGAAGACTAATTTGACACAAATCCCCTTCTTATACTGTATTTGACCCTGTGACCTGCCTCTGGCACCCCAGTACCCCACAGGCGCATTGCTTGTCAGTTTAAAAGGTCAAACAAAGGTAAAGAGAATGTATTTGCGTACCACCTGCATTCTTCAGAGCTTCATCCTCAAAACATCTTGCATTGCGAAACTAGTGACAGAAGCCTGTGTCAGCTTAATATGAGTGACCGGGAAGATTCTCACGCACATTGCGTGTTAAAGAAAGTTTTTAATCACATATTGCATACCTGCATTTCTCAATGCATACTTGCTTGTGCGGATGCATGAATGTCAACATCTCCATGTGTGGGAGCAAGCAATGCTCGTATATGTGTCTATGAGTATGTGTTAATCTTGTCTAAACACCTAACACTCCCCTACCTGCTCAGACAGGGCCATGAGTTAATTCTGGCTTCAGGCATCATGACTAATAACTGCTCATCAACCGCAGCTTGAACTCTTAGAAACGTCAAGTGTTTCCGTGGTAACTTCAACACACAACCAGCAGAACACTGATGTGCTGAGTGTGGGATGAGAAATGCACGTACCCTAATCTATCAAATGAAGGTAAACACAGTAACAACAACACTTTAAAACAAAAGAGACTTTCTTCATGAAACAAACCTGTACACTGTGAGCTAGCAAACAAATGTGTTCCGCGTTCCTGCAGTGCTAGGTGATAGGAGGATGAGTCAAACAGCAGTTAGAAAATTAGTTACCAGCATAGTTGCACGTGTAGCTGTGGTGAGATGCAGCTGCTGGACCCAGCTGGTGAGGAGCCAGTGCTGTCAATCATCTGTCATTCACCACAACCGCATCACAAATGAATCCAGATAGATGATATATCGAAATCTGCTGCATTCCCTGCTTTTCAGATATGGAAAATGAGTCAAAAGTTGAAAGAAATGCATAGCAGCAGAATGTGTGAAAGAATCCTGAGCAGAGGAGAGAATTCCGCATTATGTGGCCTCAGGCAAAAGAGTCTTGTAGCTTGAGTAAATGAGGTGATTAGCAGGGATGGTGTGAGCTGTGCCATGTCAGACACTGGGCTTAAAATCCAATCACCATCTTATGCGTCAATCACAGGCCCACCGAAGCAGTTGACCAACAGGTCAGACACAGTGTACAGTGAGTCACGTAGTCTGAGCACAACAGTAGTTCTGCATGTGATCTGATAGACAGATATACCAAAGCCTCCGCAATGAGGGACGCAGAGCTAACACGTCCTCATACCTTTGTGACAGTTCCATATCAGGTGATACACAAATTAATGACAGCCAATCACAGTGCCAGAGAATACAGCACAAGCACATAATGGGGTATTACAATGACTAATCTGTGTTTTGGTTAATTTGATGCATGAGTGGTGATATGATACAATGTACTCTGGGAAATTCCCTGACACATAACAGTGTGTGACTGACATTTCATATTAAACACTCTCTTGTGTCATCAATCAAAGCCATGTTAGAATCTTAAAAAATCCTATATGGATACCACTCAGTTTCTTTCAAGCCTGTGTTCTGAGGGCAGTACAACAGTATGATTTCCATTCAACAAAAAAATCCAATAAAGCTACTTAAACAAGGAAGGCAGACAAAGCTGGGTCTTAACAATGTGCTGCTGGGATATATGACACTGTATCCAGGCCCACAGAGCTACCGGGATGCTCTAGTCCTCGGCCCCCTGGCCTGCTCAATACAGAGGCCTAATTAAAAGCCCATTGAGGATAACCACCTTGACTTTTACAGACCTTATAAATCTATACTAGAGTGGCCTATTCGGGGGGTCAGAGAAAGGAGGGGGAGTGGGCCAATGCAGACAGCAGAAAGGGATAGACGGATGGTGAAGGACAGCAAAAAATGAGAATGGGTTGACTGTAAGATGCAAGGAAGTTAGGGGGTAGGGTGGGCATTCCTCTCCTCCCCTTCACCTCCTGCCTGAGACAATAGGACTCACTAAGAGCCAAGTACCAGAGGGTGTGATAAGGTAATGATAATGTAATGAGGACCAATCATGAGCCTGAGCTAAGAGGAGGGCCCCTTAATTTGTCTCTAGAGTGGTAGTTCAGTGACAGATTGATTGCTCTGAGTGAGAGTGATGATGTGACACATGCAAAATGGAAGCATCTCTGACAGGAACAGAAAGAGGATAAGAAATAATAAATCAAAATGAATGAAGACACAGAAAGACCATACAATCACATTATATATATGTGTGTGTATGTGTCTGTATATGAGTAATTTGTGCATATATATATAGAGCTATTATGCTAGAAATGCTTCCGTTGGTTAAATCCTCAAACACAAACAGACATTTTAAAGCATCAGCATCATCACTGGTGACTAAGACACAGTTCTAAAACAGATCAAATATGTGAACTATACATTTAACTTAAACTGTCATCAGTATTTCTTCATTAAGTATTTATGACTATAGATAGATTTTTCACACTCTGTTGCCCCTGAATGTTACACTGTAGTAACTCTGGCACCAACAGAGTACAATCAATAGCTTCACCTTTGATTTTGTCACCCAATAGCAGACAAAAGTACACACAGGTTTTTCAGAGCTTGGGTTACAGTCAGTAACATTATGAAAGGGATGAATGCTGAGTTTTCTTGATAAACAATTACTTTGCACCTAAATCAGCACTTGTTTTAGATCAATAGTTGCATGGTGAGGTATAAGACTACAGTAAGGGGTAAAACTGGGGCAACAAACGAAATTTAAAAAATCTGCTACGGTAAAAACACACAATTCAGGGTACAACCACCGAACACTGTTTTGTTTATTACCAAATCCTGTGCATGCAGAGTAACCTTGACGACATACCTCAATAGTGAACTGCTTTCTCTTGAGCTTGAAGGCCAGGTCCTTGTGATCGGGGAGCTGGCTTGCCAGACAGTTCAGGTGAGGCACCTGGTGTACATGTAACAGGCCTGTGAGGACAGAGGAAGCAGATTAAACCTGAAAGCGCTTAACAGTGCATAAAAAATACAACAAGGAAGATATTCCCATCCTATCCACAGTGTGCATGTTATACTGTGCCAATAAGAAAACCATTTTGTGCTGCACAGAACTGTGCTTTGTTATTTAAGTAAAAGAAAATATGTTAGACAGTTTTTTCTTTGTGCATGCAAGATTCATTATGAATTACTACCAACTATCACTACAGTTTTGTTAAAAACATTTTAAAGTATAAATCTTCTTTTACTTCAAACACTACTAACTATTTTTATTTTAACGTCGCAATGCTAAAAAAAATGGAATAACAGTTTTGCAAATTTAAAATTTCTGTCGTGGCTGAAAGGAGACATTTTTTTCTTATTGATATGTCCAAATTTGTTTTTACAGGATGTTGCAAGGATCCACCTGCTGATTACAAAGTGCAGTATATTGACAGTTTTTAGAAAATTATGCATGTTGATGTACTAGACGGCAATATTTTGTTGTAAAATTTGTTTACATTTTTAAAAAAACTGACAGCCCAGTGGTTATGGCGCACACCACATGAACACCACTGCCCTGAGCAGTGACTTCCGGGTTTAATTCCCTGCTGGCCGCACCATTTGCAGCATGTCATTCCCTTACTCTCTTTCCCCACATTTTCTGTCTCTCTCAATAGTCACTGTGAAATAATGCACAAATTCCCCCATAATAAAATTAGGACACACTTTAACAGCAGTTTTCAAACAACTAATTCTGCACTAAGCATCACAATTACAGTTGACAAACTCCCCTGGCAGAAATTGGAAACACTGTGGTACTACAGTGAAATGTGAAGTATGACAGTCAAAATGACGTTTCAGATATATGTAAACATTCTTATATCAATATTTCTATTCTCTTTTTCCCAATTTGCTGGAGCATGGGCAGAGGAAATTTGCCAACTATTACTGGGACACATTAGTGCAACAAAACATTTTAAAAAACTAGGTCAGAGAAAGCACTTTGTTCCTCATTTAATTTTTTACCAAAGTTACATTTTCATAAAACGGGATATGTACTGTAGAAGTGGGGTGAAAGCGTGAGAGAGAAAAGGAGAGATCGAGGGAGTAATGGAGAAAGGAAGACAGTCAGAGAAAGTGGGGGATGGTGGGTTCTCTCCTCTGTGCACTTGGGTGATTTCCCCTTGCCTGATTTGCAGTGACAGGCTTCCCAGCATGCTTTGAGCAGCCCTGAACTGCTGCCGCAAACACGCAAGCACGCGCATCCGCACGCACTCTCACACTCGCACCAGATGCGTTTGCACTCATGAACACACATCAAAACAATCACACACATAAATGTATTTCATAACCCAACCAGAATTTCACTGGCTGGTTAAACAGGGCAGATATATTTTTGAACAAAAGACTCAAACAATACTAACAGCAAATTCCCAGGAACATTTGTGCAATGCAAAACAATTACAAATAATGATGTGCAACAACAATCATACGTCGTATGAGTTTAAAAGCCACCTGGCTTTACAATGCAGAGGAATGTGATCACTATGGGATGTGTTACTTAAATAAAACATGCTGTTGGATGAAACCAGAATTCGCCTTTGAATGTTTTCAATCTCATCCCTTCATCTGTCACAACCAGGGCTATCCAACCTGAGGGGCGGGAGAGAAAGGGGGAAATGAGAGGAAAAGCGCAAGAGTGAGTGGGAGAGTTCGAGAGGCACTGCTAAAAATACCCCACTCGCTTAAATTGACCTTTCTGCATGGAAAGTGTGATAGAGTGATAGAAAAGAGGGAGGCAAGCAAGAAAAAGAGAGAATGATAAAAATGTACAGAAAAGGAAAAAGTGATGGTGAGGACCGAGAGAGCGGAGACAAACTGTGCTGTCTTACTCCCCTCCCCAATCCTCTTTCTTCGTTTCTTTCTATTTAACCGTCGCTTACTGGTGTCCTCTCCCCCTACTGAAAGCCTTGCCCTCCATTTATTAGAAGAGCATGCTGGCCATGGAGACATTGAGCGAGGGATAGAGAGATAGAGGCAGAGAGGACGAGAGAGTGATGGTGAGAATATCGATTCCCCAGTGTTGGTCTGCTCTGCTCCAGAGCCTCAGGGGTATGGGACTGGGGATGGAGAGTGGGCGAGGCGAGAGGGAGAGAGGCTCTGCTGGAGGAGGGGAGGGGGGGCAGGGATGGAGAGGGCGAGGGTGCGAGGGAGAGGGGGTACAGCGTGGCAGCTGAATCCCCCCCGGCCTGTCTACTGAGGAGCACGTCTGATTGAGCAGCAGCACACTAACGTGCACTGACAGCCTGGCCTGCAAGGGGGCTGCCCTGCCTCCATCCACAGCCAAGCCCCAGCCTTAATGCACTGCCTGTGTGCATGTGTGTGTATTTGATGGAAAAGAGACAGAAAGATAAGCGAGTGTGTTCTTACCATGGTAGTCTTTGTAGAGAGGGTTGGTCTCTCTCTCAGAGCCTTTGAATGATTCCAAGGCTATGGCATTGTCACATAGCCTGGTTATGCTGCCCATTAGAGCCCTGTCCTGTAGGATTGAGTGGAATCGAGATTGAGGCAGAGGAGGACAGAGAGGGAGAGGGAGCGAGAGGGAGAGAAAGAGAGGGAGAACATGAGCAGGTGATTAAAAGCCTCCTGACGGGCCATCAGTGTTGCAATTAAATTAGGTCATCATTTCCTGTGGCCAGGTCATTCCTGCCCATGGCTTATGTGAGTGTGATGAAGTATAGAGTGCACTGATAGGGGTTACACAGGTGATGCAGGGACAGACAAATGGACACTTGCCTCGTATCAGTCATAAACCTACAAACCTGACATGGGGAAATTCAGGGAGCAACACAATTAAAAGATTTTACTTCATCAAACAGCATCTTTTATAAAAACGCTTACAGTTTGTGCACAATCTTCAACATGCACACAGCAGGGAGGACACAGTAAAAGTGGGAGAAGCAACATAGGCTTGATGTGGATAGCTCCCCCTACTGGTTAGGCCACTGCTTTCACAAGAAAGAGGACAAATTAAGGATGAATACAGTAGATCGAACGAATGAGGGAGAAATATACAAAAGGGTGGAAGTAGAGGGTAAAGTGAGTGGAAGGGAGGGAGAGAGAGGGACATTGGGACAGAGGGAGAGAGGGAGTCTTGCATTATTAATCCTTTGCCTCCTGAATCATTCACATCCTTCTCTCTGTGTTGGCTGCCACCGCCTAATGCAGTTTTCATGCCTTCATGTCTTTTCCCCACTCTTTCTTCTTCCTCTTCGTTTTTGTCCTACTTTTAAAGTATGCATATCCTACCAGTCAGTACCACCAGCACTTACAGGGTATCTGAGGTCACTCGTGCAGCAATTAAAGCAAGTGTTAGAGTTTGGATACAACAAATTATTCAGAACATTAATAGTACAGTATGACCACTATGATGGTGTCTGCGTGAGAGATATGGCCAACTAAAACTTTATCTGTAATAGTCTTCCTTGGCCATGATGACTCTTCTGTATATACTTAAATACAAAGATTGGGCTCTTGCAAAGAGACAGAAGTTTCAAGGTCAGATGAATCCAACGTGTCCTCATCGAGCAGGTTAGTACAACAGCAGCAGGGCAGGAAGAGGTTATTGAGACATGCATGTGCTCCATGGATTCTTGAGTTTAAGGAAGTGATTATAGAAATGCTAATTTTAACTGCATATCACTTTTTACATCTTACTTATAATTGATAAGGGGTTCCAACAAGAGTCATTTCAGTGTGCAATGAAAGCTCATGTTGGCTCAATTAGCTCAGATTCCATCAGTGTAAATCCCCTGAATACCCTGAGCTTCAGCTGAGAGCCACTGACTGGCAGGTCATAGAGAGGGTCCAGTATTCACCTTTTCTTATAATATTTTATCCAGTGACTGGGCTTATTCTTGCTTGGCTCCATGAGGTTTGTTTGGCTGAACTGTAAACTTGCTTGTTTCTTCGTTTATTTGACAACATGCTATTGTGTATGCATATGGTCAAATATTCACTACGGAAATAGCAAATAAGCTAAGCTATAAATCTATTTAATATGGCCCATAATGCAATACGTCAGTTGGATGGGCACAGGGTTGACTTTCTGATGGTCAAAAACCCAGACGCATATTAGCCATTAAAAATAGGAAAGGATATGACTCTCAGAGCTTCCATGATTCAAAATTCGGACTATTTTACATTTGAAAACAGCAAAAAAACATATGCAATGAACAGCTATACTATTATACTACTAAGCAATCAGCAGTAATGCATAGCTTAGCAATGCAATGAGGCTCTTGAGTAAAATGTCCATTTGAAAGTCAAATGAATATTGCTAATTGTGGAAAAAATATCCTCTGTAGCCCTACTACAGAGGACTGTGGCACCAAGCATAGTTTGCTTGACTAATCCAAAACCGCAAAACTCAAAATATTTGCATACGTCAGGACATGACAGTCTGAGCAGCTGCTGAGGTGTACATGCATGTATTTTAAGGAGGACTGTATTTTGTGTTTGTGTGTGGGATGGGTGTGGTAGCAGGAGATTGTATGATGGAGGAGAACCGGGTTAGGACAAGCCTAATTAATGTTTCAGATGGACTGTGGCACAGGGCTGCTGTGAGGAGGCTTTCAGTGAGTTGCTCAGCTTCCCAAGCTGCTCAATAATGGATTGAGTATTGTAGACTAGTAGGAGTGGGCTAGCTGGCTGAGACCTCACTGTCTCGGCCAGCTAACCCACTGCTACTAGTCTAGACAGTCTTCCAAAGGCCACATTCTTAACTAAGCTAATTATCTGACACTAGCAGCAAGAAGCTACAATAATACATCAGTTTCTAAAATATCCAACAGTGTTGTCAGATTGTGAATGAGTTGGTTTCACACGTTGGTGACCTCAGCTGATTAAGTAGAACTGTCCTATAACAACAACATCAAGTGAGATTGACAATGTTAAACTAATCATAAGGCCATAACACAACAGCCTCTAATTACCTCTATGTTGGCTTAGTCACCAAACACCTGATTCAGTCCAAAATTTCCCCCTCTCTTCTTCTTCCCAAGCTCATTCACTTCTCTCCCCAGGGTGGAGAAGGGGGAGGGGACAGATTAAGGGTTTGGAGGCCTGGCCAGAGTGGGACAGGGGGACCGCTCCCACCACAGCTGACATCTGCTAGTTAGCCACTCTACCTTTTTTGACTAGGCCAAGGCCCCTGTGCACTGAGTATATAGGCCTGGAGCCAGAGCATGTTGTGACAACACAGCTGTTCTATAAGTTAAACACTGACCTATATCTTTTTTTAAAAAGGGATCACAAATAACACAGTTCCCATGCTCTGATGAATCAGTACTATAAGGAAGTAGGATGTTTAAAGTGTGGGCAGGTTAAGAACATTTTCGTAGAAAGTCTCAGATGGCTTTTCTGGTGAGTCTGCTTCTATGGTAGAGTGTCTGGGGGAGGGCTGTGGTTTGCCATATGCCTCAGCAGATGACTCCACCTTCACACTGAGAGGCCAGACTGGACACAGACGCATACACGCGGACCCATACCCCCCCTTCCCAAGACACACAATCCACAAACACAACTAGAGACACACAAAACTGCAATGGGTTATACTTGTAAGACAATAAATGTGTCCGTAAGCACACACTCTGAGTATAGCTTGAAGTAATTGAAGCCAAAACAAACAAACATAGATTTAGAGGCCTTTGAATGAAGTGTGCACTTGACTGGGTCAGCTGGGAGAACTGATTCGTGGAGGAAGAGGCCCCTCTCAGGCCTGAGTCATACCAGGGTGACACTGAACCAAGGGTCAAGAGGCCTCACTACAAAAGACTCCAAATCTTTTACTTTACAAGCAAAACAGACAGAACAAGAGTACATGGGTCAAAAATAAACCCATGCACAAAAATCCTGTTAATTACCTGTATATTCAGTCATACCAAGTTTAGAGTATCACGTTGGGGTGTTCACTATGTTCTTGCAGAATTACACAGTAGAAACTACTGACAAACTATTCACAACTATTTAACACGGGCAAAAAAGAATGTGTGAACTGTGTCGAGCTGTTTAGATGCGTTACATCGTCTTACCTGGATAAGATGAGAAGGTACAGTAACTACGGCAACTGCCAGCGATGACCTCAGCAAGGCACGCAGTCCATAGAGAAAGGTAGTCAGGGCGTGGCTATGTCTGGGATTGTCATGGCAACTCAGGTCATCACCCCACAGAGCTGAGCCAAGAGAGTGAAGCCCAACACGCAGGATGTTACGTGACTTTGGCTAAAACAAGCAAGAAGAAGTGGTCAGAAATACGGAAAATGTGCAGAAAGTGATGCAAAGCGGCAATGTTTCACTGAAGCACACACAAAGTACACTTGAATGCAATAATAACGTTCACAGAAGATATCTGAATATTATCTGATAACTGCTTAATATTTCAGAAAGGTGCTGCTGTTTTTGGATAGTATTCCCAAACTCTGGGAGAGAGCGACTGGACAGTCTGCTCACCAGCACAGACGATCGGAACACAGTGCCCAAACGTGACTGGACACAACTGCCCAATCACAGAAGCCATCTGACACACGCACAATGGACCTGTCAGACAGGCTTCCAATATGGCCGCCACCCAGAAACCCCAACACATTCTTGGCACCACAGCAATGCTCTGCAGCCAAGGGGGCCTGGGTAAGGGTGGAGTGCCTTCCCTTGAAACCCCCCCACCCCACCACAAGAGATCAACGGTAACCCACTCTCAGGAGGACAGAGAAAAAGTGGCCAAACAGTGGTGGGATATATATCACTGAAACTGAGAGAATGGATTAGCCTGTCCAAACTGTGAGAGGTTTTTAGCCTTTGGTACAATTGCCTTTTATTTGGGGTTTCTTCAGGATGGCTCCTGATTACTGAGGTGAGAGCCAAGAGTGATTAACAAAGCCCTGGCCTAAAATCTGCTCACTTTTCACTTTTTTCTCCCCAGCCTCTTCTCTCCTTTATTCCTCCCCCTCTATTATCACAACCCTCCCAATATCTCCTCCGCCCCACTCCCCATTGCTTCCTCTCCCAACAGTATGACCTAAGCTTCGTTTGGACCTGGATCAGAATCACAAGGATCTAAGAAAAATAAACCCCATTGTTTCGGTGAGTGTTTCACAGTCGACTCAGGGCTTTCCAAAGGACTCTCACATTGGACTCCACATTCATCTCTCTTTACATGAGTCAACATCAGTGCTCCATCTCTATACCTTGCTACGCTTAAAGATTTGTGATGTGTGTGTGGCTTTGTCACTATTAGATAGGCCCTTTCTTTGTTTAGCAGGAATTTCCTACACAGGTTTTGGGGGCCACAGATTTAGAAATCTATTTCTATGTCTGCTACCCACAGGGGGGAACTGTGGTAACACGACTGTTGCTGTGGCAACATCAGGATGAGAGGCCAAAGTTAACTCCTATAGTTTAGCCTATAGAAAAATCAGGGAACAGTGCCAGTAGGGTCCAGCCAAGGACCAGAGGCCAGCCATATAGACTACAACAAGCCTGGAACCACAACCTAATCAGCCAGTGTCTGTGGAGACTCACAGTCCTGCTGCTACTCCTGTCCTGCTTGTCTCAAATACTCCCACGAATATGCTCAGGGAGATTAATCCTTGTTTTAATCTGGTCTTTACATAACACAGTATGTATTAAATCCATATGTTGTTAACAGCCACAATGACCAATTAATAAATTAACAAACAGATACAAGCACTCTATCGTCCATACTGAGCGTTTTGGTGCCAGTGCCCATGTCGCTCTGTGCTGGTCTACATTCCTGGACTGTGCCAAAAGCATGTCAGGCGGCCACACTGCTTTAATGATGTCAGCAGTTAATCTGGTGTGTGAGTGACAGCACTCGGGGAGGGAAGGTGGGGAGCAGGGGAGGTAAATCCTGTGTGTGAGTGACAAGGGGGAGAGGTGGCTCCAGGTGACGAGCAGAGGGGTCACAGAATGTAGGTGAAAAAGACACACACAGAAGTATGTATGCATACACACACACACACACACACACACACATGCACGCATGAGATCACATATAAGACAATTTCCATGCTCCCATGAACCAACAGAAGTATTAGAGGGTTCTATCTATCTATCCATCTATCATCTATCCATCTATCTATCTATCTATCTATCTATCTATCTATCTATCTATCTATCTATCTATCTATCTATCTATCTATCTATCTATCTATCTATCTATCTATCTATCTATCTATCTATCAAAAGGGTGAAAAGAGAGATAAAGAGAGAGATGTCTGATATCATCCATCTGGGTGTTTCTGGCATTCTATAAAGGACTGATGATTATTAAAAAGATGAATGTCAAAGGAATGACACGCACACAGCTGGGACACACAGGTGAGGCCAACCTGAGCAGGTGAGAGATTTGTGGTGGTTGGAATGTAACAGAAAAGCTTACAGTGGAGATATAGACCTGGCATTTCTCTTTTACTTATTATTACTCTTATGCATATTTCACATAATTTGAAAGCATAATAGTTTGACTGGGCTCAGTAAATAGTGAGACTACAAGTAGACATTTGCAAGCTTGTACAATTTAGTACCAGTTACTCATAAAGTTCACCTTTAATGACAAAAATGCACACCGGACTTTTGCGTGCCTGTATCTGTGTGGCTATTGGTGTGTGTGTGTGTTAGTGTGTGTGATTTGACTGGAAGCAGATGCTTGCTGCATCTCAGTAATGCTTTCTGTCAAATCCACAAACATTGAGATAAACCATGATTAACAGATCGTAGATTTGTGATTTGTGGGTATTGTCATGCCTGACAAAGCTGGACTGCTAGGTGTTTTTGTTAAACTAAGAGAGAGTGAAATGAATAAACAAAATGTACAGGATGTCACATTTGAATACAGTCCACTTTAAGTTGACTGGCTGAATAGATTGACAGGTGATCAAATTTAACATAGAAGAACTGGTGGCCGGAAGTGGACAGTGTTTTTTGTTGAGTCGTTTTACCTGTTAACAGATGTACAAACAAAGTCATATACAGGTATATGATCAAAATTATATAAAAGGATAGTTTGTTTTTTTCAGAAAGGATGTGATGCTTTCCTTAACAGGCCTAATATCATTTTAATTTACGATACTACCAATTTCAGTAAGGCTGTAGTTGCAGAATAAATACATCAAAAACCTTCTGATTTTAGGCTGAAAGAAACAAATGTGAAACCGTTGTTTAGTTCTGGTTCTTACCATTGAGGCAGCTATATCAAAGCCCTCCCTGTGTATGACCTCTTGAAGTGATTTCAGCAATGCAGAGTAGGACTCAATCATGGGACTGCAGGGAGAAGAAAGCAGAAAAAAGAATGAACACAGTGAAGCAGACAACCAGAAACAGAGTACAAAAGGGTTATTTAAGATGTGTAAACTGTCATTGAGACCATTTTGATAAAACTGGGCCAAGCCTATCACGGCAGTTGCTTAATCCTCTATGACTGCAGCATGTTCCTCCTGACTGTGCTTTTCTGGAGTCACTGAAGCAGACAGATGATCCATATCAAGAGATCCAATTAATTTATTTGGTTGATTAAATTACAACATGACTGGTTCTCTGTCAGCTCCCCGAGGATCTGATTGTGCCGAGACAGACAGACAGACAGATGAGATGCACATATGCACAAACATACACACAACAAAGATGATAAGGAGGGGGGAATTAATGGGCTGATATCTAAAATAAACAAGGAACAGCATTTTGGTGTTTAATCAGGGGTAAAATGTGCACCACTGACAAAGGGCATACAGTACCATCAGAGCTACATTTAGCAACAGTCAAGGGATGGGTTACTGCTGAGCCCACTATGTGCCTATAGGATGGCCAATAGGAATGTTAACCCCATCTTTTTACACAGGACCCTCCACTTACGAACGCCCCACCATTGTAATGACGACTCTGTCGTGACTCACAGTGGGCTGCTATGTCAGTTGTCAATTCGACCTGCAGGCTACAAAAGCTGATACACATAGATTGGTCACACGCCAATAGCCCTGCATAAAGAACAGTAATACACACTTGTGTTGATTACACTTGGCCAAGTATATCCATGTACTCTATTTCAGTTATTCAGCACAACAATGGTGCCTCCTGACCCCGCTGTGGCTAATGATAGAGCTGGTTTGGTGAAAGAAGGACACCTACCCTCCATGGCCTCTCTGCCCATGCCCCAGCTCTGAGGTAGGGGGCTGGGATGGTGTGACATGTAGTCGAGCAGGAGGTTGCCTCTGGTTGGCAGCCATTGTGCGAGACGCCATTGTGTTTTAGCTACCCCTACTGAGCACCCCTCATTCAGGTACCAAAAAGGTCTAGGTGCTTAGCTACAGGGGCTAGTTCGTCAGCTAATTGGGATCATGCATAGGGAAGCTTCTTTATCTCAGTGTCCCTCTTTCAGTGGGGGAAGAAAGGAGGAGAGAAAGGGGGATGCTTGGTCTTAAACAACAGGATCTGTATCACCTAGAGAGCAATTTGTGCCAATTATGCCTTCAAGTGAAACGGAGCAATTTAACAGCTAGGGTATCAACATGGGGCTGTGGACACGTGCAAGGGGGAGTAGCCTGCTTAGGAGTTTGTGTGGTACGTGTGCGTGTGCAATGTGTTGAGTGTGTGTGTGAACGTAGCTGTGTCAATATTGGGGCGGGCCTCGGGGCATAATGGTGCGGTGCAGGTGTAGTTTCCCGCTGTCAGAATGTCTATAAGATCTATAACCCATTCAGACCCTACAACAGTACCATTCTGTCACTCTTACTCACTGCCGCACAGCGCTGCCAGCATCAGTGGAGAAGATTTTTTATTTTGCATTTTTATTTTTCCCATTAGGCGTTGTTAAGTTCTGCACTGAGATTTGACACAATAGCTGATGGTGTCCACTTCAAGGTCCACACTTGTAAAGATGTAAACTTTAAACTCAATGTCCACAAGAGTTAATGTGTTTGTATGGCTGCTCTGCTAAATGGTCTCTGTTTGTTGATAGAAAGGAAGACGGATTCTATAAAGCCTCCTCCACATCCTCTGCGCTCCAGATTGCAGTATTTACCCAGTGTGTGTGAGTGTGCCGTGGTGTGCCCTTGTGTGTTCAGCAGCACTCTCTGAGTAAAGAGCCTGCATGACCTCTGAACCCTAAGTACACTCAAAGCTGGAGAAATCAAACAGACGCTGAGCAAACAAGAGCCTTATTTCAATAGACATACACAACCTTTCCAAGAGGTTGAATGACTTAGGCCAATGGCAAGCTACACAGAATAGATGAACCAGGAGGATTTTTAACTGATTTATATCAATTGTTAAAGGATAATTGTGCTCAGTGATTCAGTATTTAAAATACATTTTTCAAAAGCATCTGGTGAAACCTGACATTTCAGCTGAATGCAATAAAAACTGTAGAAGCTTTAAGCTTTCGAGTGGGTGTGCCAACAGTGAAATGACCAAAATGATACAAGACGATTTCAGCTGCTATTTTTTTTATATTTTGAAACACTTCAGTGAGTCTCATTAAATATTAACAGAAAATCAATAAAGCATGATGTTTTTTCTCAATCTACAGTAATAAAACGCACATTTTATTAGAGCTGAAAAAAATTAACTGCTTGATTACCTGATTGGCAGATAAAATAATTGGCAACTATTTTGAAAATAATTTAATGGATTCAGTATTTTTTTCAAGTAAAGACAACATATTAACTGGTTCTAGTTTCTTGCAGTTCTTGAAATTTAATATCTTTGGATTTTAGTCTGCTTGCCATGAAAAAAAGATATGAAAATATCAAAGTTTGGCTCTCATGATAGGAATTTTTTACTATTTTGTGACATTTTATAGAGAAAACGATTAATCAAAAAGTAGGAAATATTAAATATCAATAAAAACATTTTAATGGCAGTCCCAAATTGTATTAAATTCTTACAAATGACCATCACAAGCAAAGAAAAATCTCTATCCTCTCAGGTTGTCTTTGCTGTAATGCACATGCTGGGTACAGGTCTTAAATTCTTGAAATTATATCGGTCTGTCCACATTGTCGGCTTACCTGTAACCTGTGAAAAATGCCATGTTCAGTTACCTTTGTTCTGTGGATGACGTCTTATTTGTGTAACTGTGTTTTGTGGATGATGTCGTGCTTGTGTGCCTGTGTCGTGCGCACGGTGTCTCATTGGTTTCCATGCTTTCTGTGGACGATGTCTTGTCGTTTTACCTGTGTGTGGTTGATGACTGGGTGGGATGTTCTGGAAGGTAGAAGCGGTGGCACTTGGCTGCCTGGCGAATTTCTGGCTCCATCGTCTTGGAGACATCATAGTAGTGCCCGAACCGGGAAGTGGATGCCAGGGCACTCTGGAAAGGTCAACAAGTTGATTTTATGGTTCAAAATATGTACGATACTTGCACATAAATAACATTTTAAAATATATCTGTTTGTTCTCAAATGTCCTTGTACAAATGGTGTATATTCATCTTGTTTCATATAAGAATAAGGCAATTCATAAGAAGATAACCTTATTTGTCTTTCTAATATGTTAAATGAGTGTGCTTTATAATACTATGGTAATGCAATTGCATTGTTTATGGGTCATTCCTCAACATTACTATAGCAGAGAAGTTAAATAACCACTACGACAACGCTCCTAATCATTTCTTCACATAAATGTCCACTTCTGGCTGTGAAAGCGAACGTGTCAGGGACGCAGGGGAAGGCGGATGTTTTCCTGCAGCTGAAAGAGAGAGTTTTATCTCTTCTCTCTCAGTGAAACCAGGGACTCCATTGTTAGAGGGGCCCTTAATCTACTCCTAATCTGGATTAGGGCCCCCGGTGTGTCCCTCTCCTGGCGGGACGAGGGGGTCAGCAGGGCAGGGGGGTCAGGGGCTCATCTTCTCTTTGTGAGCTGGGCAACCCGCTTAGCGTTCCATCCCGCCCTGACGGCCTCACCTTTGATCTGATGTCTTCATCAGGAGAGTGACACAGTGGGCTATGCCAGGAGAGGTGTGTGTAAGGGGAAAGTAAGCGTTGACTCTGGGGGTGAATTTGGGATGCAAATCCTCTGCTAGGGCTTACTAGTGGTTTGTAAAGACGATTTTACAGGGGAAGGGGGAGAGGTGAGGAAAGGACACAGATATAAAGAAGTTTCCAGGGAGAGAGAAAGAGGGAGAGGATCCCCAGGGACACACTGTGTGCTGTTAATCCACATAGCGATATGGATTATAGACCAACAGGGGTAGACTGCAGAGAAGTAGAAGGGGAGGGTCACCTCTCCTCAAAGCGGAAGAAAGAGTGTAGGGCTGCCGACCCTAGCAGGGGGAAAGGCAGGGATTTGGGGAAAGACAGAGGCGCAGGTCTGGGTCATAGGGTTGAGCGAGCAGACATGTCAATGCACAGGCTGCAAAGTACTCTTGTTTCCCAGGCTAAGCAGGGGTGCAGGCGTGTGTGTATGTGTGTATATGTGAGTTGGGGACCAGTGAAAAGCCTACCTATTGCCAGCTAAGTGTGAGTAATCTGGTCCAACTCTGAAAGGAGAGGCTGAGGCCTCATTCAGTCCACAAAGGAGTTTAGAAGCTGATGGATTTAGTGGTCGAGACAATTGCCAAACCACTAAGACCAGAGAGCCAGTGCTGTCCATTCTCATACCATCATTAACAGAGACACATGTTGAACTTTAATAAAAGATGATCACAAAGTTACTTCTATTCTACTGTATATTCTAAAAAGGTAGGCTGCAATTTCGTTATAACACGTTATATGAACTGTCATTTAAATCCATCTAATTACCTGTACTTTAGGAAGGTTCTGATAGCGCCAGGCAATCTTCATAGCATCTAAACTGTCCTGAGGTTCACAAGACAGCCTAGGCTGGTCCACCGGCTTGTGGATAGCAACATCATCCAAGATGGGAGCTGGGAGTTCCTATACAAAACAATACAATAAACCTTTTTTATTTCTCTGTAATTTTGCAATGGAATATGGGCACGATGTAAACTGCCACAGTATTATAAGACAGTACAGACCTGAACAGGTCAGTGTTGTTTACCGTTTAGGTGTACTGATGCCAAATCATGATCCTTGTAGGGATGTGCACTTAAAAACAATTTGAATTGAAAAGGACTGAAATGAGTAAATGAACCATATACTTATTGGAAAATTGAGGGGGGGCGGGTCCAATTGTTCAGCTGATGCTCACGCTCACATTGTTCAACATTTTCCTCCTTTAACTTGATTTTTTTCTATTAAGCTGATTTATTTGTGCACAGGTTATTGTAATGCATAAAGTGCAACCTTAGCATCTGAAGATTAGCATACTGCAAATGTAGCTGTGAAAACACTAAATGATGTGATATATCCCCATTGGGAATCCCCCTCTCTTAATAAGTCTTTGATATGTAAAGAGAGGGTGAAGCTATGACCCCTCCCACTATCAATCAGTGGGAGAGAGGCCCTCTTCCCGTATGCTGGGTGGCAGTCAGCTTCTGGGGCTTTGGTGCTCTTCACAAAGTGATGCGTCGGGAAACATTTCAACAATGCCACAACCATGCCACCCTCGACCTCTGAGATACCTCCATTGACCCTGACGCATGTTGAGGAAAGCCGTGTGCTTGAACTGTACAGCAGGAACTGACTGTGACAAAAACAACTGAAAGTAGAAACATCCTCTTAGAACTAAATGTTAAACTTAAGTTTTACAAACATGTCTGTTTGACAGCACAGCTGTTGTACAAGATGATGCTAAAGCAGACATTTTGAGGCCATCTTAACTTCTCTGTGAATTGTTTGTCAAGACTTGCAGCTTGGAAAAAAAACATACTTTGCAGTTCCACAATTTTCTTCTTTAAGATCTTACAGAATAGATGGCACCTCCTCACATACCTGTAAGATGTCATCAGGGTTATCTTGAGCTGCCGCCACAAAAAGTTCATGCCGACACACCACACCTTCTGCCAGGAAGTATTTTAAGATCATGCGTGAGTAGCTATCATATCGGTCCTCCTCTAAAAAAGAAACAGACAACAACAATTCGAATTTCAGTATGAGTAGAAATTTGAATGTCCAACGTCATGCTGTTACCACTGTCTGAAAAATCAAAGAAATGGATTTAGTAATAAAACTGCTACATTACTATGGAAAACATATATATCTCAGAGGTATCACTGGATATTGCCTTCTTCAATTCCATTCATTCAGACACCACATATCCAAGAGTTCACGACCACATCACAGTTTGCAACAGTAATTGATGTAAGGACCACGTTCTGACTCCCGTTTGTCCGGAACATACCATGGGATGGCAATTGACATGGCACAGAAACACAGGTTTTACGGAGTGATCTGACTATTAGAGTGGAAATGACATGTTCACCTCTCTTGTTAGGGTATTAACAGAATTCCTGTCCACTCTAACCTATCATATCCCCAACCAGAAGCAGAGGTGTGAGGGAGACACCTGCCTTAAGCATTCACCTGACCCCTCCCACTGAAAGGAAAGGTACCTTACCTGCTAGGACAGCTGACAAGAGGAGGCAGAAGTAGGATAAGATAGTATCTGTCCTCAAAATGCTTCCTGACATCTGGCTCACTTGAACCTCTCTGCTGTTTGTGTGCATTCTGATGGCAATGGCATCCTTTCACTGTTATATTTCTAGTGTCATTCACATCAGGCGTATTTATTATTGTAAAAAGTAGGTTATAATCCCAGGTTAAATCTCACCACAGAGGGTTGATATAACAGTCTCATTTAGAAGAGTGTCTCAGGCACTAAGTGGGCTTCCAAGTAATGCTAAACACCAAAAATACTTTCTCAAATGTAGCCTTTATTACTGCAAACAAAGCAGCCACCCGGTCATTCCACAACCCAAACCCACAAAAAAGGCCTGCATCATCACCATGAAACCCAGCCGAGAAGGGCACATAACTCTGCCCAGCATGCTACTGCTGCTTCCTGTCACAATCACCATTTTGTAAAGATTTCATAGGCCTCTCTTTTACAATGACAAACAGTGGGCACAAGGACAAAGGCAGCAGTGACAGTTTAAGGTAATGGGCATACAGCTGACAGCTTGGGAATGACATCCTGACGTGTCATCCTCGAACATCCAGAGAATTTCCTCCTCCCACGTTCCCAGTCTACGTCCTCACCTACGGACTTCGGATGGCCCAGGAAATTCCATGGCTCTTCAATTTGTTGTCGGTGGGGCTCCCTGTTCTCTTATTGATGGGTTTCTAGGTCAGCAGGCCTTTGTGGCTTTCAGCAGGCCCCACAAAGACTCCCAGATGGGCCCTCTCAAGATGGGGCCTATTGTGGTTGTGTTTCTATGGGAGCCTTACAAATGGAACCTCCAGGAGTCATTAGGCTGTTGAGGCAGGGGGTATGAGGAGGGGGCGGGAGGTGGCGTGGTATGGAAGCAACAGGGGGTGGGGGACGGTCATATCTTCGAGGTAGATCAGTCACTCTGGACAGTCATGGGATGATTTTTTTTTTTTTTTTTGCTTATTCTGACTAAGGTTCTATAAAGAGGGGAATGCCTCTGCTTCATTTGCCTTCAGACAAGGGAGTGGGAGTGCAAGAGTCCTGAATCATATCTGCTAAAGCTGCAGGGGGAGGAGACAAAATATGTAGGTCAGAATGTTTTCCCCTTGTATGTCTTTGGTCTATGAAGTAGTATTATTTCGACAGAACAGCTCAACTGCATTTAGACATACAGTAGGTAAACATGAGAAATTTAATGAAAAAGAAATTTGAAAAACTCTTGAAAAATCTGAATCACAAACTGCAATAAAAACTGCTACACACATGAGGGTGATATTAAATGAAGTGTCAAATAGCAGCATTTATCAAACAACTGAGTATATGTCATACTGCATCTCGAATGGTCAGCTTCAACTTGTGACTGCTGTTGGTCTTTGACCAATTTGCTAGAGTCATGGTGGTGATTTTTTACATTGTCCACCTTCACACATTAAAAACTGCAGTTTTAAATAACATGTAATCTGTGACCAGATGATTTCACCTCTTTGCAGTTCTTCTAAGTGAATAATGTTGCTTTAAGAAATCGCATATGGAAGTCTGGATTCCAAAACCTCTACTCCAACTGAAATTTTTCTTTGCATTAATGACATGAGCATGTTATTGTATTTTGTATGGAACATTTGTATAGAATTAGTACTTTAAATGTCTTCAGCTGTATCGTTGTCTTTTTATTGTATTTAGATAAAATTTTTTGATCCTGCCTTTTTCAGGTAATTATTTCCTATGTTCTGAGAAACTTAAAAATTGCCATTTTTAATTGTATATATTCAAATTATTTTGCACACACCATATATAATGTCAAGTATTCTCACTAAAATTCTTAGTTATTCGCACATCATTTGTCTTTTAATCACAATTACTGATGTGTTCAACCCTCAAGACAGGTACACCTCAAAGCTGGGAAATATCATGTGAAACAATTGGGCCAAATGTAGCGGCAATTACTGTGGCTGCATTTAAGAAAAAAACATTTACTTAAAGGCTTAAAACCATACATGGTCAACATAACAAGAGCCGGGAAGCTTTGTTCCTCCTCCTGCAAAAAACACATGAGATGAGAGATCTGCAGACAGCAGCCATACTGGACTGATCCCCCTCTGGATGACAAATCAGGATGGACAGCTCAAGACACTTCAAAGGCAGACAATGACCAGTCTGATAATTTTATGTCTGTGTCTCACAAACAGGCCATCACGGCTAAAGGGGCAGACTGTAGGAGACGACTGCCTGAAACAAACACAAACAAACACACACTCCAAACTCCCCCCATTCCACCCACCCACACAACAAAACAGACACACAAACAGCACAGTGTGCACACACGCCACTCTGTCAGAGACAAACACAAGATAGCACGCACACACACGCATTTCACCTTTACTGTGTCTCTCATTACCAGATGAAACCAACCGTACATTGATTCACAAAATGGAAGGGAAGAACGCATTAGTGTGTAATCACTGACTCCTGCATCGATTGGGGGGATGAATTAAAGGGCAAAGCAATATCATCAGTTGGTATAGGCCTTGGCTACACACAAATTACAGCTTCAAGGGGAAACATGACTACCTTAACCTTACTGTCCACCAGTGCATATAGCCTTGCCTATGATGAATGATAATAATAATAATAATACAGTGGAAGACATTTATGTCCCTAGAAAACCCACTTGCTTTGAATGTAATTCCAAAAACTTCTATAACACATCTGCAGAGGAGCATGTTAATTAAGGATCACAGTAAAAGTGTGAACACCTGGGATTCTAACTAGAGACCTCCAGGTCATTAGTCTATCTGCCATTCTGCTAGACAGTGACATACTAACCATAAAGAGCCTGAGAAGCCTCGCTGTAGCTTGCAATAGTGGGGATGATTTAAATTTTAAGAATACATTAAATGTCTGGTTGTTTATAAATATATAAATATAGTAGGCTAAAATTACATCTGGTTGCAGTGTAATTCTAAATCCATACTTCTTGAAACCTTTTCACTCAGAGACCAGCAAAAATTATCAAAAAAGCAGAAGACTATAATGTTTCAGAAAAGACAAGGCAGATATGCCCCTTCCTGGCCTGTGCTATCTATACAGCAATGCATGATGATAAACCACAGCAACTTTTGTTAAGTGAGTCATAATTTTAAACTTTTCATATCCAACCAGAGCAAATAAAAGGTATTTAAGCACCACTGCTTTAACTGTGACAAACGCATCAAACTTGCACATGAAGCCTAAAGATAAAAAGTGTCCATTCCAGAAAAGGTCTAGCCTCAAGTATTGATGAGTACTGTGTACAGTGGAATCTGTATATGTAAAGGGACTGATAAATTATGTACTTGGATGTGGAAAACAGTGCATCTTCGACTGTGACTTCACACTGCATTAGTGGGTCAAATGTAAAGTTATCACACAAGTTTGAACAGTCTTGTCTTTTAGTCAGTTCTATTTTATCATAAATGCGGCTATCGTGGCTCTATGAGTCATGCTAACTGGTCACTCCACACCTCTAATGCAGACAATGAATTGCACAAAATGGTACATATCTGAGCAGCCATCATTAACCTCCTATAGCTTTCAAATAATCATGACTTTTACATTAATTATTTCAAATTTTTGTTCCAAAGTCTGACTGAAGGTAAACACTTAAAGCGGCCACCTGAAACCGCTATTGTGGCTGATTGTATAGGGATGTGCACGCAGGGCAACTTGTCACCTAGATGGTTCACCCTGCGTATTTATTTGCACCCTATTTGTCTGTTCATATGTGTAAGGCTGTCATTCACAGCATATATACTGTCTAATAGTAGAAAAAAGTTACAACTGTGATGGATAGTAAGCCTCTGAAAATAAATAAATAAATAAGACAGTGTTGTCTTAGATTAGTGTTTTGAACAGCTTGCAGAGCAATTAGCCACAACTGGAGTCTTTATCATTAAGGGTCAGCGTTGGCTGATGAAATCTGAATGGTGCATTTATTGTCAATCTAAATAGAAAGCAATTCAAAGTTTCACATGTAAACAAAGCATCTTCTGACAGAAGATAATAATGGTAATTCCAGGAGACTACTGACTGGTTGTTCTGTTCACTTTTTTACTTCAGACTCTAAGATGGATATTGGAAATAATTTATTTAAAAGTCTGAAAGATTTACTTATCCTTTAACATTGTAAGCAAATTGTTTCAACAGACAATACATCATGAGTAGGGACTTCATCCCTTCATGGGACATTTAAACCAAATAACACTTGATTTGAATATTTGACATGACATGCTCACCTATGAGAAGCACTGTCCCAACTGCTAACCCACCACCTGTTTGTGGAGACAAAAACAATAATACTGAATACATCTGTTACATATTATTGCACATACACTGTCTCTGAATCATTGTGTAACACTTGAAAGCATCCAACGTCCATCAGCTTCCCTCACTCTTCTTTGTTGGTCTCCACAGTGGTATATTAATTTTATAAGAAAACAGGCAAGTTATTTTAAATTGTCACAACAGGAAAGTAAAGGTGGCACAAACTGTATTGATGATGCTTTTGTCTAATCAAGGCTCCCCTTTTATTTGTGTATTTCTTTCTGTGAGAGGTTTTCAGTGAAAATGTCTTATTAGAGAACTGCCTATCTAAAGAGACATCTCTTGTTTTGTTATGGCAAGAATTCCAGTAATCCATCAAAAAACAGAACACCCTGATAAGTTAAAAATCAATCCTTGATGACTTTGACTGCTTTTTTTCCTTTTAAATTTAAACCACAATGTAGTGTGACCAGCTAGATCTTGCTCCTTCATTTTACAAATGCAGTTACATATTATACACAGCTCATAATCACAACCTACAGTGATTTGAATAGGTGTAGGCTGTGAGAACAAAAACTTGCAGAAAAGCAACATCTTAGCTGTTGCCATACCAGCAAACCTGCTTACAACACACTTCCTTTCAAATCCTAAAGAGGTATACAATAGTGGTTTAAAAAGAGAGAGAGAGAAGTGTTCATAATTCAGATTGCAATTTTGAAAAGGCTTCTTATGTACATAGATGCAAGAATTACAGTTATTCTTTTTATAATATATATTTATTTAATCAGTTATTTGGGTAATTTAAATGTTTACCGAACAACCGCAGGATGCATTGTCTGTGTAGTTAAGGTGACGAGGACAGACGGCCATAAGCGTTGAGAGATACTGTCAGCTTATGGAAAGATTCGCTAAACATACATCATTTCGGTCAAAGAGAATTTATTGTGTAGATCTGTTTCCGACAACCGCAAACTATGTAATTTCTAATGCTAACGTTAATTTTCACACCTTCAGTATTGCTTGTCTTGCTTGGACCCACGACTATCTGCTAATGTATAGATTTTCCATTTGAGAAATTAATTGTGGTGACATTTTAAATGAGATGCTCTGCAGGTTTATGAAGTTCAGCGGACCTAGCCAACATCACACCGAGAAACGCTGTTAGCCTGTGTAGCTATTGCTACTGTTCAACTAAGCAGTGGACTGACCGAGCAGATAGTCGAGCGACGTGACACCGGTGGAAACTAAGAGCTGTCCATTCTGAACCGAAGGTCTGGTACCAGGGATGGAGATTAACTTGCTCCTTGTTTTCTTCTGAAAACTCGTACTATTGAACGGTGAGCGTTCAGCTGAGGGTTTACCCACACTGTCCACGGGAGCTGCCATACTGCTAGTAACGTGGTGACGCCTGGCAATGTTTTGGCGCACACTGTCCAATCAAACGGCACTTTGGTAAAACTCGACCAATGAGGACAGCGATTGTTATGACGCCGCTCCTGGAAGTTGTCAAGAGGAAGTTCAATTTGTTATGGGAAGTGCGTGGTCGGAGCGTCGAATCACACGTTGGTACGTGAGTAAAGCTCCATTGAATATTACAAGTTAGCAGCAGTTATTTGATATTTATCTATGTTTTATGCATAAAATTCGAATTTATATTTTCGTGGCAGCAACTAGAAGCTATTTAGTGCGTAAAAATATCGTGCTTAGTGGCTCTGTGCTGCTATGACCTTGTTAGTTCATTGCATAACCTTACAGTCGGAATATTGCTTTACCAAAACAGTTCCTTGGCTTCACTCTGTTCCTATTTCATTTTAAATAATCAGAATAGATTTACCTGCAATTGAACGTGTTTGTCAGTGCATGGTCATAGCAGAACAAGCTGCATATACGGTCTATGCTGCATGCACAGCACTCTATTCTAAATTGACTCATTGTGTGATGCTTCATCTCACACTGCATTTTTTTAAAACTGAAAGCAAGAAAGAGCATATAATCTGATTAACACACTAACATGTAAATGTGTAAATGAGTGACAATACGCACACCTGCATGCAAAGCAGCTGTAACTGCAAGAAAATGTACTATTTTAGGGGAGGTTTCCCTTATTAAATTCAGAATTTGCACAAATATTTATTTAACAAATTATCAAATTGTAAAAATGTGGCATATTACTTAATATATGTGTAATTACAGAAAAGCTTGTTGCTTGTGCTTCAGTGATAAATTTCAAGAGATTATATTGCGTTGTTGGTCGTAGTGGATCTATATTTGCACTGTTCTATTCTAAACACATATATTCTATTCTAAACATGCAGTGACAAATATTGTGTCACTGCATGTTTGAAAATTACGGGGATTATTTCACCGGAGGTTTACTTTTTAAAATTATAATATGTGCACATATTAAAACATGTAATTAAACACAAAACAAAATAGCAAAATGCAAAAATGTGATACATAGAGTCCAAATATTGAAAAACAACAGAAATGCTTGGTACCATTGCTTCAATGTCAAATTTTAAAGGAGTTTATTGTGACCTTGCTCATAGTGTATCTATACATAAAGTACTGTCCTACAAGAAAGTATATCATAATAGTTGTATTATCTCTCCTCTGCCCCCCCCCCCCCCCCCCCCTCTATTATTACCCAGGACTTGGCCTTTATAATAAAAAAAAAAAGATGTATCTCATATCCTTAGTTCAGGGTAAGTTTTATATAATATAATTGTAATTCAGAGGTTATGTTTGCATTTCTTTAGGTGCATCATAATTATACAGAGCATCTTGTTTTGCCTGTGCAAGTGGTAGCAGTTTGTATTGTGTGTGTATTTGCCAATATATTCACTCTGACTGTTTCCAACCAATGGATAATACCAAATGGATGGCAAGCCCTTTTCTAGTATTTATTTTTTAATTTAATTTAGCATACTAAAGAGGCATTTAGCATCTAGCTAAATATGAGCTTTTCTGCAACACAAAATCAATGAATATTATATTCTTTTAACAATATGTAAGCACATTGTGGCTGCTTTGTGACATTCTGTTGTCTCCAACAGTAACAGTAAATGCATACAAGAGTTTTTAAGTGAGGTTCGGCACTTAAATATAGAATGTAATGCAGCACTCCATTAAACTGCTTTGATTTCAGGGTCCTTGTACTGTGCATGCTCATTCTGTTAGTTTGGGCAAAACGCTGGTAGGAAAGAGGCCAGTTTAATTTGAACAGTATAATGTCCACTATTAATACTGGTTGACTGATGACTGATCGGTGTTATCCTTAAGACAGCTGTAAAAAGCTTTGTGTGACAGAGAGGGGCCAGAGGCAGCACAAGATCGCAGGATGCTGTGATGCTCCAGAGGAGGCAATCTTCCAACTGCTCACTTTACAAATGCTCTCAGCAGACAGTCCTGCTGTTTTGACAGCACTGTTGAGATTTATATTTGCTGACAGGAGACCAAGGGAATATATCATGACTGACAACACTGGGCATTGTGGAAAGCCTATATGAGACAAATAGGATGCGCTGACTGACCTGCATCTTCGAGGGGAGGAGAGCCTGCTTCAACAGTGCAGCATGCAGGATGCATGAGTTCCTTTTCTCCACATCTTCTGTGCATTGTCAGTCAGCTAATTACCAATTCTCTGAAGCGCCACTGTAACCCTTGAGGTCTATTTAGTGTGTGGTTGTGTACACAGAGCAGCCAATTGCACAAAAATGACACAAATTTCCCCCTTTTCAAAGTGTCATCTGAGCATGTAGGTGTTTTTTCTGCAGTGTTTTTGTCAGTTCTATCAGTCACTGTATCTGATTAAGCCATATAATGGCAGCAGTCATAACATGTCAGACCTTTCCTGCTCAGATTGTTTTGTTTCTTCAGTCTAATTCTGCCATCACTATGGCACTGCGAGAAGCAGTCGTTTTCTTGTGTCCGGAGGATGCAAGATTATAATCAACATGGTCCGTATTTGTTTTGCTAGCATTGAAAGGAAAGTAATATTCTAAGGGCACGAGTACAATAAGCATAGGGCAGGTTTTGTACATAGCTAGGATTCGACTTGTTCCATTTATTCAACATCCCATATTTTGAATAGCTTTATTTTTGTTTCCTGGGATTTTTTTTGCCGATGAAGCACTAAAATACAGTGAGTTGACCTATTGAATAGAGACATATCAACAATATATCTACATAAAACATGCTCATGTGGAATTAAAGGAAGCCACATTCTAAAAAAATGTAGGTTAGTGTTTCATATGAGGTGTCTGTCATTAGCTAGTGTTAAAATACACCAGGCTGTATCATGAGCTGGGCAGTGCATAACCCAAACTCCTTTGTGAATCTGATACAACACCTGATAAGATCTCTAAAGTCTCTCAGCACCAGGCCACCACCACGCAATCACTTGCGTTCAATACAATAAGGCTTAGTGACTGATTTTTTCCATTCAATATAATTGGCTGGGGACTCTGTCAACCTACACTTCCTTTCAATTCATAGCAGTTGTATTCATATCACTTGGCTGTTATTTGCTCTGGCTGACCCATTGATTGTAGGTTTAAACCCTCAGCTCCTCAAATAGTAACCTCGCTCAGCTGTTTCGCGGCTGTGTTGCCGTTAGCAACAATGAAAAGAGCAATATGGAGATCAGTCCCTTCAATTAAGCCTCTGATAGAAGGCCGACTTTGGAAAGATGGAGGCTAGACATAGTGCTCTGTGACTTTTACATCTGTCACTCCCCATCCAGCCAGGTGTCTGTGTTTAAATCAGAGGGATTATCTCTGATTGCACTGATAGCTGAAACAGACCCCCCTGGTTGCCAAACCTCCGCCTTTTTATAGCTCACATTAAGATCAAATCAAGCTCTGCGCAACAGGACTAATGCCTCACCCTCCCTTGCCTTCTGCTGCCCAGAGGAAGACATCAGAGGTGGGATTCATCCCTACTCTGGTCTGCCTGCTCCTCCAGACTCCCTTCCATCTGGGATCCTCTGGGAGAAGAAGAATATCTGACAAGGGGCTCGTAAGCCTCTTAGCCCCCCTGTTGCCCAGTTCTCTCTCAGCCCATGTTTTCCTAATTTAGTTGTGTAAGAAGTCCACTGCAAGGCCCTTGTGTGCTGTTTGGATTGAAATTCTCTTTGTGGTTCTAATAGACTGGCCATGTATATCAATTAACACTACTCAGCCATGGCAGGGTCAAATCTCTTGAGACTACCAGCAGTAATTCCTTACTGAATCATTCCGTATGGCTCCATTAATGTGTATATAATTGTCAATTTTACTGTGCTGTTGATTTAACTTTTTTCTTTGTTTGCTATTCCTTCATTAGTTGGATTCTAATCAATATTCATTACTTACGTTAATTAGCTAAACTCAATTGAAGTGGGTGCATTGGAACACTCAAAAAAATCCAAGGATGCGACATATTGTCTTTAATTTCTCAGTATATAAATTATAATTAAATCTTTTAATTGAGTTAATGACATTTGCAATAGCTATCTTTAGCTCACAACCTTTTAGAAATGCCATATGGCCATCTTATTACAAGATAAATTTCTCAAACATTGTTAAGGTCATTTCTTAGTTTTAATCCTGAAAAAGCATCACATGCAGAGGTGAAAGAACAACAACTTTCCAAATGCTTATCAGTTTTTAATAGACTTCTGTGTTTTTCTACTTCTCTGTCCATTATAGCAGTGTTCAGGAAGCCTTTTTTCATTCATGGCAGTGCAGATGACAGAAATACACCTTGCTCACATTTTGTTTTTGCAGTGTCTCAAATTGTTTGCTTAAAATGCTTCTGACAGCTGAGCGGACACAGTGATCGATATTCTCACTATTTGTAGCACTTTATGCTCATATTTTGTACTGCAAACAAATATTTTCCCCCATTCATCTTCTTGTGATTGCTCTGAATGAACGGGGCTCCCTTAGCAAGAGGATCAGAGAGTTAAACACACAATAAGATGTTTCCATAAGCAGCTATTCATTTGGGATCTTCCTCTTTTCCCCACTGTAGCGCTGTGCTGTGACAACAGGAGGCCAGTGGCCACAGATGGGTCTGCAGAGAGGGCTGCACTGGCTTCTTTTTGTTTTCCCATGAACATGTTTGCCGTGTAATCCTGGATTAACAGAGAGACTTTGTGTTAATTTACAGCTGTACTACAGCATTCAATTAATATCCCCCAACACACACATGGTCTGGGTATTAGTGGTAAGCGATAGTGTGGGTTGTCTGACACTTGGCCGTGGGGAATTAGAGGTAATAGAGATCCAATCAGAGGTCTCAGTGGATGTCCACCTTATTCTGAATCCCAAAGGAGTCACTGCAGCTCACATATATACTTTCTATGTGGCACGTAGGTAGTGCTATTGTTTGTGCACATTCACACACCATCACCCCACATGCACACACACAGACACACACTATCAATGACAGAGGGTGCCTCAGAAAACCAGGCGGCTGCATATGGACTCTCTTGATATCAGTCACTGGCCGTGTGATCTTGTTATGCAAAGTCCCTTAATCCCTACCTATGATGAATGCATGCTGGAATGGAGGGGGTGATGAAACAGAGATACGAGGGCAGCTGTATGGGAGGCTGTCCACTGTGCTTTGCGAATAAGTGCTAACAAAGATTCCTGATCCCCAGTCTAGCAGAAGGAGGAGCACATGTGAGATCATTTCTGAGAGTGCATTACAGTGCCACAATGACAGAGATGCTGGTAGAGGGAGCTGAGAGCAAGACAAATAGAGATGAACATGTTGCCTTAGTGCAGACCTGGGATTCACATTAACCTTTAGACCACTTGCTTCCCAACAGAGGAATTATAGGGCCAGAGGTGTTATTGTACCAGCTGGGGGAGGACTGAGTTTATAGGTCCTGTGGAACAGGACAGGAGACCAGAGCAGTCTGCCACTGGAAGGGGGCACTTCATTTGGGCCCTGTGCTGAGCATATATATGTCCCCCTTCACCTGCTCAGGCTCTGTCACTCGCAGTAGCGGGGAAAAGCAGAGGGTTGCCATGGGTGATTGGGGAACAGAGTAGAAACGGAGTAGCAGCACACAGGGAGGTGAAAGGATGGAGTTAGTCTTTTCTGGATCAGAAAGGATGGCGAGTGGGCCAAAGAGACAAACCATGCTAGGGATGAAAGAATAGATAGAGGGTTTAATAGGTGAAGTGTAGTTGGAATGAATGAGAGAGCATTGTGTGTGTGTGAGAGCAGAGTAGAGGGGGGTAATGGGATTAGGGGTAACACCTTTGGCAGGGCTCGGAGAGCCACCTGACACCCGGTCTGTTGGGAACCTGGGGAGAAGGGGGGTGGAGGTGGTGGGGCAAGGGAGAAATTGGGGGTCTAATCCTTGTCCATCTTTGGGAAGTCATTCCCAGAGCTCTGAGGATTTGGGGCTTTGGTTTCCGCTCTGCTTGCTTTGGTTAATAATACCCTGGGAGGGAGAGAAGACATGGAGAGAGAAAGAGTGAAAGAGACAGAAGGAATAGGGGAGATGGAGGAAAAGATTTCTTTACCCTGTGGAGGACTGGCAGGACGGCAGCTAAAAGAAAATGTTTGAAGTGCAGACTAACATCTAAGCCAAGCAGCATCTTTTGTTATACTGTTTCTGTTTGTGTACATGCAGGTGTGTGTGTCTGTGTGTGTGCCTGCGTATGCACTCTGCATGACGGTGTGTAAATACTGGTTTACTTTCCTCTGTTCATCCCACAGGTTGCAACTTGAGTAAAAGTCAATAACCTGAGTGTGGCTAAGGTGTTTGCTTAGAAGATACATGGACAGTCCTTGTGTCTGTTCGTGTGACAGTGTTGGCAGGGCAGTTGTATGGGTGCTTGGGTGTCTTTGTGTTTCTATGGTGCTGACAGAAGTTGATAAATGCTCTAATGATTGTGGCGGTAGTGGAGGCAGCAGAGTGTCAGGGACTAGCTGTGGACAGCGCAGAGCTGCTTGGCTGGATGTGTCACAGCTTCTGTGTTTGTCCATCACCTGAGCACAAGGTGTTGATTGGTCCATCCTACGCAGGATCAAAGTTCAGGGCAGTTTTCTGGTGTGAACTGGCCGCTCAGCCTCCGAGAATGAAACACCAGAGAATGTGCCATCTTAGCAGTAGGCCAACTGTGACAACCTTGTCCACACCTTTAAAAATTCAACCCCAACAGCTTTTGTTTTTAGAAAATCCTGTAAAGGACATAAGCCTACCATAAATGGAACAGATATGCACATTGTACCTTAAACCTGTGGTTGTTTTGTTCTGTAGGTGGAGATGTTCAGGCGAGTGCTGGGAAAGACTTTGGGCTTTGTGGGTTACACAATCCAGTATGGCTGCATTGCACACTGTGCCTTCGAATACATTGGAGAATTTGTAGTGGTTTGTACTGTTATTTTTTTTCTCTCAAACTTGTATCAATTTGTCTATGTGCAGTAAATAATTATGTATTTTTCTTGTTGTTTTGATTCAGTGTTCAGGTCCATCCATGGAGCCAACCATCATCAACCATGATGTCGTTTTCTCTGAACGGATGAGTCGTCATCTTTGTAAAATACAAAAGTAAGTTTCAGTCAGAGAAATAAAATGCAACAAGCATTCACAGTTTACATTTCAGAATTATGTGTGCTCATTTTTTTTTTCCTTTTTGTGCTCCTGAAAAGAAAGGATGACAACAATATCCAACATACGTATGAGATATTTTGCATTTTCTGTGAATTACGGCGCACTGTTGTTAATAGTTAATTGATTTTGTTGTCTTTTCAGGGGTGATATAGTAATTGCAAAGAGTCCCTATGACCCGAATATGAACATTTGTAAAAGGGTAATTGGACTGGAGGGTGACAAGGTCTGCACAAGTTCCCCTTCAGATCTGTTCAAGACCCACACATATGTGAGTATGTTAACATCATATAAGCCCGTATTTGTTGAAGATGTCATGTTTTTGAGCTGATTTTCTTATAGATCCTGTGATTACTTGCTTTACCAAGTAAGGTTTCTGGTGGCCTCAAACAGCCACAACTCAGTGAGTCTCAGTTGAAGGGGGGAAAAAAGACTTAAAAGATACAGTGAAATAGAGAATGAATGAAGAAGGTGTTTACAACAAAACGCCTTGAAATTTAGTTTCACCCTAAAATGACAAACAGAATCTCGATGCATAATGCAAAACTGTCTCTCAGCTTTTCTTTGTGTGTGTACCACAGTCTATAGACTATCATAGTTGTTTACATTTTAGACCACACACATCCATTTTGTGTCATTGGTCAAAATATCAGCTTTTGACAACACCTATATTTCCTCAGAACAGTGATAAAACAAGGGAGTGAACAGGGGTTCTGCTGCTGAAACCACTGTCATTGCTTTTCTATTACTACTTTCCCCAACACCCACAGCTCAGGCCTGCAATCTCTCTGAAGCCTGTTAGAGTTAGTGCCAGCCGAATGGACAGACTGATGGGTGGGAGGAGGGGTGTCTGTGTGTACGAGTGTGTCTATCTGTGTGTGTGTCTGCATACGTCCACAAACCAAAGGTTGTGTTTATGTTGCATGTTTTTGAATTCATTGTGTATTTTAGAGACTATGGGCAGAGTGTTGAACGGGTTCAGCAAAATATAGCACAAGGCCAAGCCTGTAAGTGCATCTCATCAAATGAAAAAGGAAATAAATAGGTTTCCTCTTCTACGAGCTTCACCTCCACCTACAGAGGACTGAAGTTATAAGAGGCAGCATCAGTGTGTTGTGATTTATAGTCTCAGAATGTAGTGACAGATGTCTCAGTTTGAGCCATTTTAAAACTTGCCACTAGGTGGAGAGCAGCTAATATTTAGCTATAGGTCAAGTACAGGATGATGCTTATTGACTTGTGTGGACTTATATCTGTTGGCTTCCTTAAACCAGTAAAAGATTGTAACATCTCAGTGTCGTGTAGTTTGTTTCAAATTACTAAAACGCACCTCAAACACAAGTGTTTTGTATGTGTGACATCGTCCATTTGCTAATCCGGTTACAGTCAGATTCACCTGATTATTCCCTATCAGGATTGTGTGAGGTCTCGAATATGTCTAGTAAATGTACTAGGGATCCCCCCCCTCCCCATTTTTCCCCCATTTTTAAATACAACCTGTATTTAAAAATGCCACACAATGTCTTCATGACATTTAAAGCAAATGTACTGCTGAATTATCACTTAAGTCACAGATTAACTGATGTACTGCAGGACTTGACTTGAATGGTTGGAGCATATGCCACATGGGTACAAATCTCCTGCTGTGTTTCTCCATATTCCCTCTTTCTGACTGTCTCTGTCAAGTAAAGGCATAAAATGTCCCAAACACCATCGTAAGAGAAATCGTTATAATTAAATACAGTTCTCACAACTATCATGCATATTAACCCTGGTAGGGTTAAATGCAGTGGGGAGCATTTTTTGAAATCTCATGCAGCCTCAAATATACTATGCCTTTTTTTTTTTTTTTTAATAACTCCCAGGAGCAAAATCACTGGCTTTGTGTGGCCACATTTGGGGATAACTGAGAAAATGCATGCTGTTCACGTAAATATTTAGGATCCCCCAGGGAGTTTTTCTCCCAGAGGATGTATGTGTTTGTGCGCGATTATTATGATGGTGTGAGGCATATGGGTGGAGTTGTAAAAATGAAATTTGGAAGACAGTGTTAGACCCTGTCATCACCTCCTTTGTTCAGACAGACAGACAGGTCCTCTCCACCCTCAGAGATCCAACAACAGACTAATTACACTGTCACCTTTTAGGAATCATTTCTCTGTCTGAGCTATTATGTCAAAACAATGACACTTGATCCCTAATATTATATGAGAGCGAGAGAGAGACAAGACATGAGAGAGTTGGCATGTCCCCACATATTGTGTTCTTTGCAGTAAAGATAGACAGAATAATATGATGAACTCAATATTCATGTATTAAGCTGTACATAATTCCCCACCCCGATCATGTTAACATAATGAGTACTGTAATGGTGTGGCTGTTAAACAACACACCTCCCCGGTGAAGGGAGCTCCAGTTTCAGCTCTTCTCGACACGTCTCTGACAGGTACACAATGCCTGGCGTCGACCCAACCTGCAACCACAGGACGGGTGCAGTCTTCACCATCCATCACACCAGAGTTGCAGGCAGAGCTGATCAAAGTGACTCTAGCTTGTCTGGATCCTTGGAAATATGTGTGGTAGGAAATGAAAAGTGTTGATGACAGTTTCATCTGTTCCTCTGTCAAAATTAGACATGTTGATACCATTCTGTGCTAAAGTGACAAATTACTCACATATCTCACCATCCTGTCAACAGAGAAACATCTTAATTACAACCTTTAAGTGTAGGCAAAAAAAATCAAGTGATCCTCATGGTTTTTGATTTTTATTGATGCTTGAAACTGTACTTGTCTCTGAGAAGTAGTGCTAGGGAATGTGTGTTATCTGGTTTCACTATTACTTTGCATCAATCAAATGTTAATTCAAAGTTCTTCCTTTGACTTGCTTTGTTTTTTACTTCTTCACACACCTGTGACTTGCAAGGTGATATGCATAAGCTTTCGTCCTCATGCTGGCCACCGCACAGCAGGTCAAATTTCAGACTCCTTCACTTTCTCACTTTTATGAAATACTGCCTTGCTGATCCTGAAAGTACTCTGGTCTTTACTTGGGCTTAGGTTTCTCTATGAGGTCATTTGTTTCATGGGTCTCAAAGACTACATTCAAACTTAGTTCTCAATTCAGTTTTCTTGCTGAGATCCAATTTTCTTTCTTAAGTTTGGCTGTGCACTTCTTTTTTTTTTTTTAAATGTGGCCAGTATTAGATACCAGGGTGAAGTGGTCACTGTGCAGAGCTGATACACATGCACAGAAAAACAAGACATCACATGTAGCATCCTGTTGTACAGAAGAAAACATGAAGGTCACTGAAGTCAGTGTTCACAGTTTCATTTAGAAGTCGATGTTCAGTGGAAGCAGGGAAATTTGTGAGAAGTGCCACCCCAAATGCGACTTCATGAGGTCAAACAACTCTTGTCCCTCCACTGATTACCCACATCGTAGCTGTCTTCCATTTTTTTCTGTTCACAGAGAGACTGCCACGAATTCTGATTACTGAGTGACATAAAGGTGGCATGAATTCCAATATGGCTGTTCACACTGAGGTCACATTACAAAAAATTAGAACTGCATCCCTAAAGTAATTTGTGCTGTTGGCTGCACTCACATGGACTTGAGTCCTGATTATGATGGGTTTTTCAAGTGTCCCGTTTTTGTGTTGATGCATATAAACATTTTATAGCGGTTTTGGGAAATCCAACTGTGCTAGCTGGAGTAATCCAAAAGAAATTGGGTTAATGTTGCATGTGTACATCTTATCCTGGTTTCTGACAGTTACTGACTAGCTGTGCAGATGCAGCGACTTCAGCCAAACAACAAACTGAAACAGAAACCATCTGTATGACTTCCTTCTGGCTTCAGACTTCATAGGGTGGTTCATAGCTTTTCCCACTGTACCATGACAGAACATATATACTTTTTGCTTGACTGTGCTTCTGTGAACCCTAAACTGCTTAGTAACCACATCTGAACAGTTTGTACAACACTATGGCTACTCTCATCAGTAATGGAGCTCATACTGTTGTTTCCTCTGGCCTCGTTAAAGGTTCAGTTGTGTCACACAGGCGGGAAAAGGACGCCTGACACATATGGACATTTTCCCCCCACTTTGGGTCACTGAACTTTATCATGTCACGGCTGTGTATCTTCATCTACCTTTCCGTTGTCCTACACAGTGATAGCAACAGCCTTACATCAGTCAAAGTGGACAGGTTTCATATTTTCTGTTGCTCTCATCTCCAATTGCAGGTAATAAAGTGGATAAATCAAATCTGCAATGAGATGTCAGCATTTCATCGTGCATACCACAATATCTCAAAGTGGACATGTTTTCAAAAGACACAGTCAAATTAATTTAAGGTTAGACTAACAGTTACAGGAATGTCAGACTGAAGTGCTGGCAAACATCACAAGTGCCTGCACAAATAGTATTGAGTAAGTGTGCTACTACTATTTGTCATGTATAAGGGGTTGTGTGTAACCACAGTTCTCTGTGCTCTATGTAAATGGTATATCCCACATATGATGAACGCCAGGAAAAGCTTCTTAACTGGGATGCAGGTGAACATGTAAACACAATCAGTGTTATGAAACAAACAGATCAGAACCACATATGTGCAAAAACAACAGATTTGGGCCACTTTTTCCTTGAACATACCCCAAGACAAAGTGGATTATGTTTGTGTGTGAAGTTGTTGCACCAAATTCTGGACAGACACTTGAAATTTCTTAATCACACTGCTATGTCTTTAGACTAGGCACCGTGAAAGTGATGCTTTTTAAAAAAAAAAAAGATGAGACAAACAGGGGGTTCTGGTTTGGCAGATGACAAACGGTGGTGTTTCTTTTTCCTGTGCTTGGGAGCCAGCATATGTTACCATGTTAATGAGGTGTAATGGTGAGAATCCAGCATGCTGACATATGGTTCTCAGATGACTCCTTTAATGATATTCATTTGTGTCGTTGTTATTCAGTGAGTTGTTTACCTCGTGTTAGGTCAACGTGTCACTGGCTTGTGATTATGTCACATCATCTGTCTCAATTATCAAATATGAAATGAAATGCAGCATCCCAGAGTAGGGCTGAAGACTCTAATCAGAGAGCCGGTTGATCGGAATAAGGAACGCGAGAGGAGGCGAAGACATGACGTCACCTCGGCATGGATAATATTCTGCTTCTTTATTCACGTTATTCTCTTTCCTCCAGAGGACTTTTGCCGTTAAAAAGTTAGGCAACACAAAAATAGACTCGTGGATTGTGATGCCCATTATGACAATATAATGTGTTGTTGATCCTGTCTGCACATATAGGGGGGACAGCGCACTTAATTAGGGCCTTGACAAGCCTACTCTCCTAAAGTGATGAGATTAATCATAATTGGTGTCACTGTGAATTAGAGCCCGCTTGGATGACCGCCCCACTGGCAGGTCGGACCGCGGTGGAGACCCTTGGACACTGCTGCTAGCCGCAGCTTAGCCCTCTCTCTCTCTCTCTTAGTCTTTCTCTCTGCCCAGCTATCTCAGGCCCCTCTCTGGCTTTTCCCTCCCTGGGTAAGAGGGGCGCAGATCTCAGCCAACAGCCTAATGACCCTGTTTGAAGTTCTTCTAAATCCCCACCCCTCGACCCTGCCCGTTACCCATGACCCCTCTCCTAAGACGGTGTGGGGTTAAAGAGGGACAGGCAGGTTGACGTTAAGATAGGCTGAGGAGGGAGGGATTGCTGAGGCGACTCGCTGGGGGTAGGGGGTGGGGTTAAGGTAGATTCTCACTACATCACTTTAAAGTGTTAAAGTTAAGTAGCGCTGCAGTTTCGGGCATTTGCTTTCTCAGCGATTCCTTTGTTGTAGAGCAGAACAGTCTACATTTTAATCATTTTTGCCCTCTCTCTGTGTGTGCTGATGTTTTTAGGTTCCAAAAGGCCACGTATGGCTAGAAGGTGATAACCTTAGGAATTCCACTGACTCAAGGAGCTACGGTCCAATTCCCTATGCCCTCATCCGAGGTCGTGTTTGCTTAAAGGTAACAAAGTATATTGACATATATAATATAAAAAAGACAGCAAATGTTTCCTTCTGCAATATCAGGAAGCTAGTTACGACTAGGTCTCACGTGTATGGTTTCTAGTGTCAGGTGTTGAAGTCCTGGTGGAGCCATTACTGTTTTCTTTGTTCCTCATCTGATTTTCTATTAGTCCAATATGGCCATTTTAAGCATAATTCAGAGACGCGAGTCGGTTGGAAGTTCAAAGCGAGTGTGTCTGATTGACCAAAGCCTGGACAGCATATTGTCTAGCTTTCCATTCTGCTATGTTGTCATGTCACAGGATGTCATAGCAACCACGACCCTGGAAACAGGTCAGCCAACCTTCTGTCCATCTGATTGGACAGCGGCACTCCACTGGAGGCCCTATCACGACAGCTGATGAAATAACAGGATTTTCTAAGAAGTCAAATGCATCATTAAATGCCATATTAGTAAATGTGTCTAAAATCTGCTATATGGTGTTGTGCATGAATGGTTGGAAGCACTTTATTTAGTTATGATGTGAGTCTTACCTCTCTTTTAACCCATTGTTACGGTGTTCCTTTTGTCCTATACAGCTCTGGCCACCACATAGTTTTGGGACCCTGAGTGAAAGCCCAACCAAGCGGATCATTAAAACTCAGAGTGACTCAGATTGACTCATCCACTTTGTTTACACTGTATGTTACTCTGTTTTCAGTCATTTTTGAATAAAAGTGATATTTATTTTTTAAAAAACAGTATTTAAGCATGCATTTGTCACATTTCAAAGCTATTTTCTGGTGAAAATCCTTTCCATTCATACATACTTCATTAATTGTACTGTTTTAGAACTGTCAGGCGCTTGTCATCTGGGGCTTACAGTGTGTTCATTGTAGCTGTGCTGCACTGTAGGAATAGCGTTGCGTGAGTAGTGAGTAAAGCTGTGTCTCTGTGGAGCTGCTAATGGCAGAATGGGCAGAGGGAAAGATGAGATGCACAAGGTTTATGTTGGGGATTGGGCGTGTTCAGTAATTAGACTCACAAAGAAGTTTAAAACCAATAAATTAAAGACCAAATCATACATAACAGTGCATGTCCTGGAATAGTAAGGTGCAGTTGAATTTAACTGTTGAAATTAATTGGCTCTGAAATCAACCTAAACCACATATTTACAGGATGTCTGCACATGTTTAAAAAGGGATAGCTGTCTAAATGTACAAAAAAAAATCAGCAATTACTTGTCTCTTCCTCCTTTAAAAGATGTTATTAATTTCATGTTTACCCTTTGTTGGTATTATGGTAAAACCAAAGCTCTCTGATTGTTCAATATTTCATTAGGCTGCCAAGGCAATTGAAAAAATGTTAACATTTCCCATTTAGCCATACAATATTAATATGCACTTAGTAAAAGCCTCACTCACCACTGAATACATTGTGTGTGCGTGCGTGCGTGCGTGCGTGCGTGCGTGCGTGCGTGCGTGCGTGCGTGCGTGCGTGCGTGCGTGCGTGCGTGTGTGTGTGAGAAACCAAACCTTAGTCTTACACTGAGGATGTTTACATGCACTCAGGACAGCATCATTGTCAGCTTTCTTCAGTAGCCAGACATTGTTACTGGGGAAAAGAATTAAGAGAAAACTGGTTACTGGAGATTTTTACTTGAAAAATCTGATTCCTATGATCTTATATTACAGATATACATTTAAGGTTTTGAAGGACTACATGTGTATGACACAGATTTAAACGGAAAACAAAGGTGGTAATAGCACGGGGTAAGATTATTTTATATCTGATTCAAACTAATATAAATGTAATATAAATTAGCGCAGGTGATGCAGTTTCCACCTCTGATCAGCAGGTAAAATTCAAACACAAGGAAAATCTGTGTTCTCTCACTGGAGCCTACAGCAGAGCGTCTATTATCAGATTGGAGCTGGATGGGATATATTTTTCATCAGGCTGCTGACTCTCCCAGAAAGCACTGTACTGCTGCACATTTGTAAGGCTTGCTCATCCTGCTTCTACACGGGGACATAACAGCGCACACTGAGCGTGGAAGCTCAGCTGGTCATTCTCTGAGGCAGAGAGGGACTCTTCTCCTTGGAGCTCCCCAGGGGAAGTGAGTTCCAAGCAGCCATGGGTCCCTGTCCAGCTGCTTCCTCTGTCTGGAGGGGGCCAGAGGGTCAAAGACAAGGCTCTCTGTGACACTGAATTATCTGCCTGAGTGTGATTGTGCCTGCTGGGAGGGACACTCAAGATTGTGTGTGTGTGTGTGTGTGTGTGTGTGTGTGTGTGTGTGTATGTATTTATGTGTGCATATGAAAAGTATTTATGCAAGGCTTTGCTTCAAGCACATCTTTGTTTCTCAAGGTTTTACATTCATCTGTTGCATGTCAACACGGTGCCACTGTTCAGCTGAAATGCTGACACAAGTAATCTTAGCATGCCCCTTTCAAGATACTGCCCCATAGAGGGAGCTATGGCTGTTTATTAATGCTTCTCAAGCCCTGGTGGATGAAAATCTGTGGTATGATTTAAGTAATGTTAACAAGGTTAAAACTGAATGTTCACGCCACCTCAGGTCTACTGGAATAAGTCAGTCCACCCTGAGGGGAATTTGGCACCGTTTAAGTAAAGACTGGTCATTTAGGTTTACTGATACAGTGCCTTAGTCTGAGCTGAAGAGTTCTTGCAGAAAACAGATACATGAGCTATACAGTATGGTGCTTTAGTTGTCATGCTTTGAGTTGTACCAGAGTTCCAAAGAGATGACTGGGCAGAGGTGTATATCATTATCATGCTGAGTGGGCACAAAGCTGGGAGTGGGGCAGGAAGAGATAGAGATCGGAAGAAACGGACAACAGACAGCTGTGCTGAGCTATGCAGCACTGCAGAGTCAGGCTGTGGACTGTCAGCAGGGCTGAAGTGTGTCTGCTGCCTCTGTAAGAGAAGATGAGGACAGAAGAAAAGAGTATTGTCTTAATGTTCCTGTAGAATGTAGTTATATATCTGAATAATGCTTAAAATCTGGGAAGGAATATTGATTGCATATCAAAATTGTTACTGTGGCAAAGGAAACAGATTGAGTTTTTTGTGTGGTTTTTAATTCCATATTTTCAATAACAATTACTGCAACATATTGCTTTTGTGTTTTTAAAGGAGTGCTTAATTCATTTAGCCCTGTACTCCATGACACTATCAAACAAATGCTCAGCAGTTAAAAGGGATGAAAATCAAGGTAGCATGAACAAAGATGTCCTTTTTTAAATTATGTTGTCCCTCATATTTAAAACCTGATGCCTACAATGGCCACAATGCAACCCATCAGGGTGGTTTGAGATTCAGCTGTGTTACTTTTTTTACAACTGTTGTAACCTAAAGCAGAGATGAGGAGCTTGTTTCCATGTAGCTACAGAAATCTAGTAAGCTTGTTTCTCTCAAAATCCACATCTGCAGATCTCTTTACATTTTCAAACGTGTAGTCTTTGTACTCAACTGATGCTTCCCGGAGGCAAAACACCAGATTTTTCTGCAGCTATCTTCAGAAAATATTTTTCCTCACATGTAGGCCTAGTTGTACAAGACCTGTGAACACACTTTGATGTGTGAAATCACTGAAGTTCCCGCTTTTGTAGTTTCTGCATTGAAAATCATTGCATTAAAGCTGCTGTGTCCAGAAACTTTTTTAAACTATAGATCAAATTGCTTTCTTCGTTTGAACAGTCATTAGCAGCAGTCAGGGGAGTACTAGGCCACAGCTTTCTGAGGTCTGTCATCTTCTTCACTTTTCATGCTATTTTGCCTTTGGCTCTAACTTTAACTGACGGGGCCTAATAGCATTTATGACTTACTTGGTGTCCAAATCCTTGGCAAGCCAGTCATTACAAATTCATCACTTTGTTGCTGCTCTGCCACAGACTATGACCCTTTGAAGACGAGGGTTTCCTTAAATTACCCTAATCTTCCTATTGCGTTCAGTGACAAAATTAAGACATCATATTGCTTCTATAAATTGCCCTTTTTGAAGTTAATGAACAGTGGCTGTTGGTTTATTGTCTTGAGCTTGTTTTCATATGCTTACTAAGAGCCAAACTTATCTACTTTGTGTTTCTTTCTTCCAGCCAGTGGAGATTGTCTGAAAATATTCCACAACTTTCAATACCAGGTATGAAACTCAATCTCAAATTGTTATTAACTCAGCGCAGGGTACTCATATTTGCCCTATCTTCTGTATTTCCTAAAACTGTCACACAAACAAAATAAAAGAGTTAAGAAAGAGGAAAATGAGAAATAACTGGAGGGGCAGAAGGAACAAAAGGGAACTGGAGTGGAGAAGAGTTGAATATGAGGCAGAGACTGCAAGACAGGCAGTATCTGTTTGCTTGATTCCTTAGTTCGTTTCAGGTTAATTGAATTCTTTAAAAGTGCAAAGACACGTGAAAGAGGAGAGCAGGAGATATGGGTAAAGAAAGGAAGAGAGCTGCCCGTCACTGGTAATGGCATGGTTTGTTTGTTTTCATATCCATGGTAGAGAACGTGACCCAAAAGTAAAGTTGGGTCAGATGCTGCAGCATTACTCCGACAGCCAAATGTCTCTCTTAGTGCTGCCTGTAGGCAAAAATATCTCCATTCTAAAGATATACCACTAGCAGGAGCTTACTCACAAAAACCTATACAGCCTTCATCCCACTAAACTTTTGCTTGTTTGATACTTAAACTAAGTTGAAGTCGCATCAATCACGCCGCTGCATGAACTCAATCATGCTGCAGTTTTCCTCCTACTCTCTTTGCATATATCTGCTCTGTTGATATATTCTGTTTTCACTGTTTTCACTTTTTTCCCCCATCCGCTCATGTTGCCGTTAGCTGATAAGGGAATTGCTCCTTTCATTGACGGATCCTTTCATTCTCTCTTTTAATCAAGCCTGTTAGTACTTCTTAATTAAGACATCACAGTTGCGTTTGATCACTCTTGCTCTTCTGTGTTTGTGTGTAAAAGGGATGCAGAGAGAGAGAGTTGAGAGGAGGAGAAAGACAGTGGGTATCCTCCACCAGTCTCTATTCTGTGTGTGAAGATGACTGCACAGCTTCAATTGGGGCAGATACACCTCCTCCAGCTCTGTTCTGCCAGCCCTTGAGGCTTGTGGTGTGTACATCTCCCAAGCCAACAGGCGTCAACCTCCAGAGATCCATACTAGACAGATGGTATTGGAGGCTGGGTAGGATGGCTATCGAGCTCCCTACTGTCAGTTTGTTGTGATGATCACACACACCAGGCTGTCAATACTCACAGTCCACTAATCAAAGAGTAACTGAAAAACACAAAGACTATTTAAAAGGCAAAACATAACTTTTTGCTGGTTTTCATTAAAGAAGTGAAACTATCAGCTTCTTAAAGGAGCACTTGGGTATTTTTTGCTTGTGTGGATAAAGCAGCAGGACAGTGAAGCTAAAGGTTTGACAGTAACATTAGCCTCCCTTTGGCCTTGGTGTTTTTTCCCCCTAAAGGCAGTCGACACTATGAGTGCTTCTTCCTGCTAATGGAGCGGGTGGGTGGGATTATGTGTGTGTGCGAGCTGTGAGGCCTCTGCTGTACATACAGTACACTCACTGAGGATCCAGATAGAAAGCTATGGGACCTCTATCCTTGGGCAAGGAGTGATGCAGGAAGGGGGGAGGGCAGGGTGACAGAAGCCTGAGTCGGACGGCCCTGACCTACATCCCTTGTTGCTTAATAGAGGGATGGAGAGGGTAATTGGAAGATGCACATTTGCTGTTGTGGATAGTGTTTTCTGTCCAAAACTAGAAAGGTGTTTATTCTGTTTGTCAACCAGAGTTGATAAGACAAGCTTTGACTGAAGATCACAATGATTTTTTGCTATTATTGTCTTTAAAAAAAACATGCATCTAATGGCTGCATTACAGATGCAAACTAAAGTATGTGAATCTGTCTTTAACTCTGATGGTCAGTCAATTAATCAGTGAGTTGATGTGTGCTTGTGAGTCAAAATAAGGTACACCGTGCATGTGTGTGTTTGTGTGTATGTGGTCCCCCTGGCATGTCCTGGATCCCGTAGCAGGATATGCAGCCCTTTCTGCCTGGTTTACTGATGGGGGCTGTTCGGCTTCCAGACAATTTAGCAAAGGAAACTCTGTGCAACAAACATAAACAGACAGAGACTGATCCAGGCAATAACGGGGAGAGCACACACACAAAAGAAACACACAAACACACACAGAAGTGACACATGTGTGCACACATGGGGTGCTGTATAAAAAAGCTCAGATGTGATTCCGGATAGCTACTTCTCAACTTTCTGTGCTGTCGCCTCTTCAAACCGAGAAGCAAAACTCCTTGACATACTACCCGAGCCCTGTCTTGTATTTTCTCACTGCTTCCCCATTTTCTGTCTACAAGCTGAAGATTCTCCTTCTCCGGATTAGAGCTCGCAGCCTTTCTTTCTCTCAACAAGCAGTGCATTTGCCCCTAAGGTAGAGGAGGATGGGGCAAAGAAAGAGAGGAGAGAAAGAAAGGGAGAAAAAAAGAGAGAGAGGGTCGGGATGGAAAACAACTTAGATCCTTAGAGCGGGGCATGGGCCCGAGTGGTGATGGAGAGCTGGCATGGGGAAGCAGAGCATTGCGTGCGTGTGTGTTTGTGTTCCTCTTCGGTCACTGTAGTTCAAAAGCTGAACTGTGTCCAAGCCTTGGTAATGATGCAGCCGGCCACAACAGACTACAATAACCAACAGTCTATTGCTGGCCAATTACTGTCTGCCACAATTATATTTCCAATTCAGAGGTAACAAGGGAAAGTGGCCCAACTCAACTAATCATTTCGAGCAATTACTTTTAAAACTAATTAGAATGTCAGGTTTGGCTGTGCGTGCCTAAGCTTGGGGGAGGTTTTTGTTTGTGTTTTTGTTGCTGTTTTCACTTTGTCAAATGGGTGGACTTGAAAGGAGAGAGCAGGAGGAGGGGGCAATATCAGCAACAGCGCAAGCCAAACATCAACCACGGCCATGGATTGAGAGACTTGGTCATTATGGGAGTTTTGTGAGTTCGGGGAATCCGTTGTGTAAGAGAAAATGCGGTGTTCGTTCCGTTGATGCCAGGCACTTTTGGTAGACTGGTAAAATGAGTTCTTGGTGATGTCAGCTGAAATGCTGTGAGAGAGCGAACAGACCACAGATCTGTGGAGCCTCTGACCTGAAGAGAGGGAGAGGGGAAGGGAACATAAAAAAGACTTTTCTTGAATTCACCAGAAGCTGAATGAAAAGGGGAATTCTGAGGAGTAGCACTGCAACAATCATGTGTGTAGAGAAGATAAAAAAAGCATACATTTCTGATATAGACAGAGCAATAATATAGTATTATTGCTGATTGATGGATTACATAAACTGGAAAGATTTTGCTTCAAACATGAGCAAACTAGTTTGTTTGATTTCATGCACTTATTTATACTTGCTTATACAACATTGTGATTAATAAACACTGCGGTTAATGTATGTATTTGTTCAAACAGATATTGTGGCATTGATTTAAACTACATTAACACTATGGAATAAACCAAAAACACAATTTCATCAAATGCATCCATTTAAATGTGCAATATCAATATTTTCCAAGAAATAGAATATCCTTTGTGCAATACTGTAAATTTCCATATTGAGTGTTTGCAATATCTGAATTACAGAGGAGTCAGTACAACATCAACCATACTTATGAAGATTATTTTGGTTTTTCGACTGATGTCACCATTTCTTGCACTATTCCCTTTGCTGCTGTAACACTGCACATTATCCTGCTGTGGGATTAATACAGGCTTATCTTATCTTAAACCCTGAGATTCAAGAGTTACATCTAAAGTTTATTGAAAATAAAAATGATATTTTGAACTCAAGAAAACTGTGACTCAGGTTCTGTTTAATATGCAGCAGGTGTGTTGATAAACGGTGTTTTAGGAAATTGTGCGATCAAATCAAGCATCTCATGCCATGAAGTGAATGATTTAAGAAACTAAGAGATGTAATGGACATGCTCCAACCAAGTGAAGCAGTCTGAAGGAGAATTATATGATAGCATACCAGTGTATGTGGGTGCATTTAGTGTGTGCGTGTGCATGTGTGTGTGTGTGTGTGTGTGTGTGTGGGTGTGTGTGTGCATCAAAGTTTCCAATCGGAAAATCTGCAAGATGGGCTGTGTTATATATTTTATGAGTCTTGGGGTTTCTTTTTATACCATACCATTCTTAGACACGCAAATACCTGATATACATACAGCTGGTTAAGACACCCACTTACACACGCGGTGACTTGTAAATGTAAAAAGCTTGCTTTTAAAGAAGTGGATGGTCCACCTTAGTGAAACTGATTCATCCAGTAATGCACATGGGGTCATGACAACTCACGCAAGTGTAGTGACACGTTATTTAATGTAAATAACTCCTGCGTTAACAGTGACCTTATTTCATGGAATTGATTTAGTGTAATAACTTATATTCCATCCTAACAACTGCTAAAAATAATGTACATAATTGATACAAAGGTTATGGTATTAGTGGTTTCAGGCAATGACGACAGAGACCTCGTAAACAAGAAGAAGTTGATATTTTCTTTTCTTTTATTATAGTGCATATGTAGTATTTTATAATACACATAACCTTCCTGGTGATTGTGCCATCTGTCACTGAAGGTTGTGTTAATTATTCTTGTCTGTCCCTTGTGTTAATATTTTTATGTCCATCATAGCAAATGTGTAATACAATTTAAAAAAAAAAAAAATCCTAGAAATTTGCATTATTCAGTGTTGGCTTTGGGTCATGAGTGTCCAGATACACACACACACACACACACACACACACACACACACACACACACACACACACACACACACACACACACACACACACACACGCACACACACACACACGTACAGTACACAAACAAACAAACAAGAACACACTAAAATGCCCCTAGTAGTTGTCATAACAGACCACCCCTGATGGAGTGATGTCTCATTAATAGACGGCTTGCAGCAACAGAATGGCGTTACCTCTCCCACTTTTTCAGGGCCATGGTGACAGTTCTGATTTTATCAACAAGCCCATTGGATATGAAACAAGTCAGGAGGTTTCTGTAAGGTATAATTACATTTTAGAGAGGGTGCACTTGAAGGTATGGCAGTATAAGAAATTGTCATCGGCCAACGGAATTAAAGCCTTTATGCTCTTATGTAAAGAAAACAACCATTTCCCCCTGTTATGCACTGCAAGTGGATGTTTAAGCAGTTTAGCCAGAGTATTCCCAATATGAGGCTTAAAGCGATGTTGAAGAAAACATACTTCAGTTGTGAGTTCTTGGATGGATGTGGACATTTGGTAAATGCTGAATTTCCACAAATGCACATAATTATATCCAGTTGCTGCCTCTGCAGTATTCTAGCTTCTGTACTATGACCTGTAGAAATGAAACATCAAATACTGTACATACACAAATATTCCAACAGTCTAACTGATTCTTTTTTAAGTTGATAAATCTAAGTCATTTAATGCATTTACTTAAAATTTATATGAACATCAGAAAAGTTAATACCTAAGTAAATACTTTGAGGTAATTCTTATTTATACACAGATTTGTGAATGGAACTCAAATGCACTTCCACTGAAATGCCTCTTGTTTTTACACAGTTCAGCCAATTTATATTGGGCTATTTATTGTTCCACAAAAGGACAGTTTGTAGCAACACATCATTAAAAAAAAATCTTTAACACGATTAACAAAAAACATAATTGGAAACATTAAAGGAGCTGCTACTACTGTGTGAATGCAATACATTATACAATGAAAGGTCTGTGTGATGAAAAAAATACTAAACCATGAAATAAATGGCTGAAGCTGTCAATGGGCAGTTCATATTTGGGAGTGATCAATGCACATATAGAAACCTTTTGCAAATATTTGCCCTTTGTGTTTGCTACCTAATTGGAAAATTGCAGTTGGGAATTTGTATTTCTAATGTGAATGGAGAAATACATAAATACATTGCATTTAACGTAGGGCATTATCTGATTTTCTGTTGTCTACTAGAGTCTTCATGTGGACATTTTTCATCAATTTATTGTTTAGAATATTAGTCACAGAGGTGTTTGTTCTTTCTTCTGTGCAGCTTTTTTTTCAAGCAGTGATGGATGAATGATTTAGACTCAAAGTTACAAATTAAACAAATTGAGAGGGGGAATGCACTTTATTCTCATAACAATTTGTTTCATGTGATTGCACAGTCATGTAATTATCATTGTGGTAATTACTAATTAGGTAAAAAGGGATCCGCAATTGTTATTATTTCTTATCTATTGCTCTGGGGGCAGAGATGGAAAAATAGTTGGAGAGAACATTCCAATGTTTATTTACTACTTTTGTGCTGCTTGTTGTCCTTGCTGATCCGCAATTAGCTGACCCATTAAAATGCCTTACTATTCACAATTACACATCTGTAATTGATGTTTTTCTCCGGTTCCCTTGACCAGTCCTTGTCCGAACATCATGCCCATTATGTTCACTGTTAGGATCTACAGGCTGCGGATTTTGTCCAGAATTTTCCTTCGGTGGGCAAACTGTGACGGGGGAGAAATCGAGATGGAAGAAAGAGAGACACGTAGAGAGGAGGGGCAGCAGCAACCAAAAGTGGGAAAAGAGGAGAGGTACTTTGATTGACAGTTGTCTGGCCTGGTGCCTGCTGAGGTTGTTCCCCCCGCCGACTGCTATTATCAGCTGAAGGACTTCCCCATCGCCTTGGCAGCAACTGTGTCACCCCTCTCCCCTGGAGGATGCTATCCCATTTGGGAGGAGATGAATAGGGGTCCCCTCACCCTGTATGAGGTCTCTGTGGACAGAATCTTTACAGAGGGAGCGCAGTGGAGTAAACAGACTTTATGTCAACACCAGCATCTCTGACAAAAAAAAAAAAAAAAAAAAAACAAAAACGTGCTTCTTGTATTACTTGAGTTTCAAACTGGTCCATTTGGGGATCTTGTGTGTGATATGACTGTTGTGAAAGAATGATCCATCTAAATAACTGTCCTCCACTTTTGAAATATTTTCAGATTGATTCTGATTTAAACAACACATCTAAATATGACACGTGAGTTTTTGACTTGGATTTATTGATTTTCCACCTGTGGATCTACAGCAGTGCTATTTTTAGCTGTTGTTCAGAAACAGGAATTGCAGATAAGATAAGATAAGATAAAGATAAAGTTCTTTATTTCTCCCCACTCCAGGGGAAATTTACATTGTTACAGCAGTTTTATTTACAATATATACAAGGGTGGCAAAATTTTTAACAGAAAAAATAAAAATAAAAATAAAGTTTAAAAGTGCAAAGATGTGCAGTGCAAGAATGTCTGTGCAAATTTTATGGTTTGGGGTGGTAATGATATAGTCCAGTTTATGTTAACATCAGCCAGTGATGCTGATGTTGTAAAGTCTTATAGCAGATGGGATGAAGGACCAGCACTTGTCTGTCAGTATTTGATTTTGCTTAAAAGGTATGACATCTTGATGTTGAAATAAATTGTGGTGAGAATCTGTGACTGTGCAGTAGCAGATCTGCCCTGTGTACATTTGTGTATCGACAGATGAATTATTGAGGTATAAATTCAACATCTTTTAAAAAATGCTGGGTATTAGTCATTCACTTCTGTTAATTGAAAACTATCAGTGATTTTGACAAGTAAACGATGGAGCAGCTTGTCATGACATTTGTCCCCACTTCAGCATTTAAAGCTGCGTGTCTGAGAGTATTTGAGGTGCACGGTTAATTTCTAAAGGAATGCAGACAGCTCACAGACAACACACAGACAGCTGCACTGTTAGGTGATTGGCATGTTCAATGTACTGTGTGTAATACAAGTAAATCCTTCACTTAGGCAGGTGTGTGTGTGTGTCATAGAGAGAAAGAGAAAACACCAGGAGATGCAGAAAGAAAGAAAGTGTGTGCAGGTGTCATGGACGGGTTTATTAAATTTTGTTCTTCTGACAACATCCCTGCAGCTGTGGGTGTGGAGAGCCTCTTGACTCGCTCTTAAATTTACATGTGTTGTTCTTTCTGACTCTCAGATCAGCAGTGAACAGGCCACCAGGAGGGAAAAAATCCGAGGCAGGCTGCATGTGAGTGCAGACGCCTACAGTTTGTAACCCGTGTCCAATATTGTCACATATATGATTTTCTTCTATTAAAGAGCCATCTGGGTAAATGGTTGTGCTTTTATCAGCAGCATTGTGGCCTAATGTGGTTAGTGAGTGTGATAAGTACAGAGGACAGTATCCCTGGTGAGAAACTATAGAGATGTATTGTACACCCTATGTATACCAGGACACCTGAACCCTCTCACCTGCACTGTCATCCCAGCTGTCAGCCTGCAGCAGCCTGTAGCTGACCATATTTGGATCATGCAGATATCCTCATTCCTACCCCGCCTCACACACACACACACACACACACACACACACACACACACACACACACACACACACACACACACACACACACACACACACACACACACACACACACACCAGCACACTTCACTTCCTCACTCTCAATTTAACCCTGTTGTGTGATGGGGCCCATGGTTAGGCTCCTTGCGGGTGTTAATGGCCAATGGAGCAGATATCGTAATGAGTGATCAATCTAGTTTCTTGCCGTCACAGCAACACATTAGCCATTCATACAAATTCAGTCCACTCGCCCAAGCAGAAGATCAGGATGCATATTTAATGTTTATCTTTTACAGATCTCGTTTAAGCAGACCTGTTCGTGAGGCAAAGTCTTTGAAAAGGTGGCAAAGTCCATGTGAAGCCAGCTCCTGCCTGACAGAATCAAACAAGTTCATCCTGCATCCCTCGCAGCGAGACTCTCCTTTTTAATGAAGAAGCTGGAAATGATGCATCTGTGAAATGATAACGAGATGGTTATTCTGATCTGTTAGAAACTATTTTACAATTAACACTAAAGCTTGGAACGTGTGCATTGCATCAATTAAACTAGACCAAGGAAAAAAATAAGTGGCAGGAGATGAAAGAGAGCTGATGCATATAATGTCAGGATAGAAAACGCAGCAACCCTGGGAGATCCAGAGAGAGGAGGACAGTCGCTGAGAGTGTCTGCTTTTAAGTACCTCAATCATGCACCTGTCACTCTGTTTCCTCATGTAGACATCAGTGTTTACCAAAATGAGGGCTGACAGAAGACATCAGTGCTGGTTTGTGTGCAAACAGCTTGTGTGGATGGCTTCATGGAGCCAGCCTCGTCTCGCGCACTGGTGCTTTTTTTTTTTTTAAGTCTATGTGAGCTTCCATGGAAGATTGTTTGAAGCTGGAGAACATTGCACTTGTCAGAAGACAGGAATTTTATACCAGTTTGCTGACACAACATGTGTACACAACATTGTGCATGTAGGCTAAAATGTATAACAATGCCCCTACCATTCCTTCATGGCAGGCTAATTGTCATTATTATCCCTGACCAGTTATGAAACATATTAAGTAACTCGGCAAGTCAAAATAACCCTGAATACATTTGCAATGGAACCCCCATTTCTGAAAGCTCAACAATTGCAGCATCATGCATCCCAAGTCACCCGAAAGAAGTCTGAAAGCAGGTTTCAGGCAAGGCTGGTTCCAATTCAACTGTGATAAATGGGCAGATAAGACAATCAGTGCGCACTGTGACATAGTGCAGTGTTAGCTGTCAGACCAGCACTCTGCTGGGGAGTTCAGGTGCACCGACGATCCTGCAGTCAAGGAAGGGGGGAAAAGCACAAGGTGGTGTCTGCTAGCCTTTGTGTATAAATACCAAAACTACAGTATTAAAGACGACTATGAGTTTGAGCTCAATTTCTTTGTCCACACTACTGTCAACTATGTGTATCCTACTGAGGCCTGTAAACATGAAGAATGACCTTTTTGGAAAATTAAAGCCAGCCTGCATTAAGGACTTGGATCAGCTGATGCAGGAAATCAGCTTCCTCAAGCCAGGATGGTGAATGAGTCTGCAGTAGAGAAACTTGTACCTGTGTCAGTTGGTGAGTTGGCCAGATACCTACATACCATTTGGCAGTTGCTGATAAATGTAAACTGTGTGCTTGGCTGACTGTGTATGAAAGGAGAAGGCTGTTTGAATCATTTGTGTCGTATTGTTGTGGGAAATGTGTACATGTGTGCATGATTCACTGTCTCCAAAGGGTGCCAAGTCACAACAGGGGAGGGCCCACATTGCACTTCTCCCATCTCCAGGATACAATAATGAGTCTAATTGTGTGTCGCTCAATTGTACAAATCATCAGGCCGTTATTGCTTCGCTTTGGAGCTCATTCTCGGCTTCGGAACCGGTGCTGCTCTGCACGCGAAGCTCCCACCAAGGCCAAACCAAAACACCTTGCTCCCCCACAACATGAAGAGCACACAACACTCTCTAGACCAAAATATGTCAGTGTAGATGACGTCATGGTTATAAGGATCCTGCTTTTACTGATCTACTGATCACAGTTGTGTCATTTACAGTAACTACTGGTGCTCTTGAATGAACAAAAATTGAAAATATATATATTTCTGTGCAATTAACTAAAACATTTTGCATTTATGCAGGATCAAAGGAACACAGAATAGCCTTGTAGCAACTTTATGGGATATTTTATGTAAAATTGAACATTTTGGGCAGCATTGAAGAGCAAAAAGTCGATGATCATCTTTTAGCAGCAGTCACAGTAGAATTCTGTGCCTGAAGAGCGTTCAGATTTTTGTGGAGTTGTGAAAGCTGGGGCAAAGAGAGGCATGGTCTGAGTGGAGATGTTGATATGGCAATACTGCCACCTAGAGGGATGGAGAGGAATGACCCAAGAGCACAAGACTGTTACTAAAACCCCATTTAGTTACAGTTGATGACAAAGGCCAGTACTAAATACACAACCAGCTTCTGTTGCACAGTGTAAATGCAATATAGCCAACATGAATTTGAGGCTTTATATATGAACGTGTGCATTTGTGTGCACCGGCATGTGCTCATCTCTCTGTTGTGGTTGTCAAAAGGATAGAAAAAAGGCAATTCTGGCAACATTATGGTTACATCAGGTGGGTCATCTACTGAATCTCATTTCTATTGAATCCCATCTGTCCTGCAGAAGTAACTCGGCACATGCTGACCTGCTCCCATTTGCCGTCACAGAGACAGAGATGCGGGACACGACTATAAAGTAAAGATGAGGCAGAGGAGGAGAGATGGCTCACCTGTGAACCAGGAATGCCCTGTTCAGGTGGGACCTGTTTTGACCTGTTGCCACAGGGACCTTAATGTAAGAGGTGATGGGGGGGGGAGTGGCCATCTGGTCTGTGTGTCTGTGAGTGTATGTGTGTTTGGCTCTGTTTATGTGTCCAAAATGGATTTAATATGCCAACAGCTGTTACAATAAACAACATAAAAGGATAATGAAGAATCAAAAATATTTTATGATGTGAAAATTTGCTCTCTTGAGATATGACGCAAAATATACATCTAATCACAAAATCTCCATTTGATGCATCCGTTGTATTCACTATGTGTTTTTCATGTGTGTGACTCTCTTGATATCAGTGCAGACTATGTGTAAGATTTGTTTTATAATATATTGAGGCTGTGGGTTGAATTTAAAATGCAAACTGTTTAAACACAAATTACCGTACCAACATACCAAATCTATGAAGTGTATCTGTAGGTACAATGTGTCACAGTAAATATGATGTAGCTATTTAATCTCTGTGTCATTTTAGCTAATATAGACACTTACAGTATTTGTGTGTATGTGTGTGTCCATAGCCATTGACCTACTGGTGATTTTTAAAAAAAAATTAGAACTAGGCGTAGTTTTTATTTCCTGTATACATTTTTACTTTATCGACTTCCTTTAGCATATAAAAACAACAACAACAACAAAAAAAAATGAAATCCTCTGACAATGACAATAATGTGATCTTCTATATTTTACAGTCAAAGGTCAGGTGCTTCCACGATTGTAACAATAACAGTCAAAACAAAATCACACACACTAATCGGAACAATAACATGCACCGACTCAGACAGGGAATGACCTTTGTTGTTTGTACGGAAGAGCTGGTTGTCAGAGAACCCACGCTCATGCACATGCAAACACACACACACAAGCATGCACGAACATATACGGACACACACTTACCTCTTGAGAGTATCTGAAAAATCTAATTGGGATATAAATTGGTTCGAGGCCTGGGGGCCTTGTTTGGCTATGCGGCTTGTCTGTCTCTTGTTTCTTTCTCTCTAAGGTCATTTAGAAAGTGCTTGTTTAGGGATGAGTGATTAGCAGAGATGTCCAGGGGCTTCCGACTCATCTGAGGCTTCCTGGAAAGGCGGGACAGACCTGCTAGAGTGACATGGCTGAACCGCAGAGGCTCCGGGGCTTTACTGTCCAATACAGAGAGGATTGTGAATCAGTGGAACGGAGGCTTTTTGTGTTTGAACGGCATGTGTGAAATTACATGAGTTCTGGAAGATCTCGAGTGACGGTATTTCAGCGGTGTTACACTCTCTGACCCAAACCCATTAATACCAAGAGACAACACGTTACCACATTTAAATGAGGGATTGAACGCTCTTATTTATGCACGCACGGGATAACACACGCACCCAAACAGACAAGCATTCAATGTAACAAAGTCCTCTGTTGAACCTGACATCCAATTTAACAAACACCAGTTTAAAGTCCTGTTGACAAGAAGCAGGAAGCGAGAAGAGAAAGAGGATATGACATGAGGAGAAATCGGCTCCTTCTGTTCCTTGTCACTCCAGATTATTGAAGACTTACCCAACATGCACCTGGGGGAATCAGTGTCTGTCCACCCGAGTGTCTCTGTCTCATGTTGCTCTGCCTCCTTCTAACACAGACACACACAAACACACACGCACACGCACACGCACACACACACATGCGCTCTCTTCTTCTTTCCTTTCTCCTTCCTTTCATCCTAATCAAATGTGCACTTACTGTACTCTCTCATTTGCATTTCTTAGATTTTTTCTTGGTTTTTTTTTTGTTGTATTATTTAAATTTTTATTTTTTATTTTTTTGTCCAGGTCTTGGTGCAGCGTGGGCATGTATGTCAGCCTGTGTATGTTTATACATATGTGTACATGTGTGAGCAGATGTTTGCTCGAGGCGGTCTCGCATGTTCGTCCCTGATAGCTCAATAGAAATGTGGGACAAACTTGAAATCACAAAAGAACTTTGCATCAAGATGTATTTAGCACACATCCTGAATAACTAATAGGACCACGATCAGTTCATCTCTATCAAATCATATTGTCCACATTTTTTGGGGAGCTGACTATTCATTACATGACAATTTATTATAATTTGCATTATTTCTACGTGTTCAAGGAGGAGGAAAAATACATCTGTTAATAGCGCGAATCCCTTGATAATGTCCATGCAGAATAGGCTCTCTGCCCTCCATCTGATATTAATAGGTCTTAGAAACACAGCTATAGTTATTACAGTTATTTATACGTTTTACTTCACAAAGCCGGCATACCTCAGTGAGCACCAAATATATTTTCTCAAACTCTTTTAATGGTAATTTAATGAACCGTGACCTTTAGATGACAATTAATGCCAAATGTATTTCCACAATGTTCATTTATTACTGGCTAATTTTACCTTGCCTGCATTTTTCCCTGTGCAGATATTCATGCAAGTCTTGTTTAAATGAGCTCTTCATCATTAGTTAGCCTCACCAGGACAAAGACTTTCCCTGTCCACTTCCTGGAGCTGTATTAGGAAAATCCAGCTATCAATTCCTAATGAATATGTTTATGAAAAGCAGAGGCTGATATATTAGCTGCCCTTTCATCATGAGGGATTTTGATAAAGATGACAGATAGGTGCGTTCATTATTGGGGTGCAAATATATTTAAAACCAGACATTGAGATGTGCGCCACAAAGCTTATTAAATGTCACTCTATTGATTGTTTTATTGACAGGATTGATCCGGAATGAATCACGCTCATGAAGTGCTTTAAGCCTTATCATAAGTCTGGAACTTTTTTTTTTTTTTTTTTTTTGATCAAGTGAGACAGTCATCACAAGATCTCAGAAATATCTAGTTTCCTCTTGTTCCTTTTTTCTCCCCCCCAACCCCTTCTCACTATGTTTCCAGTCTATCATACATCCCCCCCTCACTGGGATCAGTGGGGCCATCACGCGCGCACCTTTGATGTCTCCCAGAGTTAAGCTGGTTTTGAAGTCAGATTAGTGAATTGTAAACACCCTTTTAGACCTTCAGACTCTCAGCAGAATGAGAGCGAGAGAGAGAGAGGGAGAGAAAGTGAAAGAGTTTTGGGATTAACCCATACACCACAGCTCAAAGGTTAGCCGATCTAAAACCACGCTCCATATTGCCACGTGCAAAAAAAAAAAACATAAATTGAGGTGTTCAGCTCATTTATCATCTGCTTTTCTCTCTTGTCTCACCCTCTTTCATTTTATTTGGGGTTTGGGGTGTGTGTGGGGAGGGAGGTTGCGGGAAAGGCTGGATTGAAGCAGACAGTAGATATGTGTGGGAGCAAGAGTGCATTCTCTATACACACACACACTCACATATGTACACGCACACACACACACACACACACACACACACACACACACACACACACACACACACACATATGCACACGTGTACGGAGAGAGGGCAGTGTTTTTCAGACGAGAAGCCCGTCTGTCTCTTTCACATTCCATTAGTTCCTGGAGCTACATCAGAGGGCAGAGAGAGCACACAGACATTCCTGCAAGACGCAGATGTCAGGATCAAAAGTCAGACTGACTCCTGTACGCAGCAGGGGAGAAAGACAGAGAGGAAGAAAAGAGAGGGAGAGAGCAAAGGAAGAGAAAGAATTATTTCTGGCTATGGCGAGAAAGCGCGGCTGCATCTTTTTGAACATCCCTGTGTGTTGAAACCCAGAAAGCATTATTCCCTGCTTCAACAAATTCTCCAATTTTCTGCAAAACAAAGGCCTTATCCGCTGCCGTGTGTTTTCATCTACACCTGTAATGCTTTGTGTATTTACTGTTCTCAGGGCTATTGTTGCTATTGTTACTTACTGCTCTCTCGCTGCCAGGCTGATGGGAAACCATGCACCATGCTGCCTACATCTTGTGCCTTGTTTCAGTTATTAAAAGGCACGGGACCAGATGGTGTGTGTGTGTGTGTGTGTGTGTGTGTGTGTGTGTGTGTGTGTCTGCGTCTGCGTGTGCGTGCATGTGTGTCTGTGAATGTGTGTGTGAGTGTGTGTCTCCAGGTCTACACTTTGGCTCCAGGCTCTTCCAGAACTGGCACAAGCCCAACTGGGTCATCCATGCAAAGACTCTCTCTCCCTCTCTCTCCTCCTCACCAAGAGCGCATCTGTGTAGGCCTTTACATGGGGAATGTGTGGGTGTGTGTGTGTGTGTGTGTGTGTGTGTGTGTGCGCTTCTAGTGAAGATACAGTATGTGTTATGGAAAGGATGGAGGGCGAGGGTGGGGGTGCAGGGGAAAATTATGACTGCTTCTTAACAAAACATAAATTCTGTTCTACATATGTCCATGTCTTCCTCTTGGGTCTTTCGGTCTCTGTTTATTTTCCATCTCATTTGTTTGTTCTTGTTGTTTTTTTAAATCTCTTCCTTCCTCTCATCTCTAGCCAGCAGAGAAGCCAGGTGAGCATTCAGTCAAGGTGCTCAGGGAGTTGCATTTTTTTTCCACTTTTTTTTGTTGCAATTTTCACAAGATAACTATAGGAAGAGGGAGAGACGGGAGGAAAGATACAAAACAGTGTGGGACTGTTGGAAAAAGGGAAGCAAGAGGGAGTCAAAGTGGGTAACAGGGAGCTGCAGACATATGTGCAGGGACACTGAAGTAAATGGCAGAGGATGGGAGGGTAAACACTTTCAACATGGGCTGAGAAAAAGATAGGAAGACAGAAGGAGTTAAGAAGAGCCATGGGCCTAGTAGAGCTGTCAAGACGGCCGGGGAGCTGTGAGACTACAGACTGTCAGGAAACATCGTGTCCCTCCAAGAACAACCAGAACTTGTCTGAGCTCACAGCGTGGTTCTGATTTTACAGATATGTCTTTAAGTAGACAACCACTATTTTTTAATATGTGCTCAGAGATCCCGCTCAAATATTTACATGTCACTGTTACACTGAGTGGACTTGAGATGAGGCATCAGAGTTTTAGGATTCTGCTCAGAGCTCTGCCGCAGATCCTTCATCTATCATATTGTGTGTATTTCAGTTATGAAGCAAAAATTGAGATTTGGCAAGAGGGAGGTTGTCTTGGTTTGCCTCGAGCTTTGCTTTCACTCTGTTTAACCTCCCCAAAATGGAAGAAATATGACTTTTATGTATATTTTTCATTCTGATCATTCTGATTCTCCATGATTCCCCTCACTTCTTCACCTCCCACGCTACAATGTATATAAACTGTAAATATATTTTGTGTATAAGGGACCCCTTGTGCTTGATTCCTGCCTATTCTCCCACCTGTCTCGCTGCTAATCTCGCCCTTCACCACCTGCCTCTCAGCTTGCAGAGGCAGAGGGCACTGATTACATTAGTCCTCAGAGGGCTGCCCCGATCAATACAGAGTCGCTGTTCAATCCAGTGCAATCACAGCTGCTTGCTAATGAGAGGGTGAAAAGTACAGAGGAAAAGAAAGACAAGAAAACTGATAGAGATTTGTTCAGTGTCTTTTCATCAAAGTGGAATTGTATTATAGATTTGTCTTTTGAGGATTACAGGTACCGAGAACTCCAGTTTTCCTTGATCAATACTGCATCAGGTCTTTTACTGTAACAAGACTGTGCCAATCTCTCTCCTTCCTTTCATCAGATTCCTTTCATATGAAGTGCCTGTCATCCAATCTGTCTCTCTCCGACTATCCCATTGTCTATCAGGGGCTCTCTCTTCTTTTTTTTTTTTTTTGGCTCCCTCTTTCTCTCTCTCGCACATCGCTGTTTAATGATGGTAATTTTCCACCCAGGTCCGAGTGTGAGCTGATGTGGTGAGGCTCTTGGCCCCCCGCTGTTCCTGATGAGGCATGATGGGAAATTACCCAGAGCTCTCTGTTGTCAGATTGTAACTCACTGTTTGGTTGTAATAAGCAGGCAAACCCCTGCATGTGTGTTCACACACACACATACGCAGACACCTCTGATTGTGTGCATTAATTACACTGTGTGAGATCACCACAGTGACCACAGCTGTGTGGGCCACGCCTTGCTTTCCGGGTCACTTGGGTCATCAACTCTGTACAACCGCTACAGCACTGTCACTGTCAGACACAACGGCACATAATGAGAGTTCTCCTCGCTGTGCTTGCTGTTCAGTTACCACTGAAACACTCTGCTCCATCCATCCATCACTTCCTTTATTTCACTTTCCCACTCCGTCCTGTCGTTCCCCTCAACATTTCTAGGTTGTCGATGCTGCTACTGTGTGTGTGTGTGTGTGTGTGTGTGTGTGTGTGTGTGTGTGTCTGGCTGCCTGCAGTTTACTGACTGACATGAGGGAGGTGCAGGCCTCACTGGGGCACCACCGCTGGGTGAGTGGATGGTGGTGGAGAGAGTGGAGGGGGGCAGCTGCCCCTGTCACTGTGGTGTGTCACCTCTGCAGCAGCGCTGTCACCAACAAATGGAGCTTTAGTGGAACCCTGTAAAGAGAGTCCTGCTGAGGTACTGTTTGAATCAGCTTGGGGCCAGTGGGGGACTGCAGGTTCTGTTTGATCAACATCAGCGGATGTTGGGAGGATGTCCACTGTCAGCTTAACTACAGATGACCATCCACAGTCAACACAGACAGTGGGTATTTATTAAGTGGCTGTATATGTGGACAAGGTTTAGGAGAACAGCATGTAAGCATGAGAACTCAAGACTGTGTAATCTCTGAGCTGGTCATCACCTTGTAGACCTGTGTCAAAGTTAGTAGTAGTTTGTGTCTGATGTGGCTAAAAAATAACTAGTTAAAAACAGTAAATGCAAATCTATTCCTTCTCTAGCATTTAGAAATTCAGCATTTATGAATGTCCAAATATTTTTTGCTTCATAAGTGTAACTGCTGGATGCCTCGGTGCACAGTAGATACAATACGTAAGTTGAACGTTGGACCACAACTGGCTTTCAGACAAGTGAAAATAAACGTGTTAACCCCAAAGCGCAACAAAACTAAACCTAAACTCTCTACAAACCTCTTCACAGTGAAGGTCAAACATCCAAGTGAAGTGACAAAACATATATGAAGATCAGACATCTTTTAAGTATTTCATGTTGCATCACTAACATTATGTACATTAGATGTACTCAACATGAATCAGTAATCTGTCAGTCTGGAACTAAAATATGTTATATACTAATAATGTGCTTACTCGTGAGTACAGAAAGTGCTTTAGAACATATTAGAAACAGTTCAAGATGGACTATATCAAGTCAGAATAATAAATGAACATGCATCTAAAATACAAGATACTTGAAAAAGCTATCAGCTCATGATGAAAATACATAAAACATATTAGATACACTTCAGTAAGTCCACTGACAAAGAAGAGCATGGGAATCGTTTTCCAAAATATGGATGAAGCTATGAGGATAAATTGTGTGACACAGATAAAGAGATAAGCGGACAAGCAGAAAGGATGCTCAATAAATAATCCCAGTGTGTAGCTAGATTATTTAGCATATTGAATAAATGTTTATAATATTGTTCACTGTAAATTCAGTGATTTATGATTAAAGGATGATGTAATGATCTCCACCAGGTTACTCATTTTATTGTGAGGCCTCACTCTGATGCACAGTGGATCTCTACATCCCATCTTTAATGTATCTGTGATATCTGTATCATATTGAGGGCATAGTAATTACATTTCTCCCTGCAGCGCTGGTTGCCGTGCTCAGCGCCTCCCTGAATCACTGTGGAGATACCCTTCTAAGAGAAGCTTTAGCTAATGGATAACAGTCAGCACTACCACTATCATAGTGCCGCTGGCCGAATCTGGGCAAAATGGCAAGGCCCAACTAAACTGGTGTGACTGAAAACGGTCTCAGATAGGGCAAAATAAGTCCAGCTCATACACACACATACACACCAGCACACACGCCGACATACACACACACACACACACACGCACACCCAGGGGCCAGGAGCTGACAGTAAATAAAACCAGAGTCCCTCCTTAATTAGCTCTCTGCCTGAGGGTGAAAACACAGAGAGAAAGTGTGTCAGTCTCTCCCCTTGTTGGACACTAAGCTACCACCCAGTCCTCTGACCGTGGAAGCCAAGAAAAATGGCATTTCAGCACACTGATTTGTGTGCAGATGTAACTACGTGGCCTTTATTTACTTAAGTGTGAGGTGATTGTATTCTTCCTATTTGTTCATAGTGATTGTTTAACTGGCACTTGATACAAAGACTCCACGATAAACAAAGTCAGCCTTGTGCAGAGAAAGCGCAAACAGATAGTTAGACATGCTAATTAGCAGCAGAAACAAAGTGAATGTAAATTTAGGGCAGGAATGTCATGAGATATCTGAATTCACTGAGACGAAAACTGTAAAAGCTGATTAAATTTAACAATTACGATGTAATGTCAGTATTTACCTTTGTGGCTCAGTGATGTCTCAGCCTCCTCCTCAAACCTTCATTATGATTAAAAAACAAAAGCCCTCAACTCAGCAGCTGTACATGAGTTAGTGACCCTCGACCACATCTTTAATAGGAAGCATGAAAATAATCATTTTTAATTATATGTCTTTTTTATTTTGTTACATTTCACGTGATTTTACTGGATGTTTATTATCAAAACAGAGTACATCAAATTATGTAAACCTGGAAAAATAATTCATATGCTTTAAATAATTAGTGCAGCCTATGTAAAATGTTGTCTTGGATACAGCTGGTTTGAGTGAAAGTCAATCAGCTGATGACAAGAAACTGAGATGGCAGTGCACTACTGACCCCTGCTGGTGAGATGTTTCCCAGAGGAAACAAGTCCAGTGAACAATGTAGTCTAGTATATGTATTTTAATTTCTTAAAAATCACTTGCTTTCTACTCTGTGATTTTTTTAAGGCCTTACCTACACTTTATGTAATCTAAATAAGTGGTATTATGTTCATGTAATATGCAGTACATGAGATACAGTTACAGCACACATTCATCCAGTCTGTCTTGTTATACGGCTGAAAGCTTGAAATTTAATAGCTATTTTGCAACTCTTGCCTCATACAAGCCATTTATTTTCATTCAATTAATTCAAAAAACATGGAGAGAAATGCAATGCAGTGACATGCAGCAAAGATCAATTAAGCCAAATGTGTATGTATCTGAACCACAAGGTCATTAGGAATTGAATGTATTTCTGCGGCACAAGAAACATCAGAACAAATCTTTGCAGCACTTTGTTCCCATGCCCTCTCAGACAAAATGGTTATACCAGACAATTTTCCCTGCCCAACAGGCTTGTGTGTCACACCTGACTTAACAGTGGCAGGGATCTTTAAGAGCAACGGATTTACACCTCGTTGCCCATTTGATGTCACTAAGCCATGGGTCAGAGGGAGGAGGAGAGTGCTTGTAAGTAAGACCTCTGGGGGAGAGCAGCTTCAGGAGGTTAAGTAAATCTTGTAGTGGACAAAGGCTATCAGATGAGACACAGAGGGGGCTTGTTATGACTCAATTCATCATTCAGCAGTTGGGGAAAGGGGGATGAGGAGAGATGTTACCTGCTCGGGAAGGATGAAAAATCACTGTTGTGTATATACGTTTCAGAGTGCATCTCCTCCTCTGCCCACAGCTGAGTGTCTGAAATGGATTCTCGCAAGAGAAGGCCTGCAACTGTATGAGATCAGACAAGCACAGGACACACGTCATTAGCAGCGCATGGCAGTGGCCCCGGAGCCTGGCAATGAATGAACTATCAGTCGCCACTGTAAGGAAAGGCCCAATTAAGAACATTAATTATGCTTCCTTGGCACTAACTCTATCACTCTCTTTTTAGCCTGGAGAACATTGAAGTCTGAGGCCGTGGCTGCACGCTCCCTCTCGCGCTATAATCCAATCTAGTTGAGGAAGTTTGTCATGTTTGGCAGAACTGGACTTTCTGGGATGAGCTGGGATATCCAGATGGACAGAGTAACAGAGTCAAGCTCATCCACAGGGTAAGGATGTGTAGTCGCACAGAAAATGCGGTGTGATCTCAAAGACTAATTCTACAAGGTTCTCCTAATGCACTGTGAAAAACCTGTGAGGGAGGCAGATGCAACATGTTTCACATCAGCATGCCTCACAGCTCTTTGCTGACACAGAAAATGCTAAACTGATACAAGCTTAACGTCAGTTAGAATTTCTAAACACAATGAGGGCGCGGAAACCACGGAGAACGTGTGCAGCATTTCACTGTATATACTAACATTAATTAGGGAGTGAAATGTGCTTTTACTGTTCACATCCCCATACCGCCTGAGGCCTGCTGCCTTAATGTATGAAGGATTTTATTTGTGAGGGTTCGTTCTTCCTTCACACTCAGTTTCCCTGCTTCTCTGTTCACTAATTAGTAACATAATTAGGTTTTCTAACTGTCATAGATCAGCCTGAGTGTCTGCCACTTAAAGCTTCAGTCTTAAAACTGCATGAATCTTTGATGATTTTAGGGGATATATTTCTCAAAAAGTAGCTAATTGGAATAAAAACATTTGGGTTACAAAAATTATATCACTGCAAGAGAGCAAATTAAGGGCACTACATCAGTACAGAATCTAATGGTACAAGGTGGCTTGGTTTGTGTTTAAAAGTAGAAAAGTTCATGTATAACAGATTTGATATGAAGGAGAGCTCAAAATGTCATATAGTCTCTTTGCTGCGTGTGAAATGTTTATTTGAAGCCTTGGTAATTAAGGTGGTGCATCTAAATTAGAGTATCCCATAGAGAGCAAAAAAGAGTTTTGACTACTTCATCATTTCCTTCTCTTTGCTTTAAGCTGTGCTTGTCAGCAAATCAGGTGGGGTAATCGATGCAATGAATGAATGCATGAATGAACGACAGTTTGTTATCACTGCCTGTATTTCATGTATTTTCTGATTTCAGTGTTCCATTCAGCAGCAATGAATGTCTCAAATCTATTAAGATTCAGAGTAGAAACTAGCACCGGTATGACTCTACTGCTTTGGTCAGATGGTAACAATTTCTGATGATTGCAAATCCCTTTATTTTATCTGTCCAGACTGAAAAAAGTGTTGAAATTTAGGCTAA